>NW_027272026.1:300000-651442 GCF_040938485.1 Diadema antillarum | reverse complement strand
GAGCGTATCTACATTAGAATTGATTAATTTCAATGTTCAAAAGTTGAAATAATCTAATTTATATCAATTAAACAAAAAACCCCCACAATTTGCATTGGATTTGCACACGAAATCATGAATTTGAGCTGTTTTCAGGTTGACATGCATATGCAAAACATTGCATAACTTTAGAACGGTGTACCTGGACGTTGCAAATTTGGTCTCAAAATATGCGAGAGACTTCAATGAAAAAAGTCATGAAACGACGCGGCAAAATCTTTTCGCGTTGCGGAATCGTGGCGCGAAATGTCGAGGGGGGTCAATTTGACCCCCTCCCCCAGTTAAAATAGGGTTAAAGGTAAGACATAGTTCTGGTATGCCTGCAGAACTGTCAAATTTCACTCCAAAATGTACATGCATGCATACATGAGTGTGGAACGATGCTGTAATAACAAGATATTCTTTGGGTAACGACGAAAATGTGAAATATCAACCAAGAAGGCCTGGATCCTTCTGTAATTACCGGTAAAGTCGGTATTCTACACTTTTCATCTCAAAATACTCCAAAACAACTCATCATCCCAGCAAATTGTATCAGCCAGGTAAGTTTCTTGGTAGACTCTTTTGATATATTGCATGCAAATGTGAAATGGTGCAAGACAGGTTCTCATACTCTTACCAGAACTATGTTTTCACTTTAATTTTAACAAAATTGGAAGAAAATCTTCCTAGTTCTTGACCAATGTCAAGTCACTTTAACCCCCTCAATTCCATCGTTTTAGATTAATGTCAGGGTGGTACATGAAAAAAAGATGCCGGTGGTAATGAACGAGTTAAAATGCCCATGGTGGTTGCATGACTCACTGATCCATCTGCTCCCTGGTGAGCTCGTTGAGCACCTCGAAGATCTCGCGGCCGAGTCGTCGCAGCTTGTCGCAGTGCCGCTTCAGGTGCTTCTTGCCGTCCGCCCACACCTGGCTGCAGAGAGATGAGAGAAACAAGAAAGATGTGACCGACCTCCTTTTTGATATCCTTCCTTGGGCTCCTATTCATCTGGGGGATGAACTAACCCCCTCTACTTCGACCACATTATTTCATTTCCACAAACTGGTTTCAGAATGTTCCACTTTGGTTTTAAAGCCTTACATGCTTTGCTTAATTTTGAGTGTATAATGCGTATGAAAAGAGTCTAATCTTTATTTTGATAGATTGACTGAAAGATTGTGCATGACAGTTTGTACATATATGAATAACTTTTCTTGGAAGAAAAGAATGTAATTTTTCTTGTTGGCTTGTATAGAAATTAGACTATAAACAGATTTCTGTTAGATTTCTGTTATAAAAATGCTTACATGTACTTGTATGTGTCTTAAATATCTACAACGAAGACCAAAGAAACTACATGCAAAGTAAAACAGCATTTCTACTTAATCTTTGGTGACAGGTGTTTGTGAACCAGCTGACGTACCTGCATTCCTGATTCATCTCAATGACCTCTTTCTCCCTGGCCTTCATATCGTCCTCGCTGGCCGTGTTCTTTTCCTGTTCAGAGGGCATCACCAAATGAGTGAAGAAGCCAATGAGATCACGCAATAAATGACCGAAAGGCTCCAAACATCTTAAAAGTGTTGGGTTACATTTGGGACATATATGAACCACAACAGTCTTGCAGTGAATTTTGCCAACAGTTTAATACCAGATAAAACATTAAGTTGATCCATTTCATCTTCACAATATTATTGTGCTTTCATGCCTAGTTTTCCATTCATTCAGCTAGGAAATCCCAAGTGACTAACAGCAAGTCACATGTGACTTTCAAAGGACAATTGCTCAATAACATTCTACTACTAGTGGCTACATGCTACTTTTCTCTGTACTTTTTGCATCTCTATATCCGGTAATTTCTGTCAATTTTGGAAGCAAATTTTGCTTCTATTTTAAACTTGCATATCTTGGTTCACTGAGGACAGTTGCAGGCCTACAACATCGATTCCCACTGCCATCCTTGTTTTTTAAAAGCTTAATCTTTCTTTTACAAAACTGTACCACTTCTAACCCATCAATAGGAATACAGTACACTGTACATCCTGGTTTAAGTGCTGTTCAGTAACTTACGGCACATACATGTAGCTTGCCACGGAAACGGAATGGTAGCTTTTCACAGGATAACCCTATCCTCTGTCTGTTACTCAATCACAGCTGATTGGTCTACAACAGTTAGAAGTTTGCATCTTGCCAATGCTGTGTATGGCTAATCTAATTTAATATACATATATACCAGCTCACTGGTAGCCAAGAAATTTCAGGGATAAAACATAATGCTTCCACATCATGCCCAAAAATGAACTGGACCCAAATAAAAAGATCAGAGACTTCCCTCAATATCTCAGGTAAAAAAAAAATTCAAATTTTGCTGCACAGTTTTCCTGTGGGATGCTCCATAACAGCTGGAGGCAGATTTAGATGTCCACCAGTAATTGTTGTCCATCGGAAAATACCTCAAAAGAATACTCACCAAAGTAACTTGGACATCATATAACCAGTCATGAACATCCTCCATATTCTGAGATGTGAAGAAAAGTGCAACGAAAACAAGAACAACAAAATGAAATTTCTAGTTTTTCTTCACAAGAATTGAACAAGAACGAAAAATTCCTCAGAAATATCTACATGTAGTATGGACTCGTCTGAGTCATAGACCCCGTTTACAGTGCGGCGCTGGCCGAGCCGTGGCCGAGCCGCGGCCTCAATTGCGGGGCCGAGCCCGCAATTTTGTCCGTTTTACACTGCCACGTTCGGCCCGGGCTTTCAATTCAAACCTTTCAATATTTTGTGGTAGTGGCGTTCTGCTTGTTAACAAACGCAATTTGGTATAGTCTGGTTTTCGGACCCTTTGCCAACTGGATTCTGTGGAGATGAAGTAGCCGTTCGGGCAAAGGCCTTTGCCGAAGGAAAAATCCTTTGCAGGACAAAACCACCTTAAACTATACTAGTTTTTGACGTTGAGGGGTTAATATTCTGAATAGCGAAAAAGTACGGCCAGAGGGTCTGGAAGCCAGACTAAAATTGGCCGTGCATTTAAGGCTCAGTTTGCGTTTACACTAAGAAAAGGCCGGCTTGGCTGCAGCCGAGACCACCTCCAGAGCGTGGCCAAATGCGCGGCCAATTTTGGCCCCGCATTTGGCCTTTTGCGCGTTTACACTGAAATGAAGGCGGGCTCGGCTACGACCGAGCCGCGGCCCAGCCCCGCACTGTAAACGGGGTCTTATTCTGCACAGATATGCTTGTTGAGCTTGGCAAATCACGGTGAAAACACAAATAACTCTCTGCTCTTGTTATATTTTTTTCTCGGGGTGAGGGATTTCTTTGCAATTCATATACACTGTACATGTATATTTGATCCATTAAATAATCTTCATCCAAGGGTTACGTGTTTTTCTTTTTATAAGAATAACATCTACAATTCCCCATTTTATACAATACAAAAATTTAGCAGCTTTCAAAACTTGGACTACAGAAAACATTTCATTACCACTGCATAATTCATTTACAAACAGAAATGCTTATAAAACATAAATGTCAACATGCCATATCCACAAATATTAGAAGAAAAATGATTCTCACATACCCGTTCACAAGACAAGCAGGTCTGTCCAAACTCATGTAGGGTGTCCAGAACCTTTTGTTTCTCCAGCATCTAATAAGGTCACACAAGAGGTCAAAGGTTATATCTGCATTACAAGCTATCCAACACTAGTAACGTAAAGGTCCACACTTGAACCATGCTTGCCTGAATATGACATTAACATAGTGTTTCTGGAAATAACTCACTATAAAATAATGCCAACTTCTTGCTCAGTTTTTCTGTAACTATTATGTCACCAAGTTACACACATTATCAGCATTTGTTTCATCTATTACTGTGTACACTAAAACTATTTCCATGACATTATTTGTGTAGAGTCAAAATCCTTGCAAAAACTTGCATAGCAACTTGCACGTAACATAATTTCAAACGATCTTATTCTGAACTATGAACTGATCATGCTAACCTCAGAATGTTTTGTCAACATCAAACCATTGGTTATCACAAATAGTAGTAGTGTGCTTGCATAAATCCTAGATTCTTTTAATCATGAGTATCATCAACACCATGAATGCCTATGAATTGAATTGAATTGATTTGAATTGAATTGAATTGAATTGAATTGAATTGAATTGAATTGAATTGAATTGAATTGAATTGAATTGAATTGAATTGAATTGAATTGAATTGAATTGAATTGAATTGAATTGAATTGAATTGAATTGAATTGAATTGAATTGATGAGGTTTATTATTACTGCCTACATGTATTTAAGATGACCTTTGCACATATGAGCCATCAAAAACTTTGTCAGTTATACTTTTTCTCTGGTTTAACAAATGTGTGACAGTTTTCCTTGTGCAACATACAGTTGTATTATGAGATCAAAAATCAAAAGAAGCATTGCCTGTTGCCCAGAAGAGAAATTATTACAAATTCAGTATCCTCAAGACACAAGTATGAATATTGTGATACTCAACCTCTTGTTTCATTTTGGTGGTTATGAAGCCAGGAGGTCGTCTCCTTCTTAGCTCTTCTTCTCTCATCTGCAAAATAATAAGCACAGGAATAATACCATACAGTGAAAGCATTTGAACTGAAGTAACCCACAAGCAGTAAAATGTCTATAATTGTCACTAATATATTTGCAAACTTTAATAAACTCAATCAATATATGCACAGCTAAAGATCTGGGTCTGTGAACTCCAGGAAAATGGTTCTAGGGCAATTACTCCAGACCCTTCCCCTAACCTAACCCTAATCCAAACTCTAACCCTAAACCTAATCTTTACTCTGAATATGAGGAAAACCCTAAAACATGTGCTCGTGCATGTCCAATTCTGAAATTTGTATAATCTCAACAAATACATTGTATAATATTGCTGCTGTTTTGCAAATACACTAATATGTGTGTTTGCACACAAAGAAGATCCCTACACTTTTGGTTCTGAGACAGCTGTTTTAATTCAATGTACAGTAGCTGGAAAGCATCTTGGAAAAATAGCAATGAGTGTACTATTATGCAATTTCTTCACTTTCAAATGGCATATCTTTAAGACATTGGATTAAAAAAGACTTACCTCTTCTTCTGTCAAAACGAGACTTCCACTCATTCCGAAGTGTTCAAGGGCCTTCGTAAAAAGTAAGAGAGAGAAAATGATGAAGAAAGAGATGAAAAAATTCCTTTAAGTTCGCATTGCACACACAACATTATACAATACTAATTTTGAGTGTGACACTTGTTATATATTTTATTTTTTTTTTGAATGTAACAGATATTACAGCACAATAATTGCATCATGTCGAAGGAACATTTAAGCTAGATTCTTTTCAAGATGATGGCAATTTGCCACTTAAGGGGTATTTGAAAGTAAAATAAATTTGGGCTCCTTCATCACCTCACAAACAATGCCATTATTTACTAATCATTTCTTCTGCCTCTTTGGCACGATTTTCTCCCTCAAAAATGTAGTGACCTCGCTGACGACTTACAGCCTGCACTCTACTGTGAATGGCCTGGAGCTGCTGGATAATTTCCTGCTGTGCCCGTATCTGCTTGCCAAAGACGATGGTCTCGAAGATCCCCGCCACAGACGGTTTGGTCTCGAGGACAGCTTCCGACGACGTGATGCGTCGGATCTCCATGCGGCCCCAATTCTTTGACATGATGACTGCTGGACTGTGGCGTTATAGTGACAGGGTCAGAGTATCTAAATCTGGGAAAGATGTCCAGTATCTAATTTTATAAGTATGCATTCATCGTGGTTCTAATACTGTATACGCTATAATTTTCGCGTACATAAATTTTCGCGAATTGCCGCTGTCACACATTTTCGCGAGTGGTTAAATTCGCGATTGGGGGACCAGAGAAAATATGAAATGGCAAAGAAAGTGTGAATTTTCAACTTACTAGCATATAAGAATGATACTAGTTATGCACTGCATGAAAAAACTTACCGAACTCTGCGAACTAGTAAGTTAGAATTCAACATTTTTGAAGTGGTTAAGTCCATCGCGCTAGATTTCTGACGAGTGGTGCCCTTGCGATAATGGATTGGCTCTCTACAGTATTCGTAAGTAGACATGGACGTGCGTAAACAAGCTTAGCCAGTATGATCTCTTCGGTAAGCCGTGACATGGTATACTAGTACTGAAATGTTCGTATCATCAAGGCAAGGGATTCATTTTGGAAGGTAATATTTTCTCGTGTTGTTAATTTCGCGAATAGCTCCCGACTCGCGAAATTCGCGAAAATAAAACCCCCGCGAAATATATAGCGTATACAGTAGTTATGTTTTGTGCAATTTATGATGAGTGAACTATGACATTGTTCTGTTTTAGTTTTTTCAAAGAAGTTTCATTACGACCTACAAGGTTACTCATTAGTACAGGGACTGCCATGGCGTTTTTTTTTTTTGACAGTTTAAATGTCTGACATGGAAGTCATGGCAATTATGGCCTGTCACATTTTGCCCATCCCGTACCCTCGCATTGTCTATTTGAAGTAAATTTTGTCTTTGTTTATTCTTTGATATTCAAATTTAACCCCACCCCCCCCCAAAAAAAAAAAAAAAAAAATCAAAGTGAAAACAAATTATGATATTTTGGAGAAGGCATGTCTCCAGTATTCTACAAATATAGCAAGCATAATACTCAGGGTATTGGTACACTTTAAGAAATACTGCAATTTCAAAGGAACTAAGACTGCAGGAAGTACATGTATAAAGAATCATTACATAGCAAAGGAGTTAGCTACAAATCCAAAGAAATTGTGGGAATGTGCAAACAGAAAAATAGAAAACAGATCTGGAATAAGTGATCTGGTCAATACAGAGAGAAATCTTCTCAGCACTGATAGTCAAAAGGCAAAACTACTAAATGACTTCTTTACCAGTGTTTTTTGTGGAAGAAGATCTGAAAGACACTTGTATGCCTGACATTGGTTGGTTGCACTCTGGTCCTAGAGCTGTCCTAGATATATATACAGAAAAGAGGGTGGAAAAGAAATTGATCAATCTGAATGCAAGCAAATAAATCACCAGGTCCACACGGAATGCATCCAAGATTGCTATTCAAGGAGCTGGCATGTACAGTCTATATATTCTGCTCCAATGCAGGCCATTTTTGAGAAATCATTAGATGGAGGCATCCTTCCCAGAGACAGTAACATGGGCAACATCACTCCTACACATAAAGTGGGAATCATCGACCGATAAGTCTTACGTCGGTTGTTGGAAAGGTGATACAAAGCCCAGTCCAAGATGCAGTGATGCGGCATCTCTTGGAACACAATTCAATTTGCTCTCTCAGACTGTCAACATACCGATTTACTGCAAAACAGTCCTGCATGACTCAACTCCTTTGTGCAATAGAGGAAATAACACACAAACTTATTGCTGCGATTACAATCGATCGTGCATATTTAGATTTTTGCAAAGCATTTGACTCCATTCCTCAACAAAGGCTTCTGAAAAGTAGTGATATCATAATTATGGTATCAATGGAAAGTTTACCTCATTCAAGGATTACTGGCAACTGGAAGGGACCAACGAGTTGTCATAAATGGTCAAAGTTCAGATTGGAGTTAAGTAAACAGTGGAACTCCACAAGGAAATGTATGAGGACCGATTCTCTTTGTTATCTTTATAAATGGCTCGCAAAATCTTTGGTGATGTCAGTACAGCTGCAAAACAGGAATCTCTTCAAACTGACTTAGATGGTGCTGATGAATGGAGCACAACAAGGTAACTCAGGTTCAATACTAGTAAAGTGCAAAATCCTTTACATTGGAAGAAATAACCCAGTAGAAAACTTCAGTATGAATGGTGACGAGCTGGAAGCAACCAAGCAGGAGAAGGGTCGTTGACAATGATAGATGAAGAACTTAAAATCTCCATCAACATGTTTCAGCAGCTGTTCAGAAGGCAAATCAAACGTACTCAGATTCCTACTCCGGATGCTTTCAAAAGTGGCCACGACATACTCCCCATCTTGTTCCTATCACTAGTTCGACCTCACTTGGAGTACAGCAACATCTTATGTCATTTTTGTGTGTGTGTGTGTGTTTGGAGTTTTTTTGAGATATGAAATGGACTCTTACAAAGTTTAAAAGAGCACAGAGAAAAGCTGCTCACATGATCCTGGACTCAAGTGCCTCTCTTTGAATAACGCTTTGAAAGACTCAATCTGCATTCACTACTTACAGATTTATCTACTAGAAGAGATGAAAAGGTGATATGATTACTATCTATGAATTGCTTAAATTGTAATTGGGGATTTCTGGTGAAAAGTTTTTTTTTTTTGGAACCAGCCATTCACTCGGCTGAGGTCATAATTCAAACTCTTCACCAAATGCTCATGGTTAGAACTGTGAAGTAAATTTTTAGCAAGAGAGCAGTTGCTGATTGGAACAGATGGCCCTCTAGTGATGACAGAGCAACCTCAGTTAATAACTTCTAAAATTCATCGCACAACCATTGAAATTTTGTTTGTTTGTTTGTGTTTGTGTTTGTGGTTTTTTTTTTGGGTGGGGGGGGGGGGGGGGGACAAATTCAAAACCTCTGCTCCTTAATGTGCATTTAAAAAGCAACAAAGTACAAACGATGCAGAGTTTTATATTATCCAGATTGGAATATTATACACTATAGGACCAGTAGTACCAAGGAGGTTCGAGAGATGGAGTTACAACTGACTATAATCATTAAATCAGCTGTCAGTTTTCTATGGATGGACAAAAGAATTCCACAGGTGCATTTGTGCCTTAGATGTTCGATGCTTGAAGCCGCCATCTTTCTGAGCAATCTGAAGATTAATTTTTAACGCTAACATACTATCGGGTATATAAACCCGATAGTATGTTAGCGTTAAAAATTAATCTTCAGATTGCTCAGAAAGATGGCGGCATGCTGCTCATTTATATATCAAATGCAATGAAATTTCACCTAATGATAAAGCATATAAAACAAAAGTCAATTCCATTTGAAAATGTGTGCAAAAGTGTAAATCTGAGCTGTATTTTGTGAAAGTGTTTGAAATTTTACCCTCATGGAAAGCCGGTTTGATCACTTTTCTCCTTATTTCCGCTAAATGAAACTAATAATTAATATGGTATCATCTTCAAGTATAGTTCTTTATAAATGAATATGTCAGATTAGCGAACAGACACGTACAGTCGAGTAATTTTGATATCTATTTCAGCAATATTTGAGCAATTTCTATTCGCGCACCCCCTTGCCTTTACCATTGTCTACCACCCATCGTTTGTAAGTAGGGATAGCGAAAAGTAATTACCATCACAAAGACATATCTTCCTTGGAAAGTGGCTGGTGATTATGCAATGAGACACGAGTCAATTATCTTCGCATCTGAGCGGCAGATCCAGTTTGACACATACTTCAAATATTTTTGAGTGGCGGCTTCGAGCATGGGATCAAAGCGAATAAGACTGTAGTGACTCCATTTCTCGAACCTCCTTGGTAGTACAGTACTTGATAAATTACTTCTATGCCACACTGTGATGTGATGATATGTGATGTGATCTATTTGAGGAGGCCACTACTGTATACTCGTCTGTGGACTAGACTAGACAGTAGACTGTGATACGTGGCTGAAGCGCTAGTGCAAACCAGGGTATGGTTGACCGTTGCACTACAACAGCCAGGACACTACACATTACAAGCACAGGCAAGAATTTTCAAGACTAGTTTATTAGGGGTTCTATTTAGGTTATAAGGCAGGTCGATATTTCGGCTTTCCGAAGAGAAACTAACCAGACAACATGTTCCTATATAGTGCCTTCCCCTGCAGCTAGTCCACTTCTTTTACCAGCTGTGTCACAAATAGGCCTACAAATAGTAGAAATACAATGTGCTGGACTAGATAGATACTCCTAGTCCTAGACTAAGTAAAACCTACTCTACACGACGCAGAGCTCATGCAGTCTCCACGCCACGGCGCCACGAGACGGCATCTCCCTTGAGCGAGCGGCAAACCACTCTGACTGTGCTGTGAGCACTGCACCGAATATCGCGACAGCGTTCCTGATTGTTATATAAGTGTTCTATTTAGATCTAACGTTAGATCAGTATAATTAATGGCATAATTAATATCAACGAATGTGGCAATCGACTAGCGACTGAGCTCACCCACCTTGTATGCATACGGTATACGGTACGTACGGTATCAACACAACAGTTTATATGTACGTTACCTTCGTGTCTACCTTTTCTCCGATTACTTCTCCTCCATGACAATAAACACGCCTCCTTGTCAAGCCTGTTCTTCCTCCACTGCATGTTCGTGCATCTTTTTGTTGATAGAGACATGATTCAACTAAACTGTAGTGTAGAGAATCGAGGCCTGAATCCCCGTGGAAATCAAAATGTAAACAAAAGCACACTTCACACGTGTCACATAGCGGCCCATGAAAAGATAATGGCGCGTGCGTGTACTCAAGCGTGAAATAGAATATACCAATTTGTGTGAGGGGAGTCATGTATTTTTATAACAAAATTGTTTGAATAATTACCGTGAAAGAAATACTGAATAAACGCCTTGCACTGGAGTTATGGAGTTTTGTAGTTATTAGTATATTGCACTGTCATTCTAAATGAGACGTCATATCAGGGAAATGATAAAAGCCAATCTTTTACAGAATGGTTTGACCCGTGTTGACATCGTGAACCACGGTAGAAGCCATAGTCTATGCCACCAGGCCCAATTGTGATGTCACAATGGAGCATGACTTAGGGGCTTTCCCGGATGCGTTTTTTTTTTAAGACGGCACAGATTGCGCTTCCCGGATAGATTTCCGCTAGGAAAAAAAAAAATGAATGATGCTCATGTCATTTTTTTTTAAATGATAACATTAATAGAAAATTATGCTACTTTTACGTTTTACATTAGACGAATTAGTGTTGTTATCAACCGTTAAAAAAAAATAATAATAAAGGAACCTAGGCCCCTTGGCTTTATGGTCTATGAGACATGCAGGGAGGTATTCTTTCCACCCCCTGAATCATGTCTCACGCACAAAATGACGGCATACTCTAGGTAGTTTCTTTTTTCCCCCATCAGTTTATATTTTGATTAGAATATATGCAGGTTAAGAATGGAAAATTGAATGAAAGTGACACTGAAAAAAAAATCATGTGCAATATGAATTAGAAGTAGAATCTAGGAAATATACCCAATCGAGATCGACACTGACAGAAGAATAGCAGGAGAATGAGTGCTGAAATAAGGATGTAATATCGGATAAGAGTATAGTAGAGGGACAAAAAATATTTGTAATCGCTCTTGTTATTATAATTCACCCTATATCGCGTGTTTGTGATTCCTAAACCTAAAACCTGTACTGAACGAAAACATTCCCTTGTGGAGGACTTTACTGCTAAGCTAGGCCTTAGGGATGAAGATAAGCGCATTATTGATGGATAATTGATGTGATACAGGTCTACATTTTCACGTTTTCCAGAATTTGGTTCGTGTAGAGCATTGATGACATACAGACCAACACACTACACATAAACACTGTTACGTCAGTGGTCGGAGACACATTACGTGGTACACTGGGTATGTGTAAAGGCGACCTCTGACTAACCGCAAAGCGATGCGACGAAATCGCGCTGTGTGTATGTATGTGTGGGATGGGAGGGAGGCTCCGATTCGTTGTGTGGATGGACCACGGCCGCTAGATAACGGTAGCAGCGCCTTGCTCTACTGCTTGCCAAATAGCATCGCCATACGTGATTCGCATCACGTCACTGCGATAGTCGTACTAGGCCCATTATGTGTACAGTTGACGTGTGCGATTTAGTGAACATCTGAATGGGTGTGGAACAACGTCGGACGTCGCGTTTTGTTCCCTTGAAATCCATTGTTATCGAAGCGTGAACCGTACAAGGAAGAGAACAAAGACCGGCTTGTACTTTTGCTGGATACTCCGGGCTATTTAAACACTGTGTTTGATGGTAAGTTGTGGAGAAACGATCTGTGATTGCAATACGAGTCGAATAAATTTATATGTTCCATGTCCATATTGAACATGTTGAATGCTCACCGTACGGTGTACGAGCTCCCCCTCAAACGCCTCGGATCGCAGAGAGCTGGGTGAGTTGGGTTGAAGTGGTACAGTAGCCGGCAGACTGCCGATCGAGATCGTCCAACAACAAACCAATGCCTCTGATTCACTGATTATGCCTGTTTTACACTATATACAAGAAGAGCCAGTGACTGATGATATTGGCCTTGACTTTATTTCCAAATTTAGTTTAGTAATGTTATATGGTAATTTACTGCCTGATCTTTCACACTGTTCACTGTGATTTTATACACGTTGTAACGTTTAATTCAAAATCTCAAGACTCAGATATGTGCGGACCTATTATTAATTTACAGTATAAATTAATAATATAAACTGATGATTGGATTGAATAGTGGAATGGCTTATTTAGCTATGGCAATTTTTAGCATATTCAGAGAGTAGGGACATCAACTAGGGCCTACTTGAAAGTTTTTTTTTTTTTTTTAAATCTATATACTGAATCTGAGAGGCTCCCTAACAGTTAACTTTATGGATTGCAAAGTGGCAGAAATAGTATTTTATTTTATTTTATTTTATTTCATTTTATTTTATTTATTTTTTATATAACTAGGGGAGCTGTCCCAAAGAAAATACCGTAATTTCTGCCAATGAGGAATCAGTAATTTCACTAATGGCTTGAAGCAGTGTGTGATATATTTGTTGTACATCCCTCCATTGAATCATTCAAAAATGAATGATATTGTTCAAATGAAATTGCTTTTACCATTGAATTTTGTGGCACTGCGCTGCGGTGGATGTGATTACAACGTCTACATACAAAGCGTGTAGTGGTCTCTGGAGTCCAATACCGATGGCAAGTTTGCACTAGCTATGCGTATGAAAAATCATTGATCAGTCTCATATTTGTGAAGTAATATTCATGGTAGGAGAGTGTGCACAACTACCATGAGTATATATTTCATCACAGTATAACATTTATTTTACTCCGTAAAAGTATTTTGTCTTCAACACCACAAGCATCGTAGTGACATTATATTTTTGTCACATGATGCTAAAGCTGGCATGTAGACTAATCAGTGAATGATAGTCTGCTTTCATGTGACTAAGGCTGCCTTTACCATCATATACACCGAAGGACAATTGTGGGTAATATCCAGCAATGTGTCATTGTTTTTAGCTTCACTGCTTATGTTTTTAGTGCTATTAAATGTTACAATCTAATTCTGTTACCATAACATAGTGTATTATTCATTCATGATTTGTCCATGGGACTGTGGCTATTATAAACTCATCTGAATGTTAGGCAAAATTGTGACACTGTACAACGTTATAAGTACAATTATCCACCCTTCATCAAAACTGTACTACGCCTGTCTAGGTACAAATGTAGTTGTTTTTTTTTTACATTTTCTATGGAGAAAATGTATTACATACTCAGGAAACATTGAATATAATGACCCTGAAAAATCTAAGCTTTGAAAGAGTCAACTTTGATAAATTTCAAAATTACATTGTATAGTTGATAGAATATTTGATAGAATTCTTGCAAATTACTTCAACCACCAGTGCCACTGCTGCTTATATGCTACTACTACTTCTTTTACTGCTACTTGTACTATATATACAACTACTGCTACTACAACATGTACATGTACCTATACTACTACTTCTATAACTACTTTTACTACCACTACTATTATTATAGACCACCACGGTCTAACATGGGGTGACATCATACTTCAAGAAATGTACTTTATTGAAATATAGAATGTCATGATCTTATCTGATAAGACTAGCAATACAGCCATCAGAACAAAAGAGCCCAAATGTTGTTCATTTATTGTTTATACCCCATTTGTGTATTACATGTATGCAGGTTTAGTGTTTCAGTTTAGATTGGTGGTACACAAAGTAAAATATCACTGTAAGTATAAAACTGTGTCGAGATTGGAGAGAGTCCAGACTTTTTTTTTTTTGAAGTACAACAAGCTGGGCTCTGCATTCATTCCTCCTTTTCTTCAGGACCAAAACTTTGAAGTGCCATTAAACGAAAAACAAAGCCATTTTCTGTGTATAAATCACAAGAATCAGAATCCAATGAAGCTAGAAAAGGAAAGTACTCTCATTGTATGTTGCTCTCAAAATGCTCTTAATTAAAATGCAAACAAAAGGTAAAGCTCATGAGATTTTGCCATCATAGATAATGCTTTAAAGTGTGATAGCTCATTACCTTTTATGGTATTGCTTTTCTGTCACAAACAAAAGGTGAAATACCTTATAGACCGAATTTATATGAAGCTATACATTATTAAAGGTATTATTTACCATTTGGAGATGAAACAAGAATCCAGCTTTAGTGCTTCAAAATAGTTCTAAAATGTGAGTTGATGATAGGGATAGAGACAACCAATGTAAAAATTTTAATTAGGATAATCAATGTTAAGTATTGTTAAATGTACAAAATGTGAACAATAGTTATAGTAAAAGTGTTTCCAGACTAAACCATCTGCAGTTATGGTTTAATGAGAAAAATAGTCCTATCTCCTTATACAGTATTTTAGGTTTTATTGCAAAGTTTGTATACAGTTGTATGGTAGGATGTTTTGTGATACAACTGACCTACACATATGCATCAAATGTAATAACTCAAACATTTTTAAAATCACTGAGCACTCCCAATGGTAAACAACACCCTTAAGATTAAGTATGAATTGAAAGCAATAAATGGGGAAGGGGGATGCAGAAAACCAGCAGTACTTTTATTATAGATAATTTTTTAAGTAAGTTTACATCTACGTGTGAACATATCCATTTATGCTCAAACTACTGTATTAATTGCATGATAGCTACATACAGGTTTACCATAGACAACAAGATTAGACAGTTGTGGTAATGTACAATATTTGTACGTACATGTATGTACAGGTTGTATGTGCTTTATTCACCAAAGTTGCCCTTAATAGCCACAAATTTTGCCAGAGGCTTGCCGTATCTAGCAACAACCAAGTGAATTCTTGCACAAGGAACTTGAGAGATGGTACAGTATTGGTGGAGGCGAGGATTAGGCTTTTGACTTTTTGTGAAATACCAAGAAACCACTTATGAAATAGTACAGAGCATACATGTGTACCATTCTAAAACAAATTCACAGTTTATTTGATGAAAATCGTTTTTGGATTAGCTGAGACATCCAAAAACAAAGTAAAATAAAGCGATCATATGAAAAGGTGGGTTCCACCTTTTATTAGGATTGCTCTATTTTGCGTATCTCGGCCATTTCAAAACCAATTTTCATAAGATAAATGTTAAATTCCTTTTGGAATTACATGCTTTTTCATATTTCATAAGAGGTTTCTCATTATCTCACCCCAAGATCTTAGAAACATCCTTGACTTGTAATACATTTATTACAGGAACAGTCTATTGCCATCCTCACATGGCAGTACTTGATGGCTTCAAGTGCATTTAGAATATCCATCAGTCTGGATCTGCCTCGACCGAACTTGACCCATATTGTACTCTACCAAGTTCAGCACTGAAGGTTATTATGTACTACACTGTACAAGAACAAGGGAAATGACATTGATTGTTTAAACATAGACAGATATGGATGTAACAGATCACTGTTTAGGTGTTTGCTTTGGGGACATTTCCTGTGTCAAGCTGTCCTACAGGTACAAACAGTTTGTGTACAATGTAATTACCGGTATGGTCAGTGTCCTTTATCACATAGTACAATATACTCATGTATGTTCAGGATGAAAGCTCAAATGCTGTTAATTGAAAATGCACACAGGAGGCAGTATTTTTCTTAAGTTGTTAATTTTGTGACTATCAACAAGGCTTGACACTATCAACTATTTCTTTTTGTGGCCCAACAATGAAATTTGATAGCCCTACAATGTGTATTTACAACGCCACCAAAACATACGTTTCCCGAGAAAGTTATGGCCTGACATCTATTTCTGACGGCCTCGGGCCACTGCTAATGTTAAAACCTTGATCAATTGACTAATGACATCGCAAAAGTAAAAACACTGCAAAAATTTGCATTGTACCACATGCTTGTAACAGTAGTGTCTAGTGAGTGTCACAATTTAGATAATTTTTTTTTTTGCAGTATTTTGGGACCAGTTGACAGTTTACACATTGATATTATGGTATTGTGATATTGTGATATTGTGATATTGTGGTATTTTTCAGAATACAGTATATATATGTTTAGAAGGAATGGATATCACCTTTTAAAATATGTGAAGCCTTCGTGTATGAATAAGCTGGCTGCGTGGTCCTCACCGTGTGGGTTGTGGGAAATTAGTCCTTTCCTGGAAGTAATAGTCAGGGCTAATTGAACATTTTCAGCAGAGATCTGTACGTGCAGTAGTGTGTTGGAAGTGCAGACGGCTCAGTAGTCACGCTGGATTTTGTAGCAGACAGACACAATGAATCATACAATTTATAGTACAATGGTTGTATGTAGTCCCGTCACAGAGGGGTTGAAAACACACTTGCTTGTTCATTCAGACATGGTAATGTTTGTTTTAATACATGTAAATCTGTCAAGTGTACTGTCTGTGCTTTAGGCTGTGTCCTATCTGCATGGATGATTATTCACAGGAAATATGACAAAATAGCAGGAGAGAATAATTATACATCATAGATAATACTAGATAATCATTAATTATTATTGTTATTATGATCATTTCTTCTACGTACTGTAGAACCTTAAATTTTAGCGTGCATTTTAATTTCAAAAGCGCAAAAGTTCTTGTCTTCACTCTTTTGTATTGGATGCCAGTGGCAATTTGCAAAAATTTCATTCTGTGAAAAAGGCTGTTTGCTTTAATTCCTAAAAATTTCATGCCACAAATATTTCTTGCTCTACAGAACTACTTCTGCTGCATCTATTACTAAACTACTACTACTACTACCACCACCACCACCACCACCACTACTACTACTACTACTACTACTACTACTACTACTACTACAATTTACTACTACACTTGTACTACTACTACTACTACTACTACTACAACTATTATTACTGCTACAATGTACCATCATAAACATAAAGTGGAAGGGGGAGGGGAGGGCAAGGGGGAGGTGGAGGGTAGGGGGAGGAGGAGGGGGATGTTAGAAGCTGTTGCCCCATGATACATTGTATAGACCTATGGATTTCTAATTCTTCTCAACTGTAGCAAAATATATATATATATATTTTTTAAATGGAAAGAATTAAGAAAGGGATTGGGAGTAACCTGGGGAGAAATAGGAGGGGAGTGGAAGGGGAAGGGAGGGGAGGGGAAGGGGAAGGGAGGGGAGGGGAAGGGGGAGGTAGAGGGGAGGGGAGGGGTAGGAGGAGGGGGATGTTAGAAGCTGTTGCTCCATATGTACATTGTATAGACCTATGGATTTTCTGATGCTTCTCAACTGTAGGAAGATACCTTTTTTTTAATGGAAAGAAATAATAAAGGGATTGGGAGTAACCTGGGGAGAAATAGGAGGGAAGGGGGAGGGGAGCGGAGGGAAGGGGAAAGTGGAGAGGAGGAAGAGAGTTTCAATGTAGGAAAGGAGTGAGGATGAGGATGGTAAAGAAAAGAGGAAGGATACCTTTGAACTCACTAATTTTAGTCTACCTAGTCTGAAATATCACTGAATAGACAGACAAGTGACTAACTTGGGCAGGGCTCTGCTCAACTTCAGTTTTCTGGTCTTGCATTGGATAAGAGACACAGTTTGTATATGATCACTCGGCCCAAGCTTTTCCTCGTCTGAGACTGCAAATGTGTCACTGTCTCAAACTCAGTCAGTCATTGCTTCCACGAGTACTTATAGTTAATTTTCAACCGTGCTGCTTGGTGTGATGTGTAATGGTATAGTAAATGCTTTACTTGGGGTCATAACTATGTGTACTCGTATGTGATGTGCATTTTGCATATAATCATGCAAGCTTTGTGATGATGAAACTACAGGGAAACAAAACTGAGCCTGACATGCAGGTAGCACAACAATGATTGATACGTGCGAACTGGATTCCAAGTACACTGTATTTCAATAGGGGTCAAGTAAAGAGTTCATTGGTAAAGTTGAACACGTGTACAATGTAAAGTGGCTTTTGCTGTACAAAGACCAATCAAATAGTAAAATACAAACCATATGTGAGAACTATCAATGTATCCTTTATTTATAATGTTTTTTCTGTAGGATATCACTTGTATGTCAAATAGAGGAAAGCGTATACGCTGTAGTAATGTGCTACGACTGCAGTTGCTGTTGTACACTACATAATCATAGTGTACAAGTGTACCTA
This sequence comes from Diadema antillarum, assembly GCF_040938485.1. Lineage (NCBI taxonomy): Eukaryota > Metazoa > Echinodermata > Echinoidea > Diadematoida > Diadematidae > Diadema > Diadema antillarum. The sequence goes on along the minus strand of NW_027272026.1, from coordinate 633,019 downwards.
GCAAACATGATTGAAATTCAGTCCTGCCTACTACACTGTAGACTTTCGATGCATAATCTGTAGTGCATGAGACACTTTACAGTACTTGCTGTTAAAGGTCCTGTTTACCTTTGGGAGCAGTGATTTAAAAATTTTTCAAGATACATCACATTTGATGCATACAAGTGTATGTATGTGGAGGTCTGTTGTATCACAAAACATCCTACCATATAAAACTTTCACAAGAAAGCCTAAAATATTATAAGGAGATATCAGTATTTTTCTCATTAAACCATAACTGTAGACAGTTTAGTCTGGCAACATTTTTATCATAACTATTGTTCACAATTTTGTGTATTTAACAATACTTAATATTGATTATATGGATTCCAATTTTTACAGTGGTTGTCTCTATCCCAAACTCACATTTTGGAACTAATGCTGGGTTTTTGTTTCATCTGCAAATGGTAAATTATGCCTTTAACTTGAAATGCACAGTAAAGTACAAGTACACGGGTGCGTGAACATGGCACTGGTAAATTTTGCTCCATCATACCCTCATCAAACAAAGCTATGAATTAATGATTTGAAAGTGCGTGACAACCAAGGTTAACAACATACTATCAATATCTCTACCTTAGTGCTCCCATCTAGATGACTGGTACACTATCTTTTAATAGTTTAATGCACTTTAATACTAAAATGCTCTCAATTTTCTCTGAGCAGATTTTCACCTTGTTTTATTATCACACTCAAAAGTAAGAATAAGTTTTGTTCTCAAGGTGCCAAAGATCTTTATGTAATTCTGTTCTGTCATTTCTGCACCTGTAATGATACATGTAGGCCTATATTTTGTGACTCTAAAAACTTCCCAGATGGTTGGCACTATACAGGGGCTGCAGAATGTTTTTTTTTTCCAGGGTAGAGGGCCTGCAGGGGCCAACCTGTGGGGGGGTTCAAGGACAGTGGTCAACCCAGTAATGTGAAGACTAGTGAATGCAACATATGAAGGCAGGTATGAATGTAAGGAGTATGGGTTTTGAAGAAGAAAATATTTAGAAACTGGCAGCTGTCACAAAGAGCTAGCAAGATCTGATATTTTTTTTTTAGATTGTGATTTACAAATGAATAGTTTGTTCGCAAAAACCGATAAGTCCATATTTGCCAAATGGAGATCATCTCTGACGATAAAGGTACAAAAAAACCTAAAGAGAATAATACAGAATATTTCTGCTTCTTTTGACCATACACGTAACTTTTAAAATGTACCTTTATATGAAGTGACCAATATATCATTTAAAAGGTATTATTTTGTACTTTATGTCAGAGACTGTACTTCAAAATCTTCAAAAATGGACTTATCGGTTTTTGCGAACAAACTCTTCAAATGTACAGTTGCACCTTCTTTCCTTAAAATTTTACAGCTAAATATACATACAGCGCACATAAGAAACTCCACTGTGGTGTCACAATTGCAGTGTGCTTAACCCTATTTTAAAGCCCATGCTAAAATGTATTTTGACCCTTCCCAGGCCCGGGGGCACAGTGTGCCTACCCCCATGTAACTTTTTTATTATTTGATGTATCATTGTCATATGTGGCACATGAGTAGAGCAACTCATACTCTACATGACCGTACATTTGAATTTTCTCAAAGTCACCCATGGAGGGCGCTATTTACCAAAATATAAAGAAATACATAGGAAATATGCTTTAAAAAAAATGATTTTTCTGTTCTTTATCCCCAACATATAGGGACTTATGTCTTATTATAGACCAGTCATTTTCATATTTGTATACTGTTGGAATTTGAGTTTGCAGATTGATAATATGATAAACTATTTACAGGCATAACTTGGGTAAAGGAATCAAAATCAATGTCACAAAATAGAAGGGCAATCTTTGGAAATTGCTGTTGTTTTCAATTATCTCTATTATATCTATATTGTTTTATGCCTTTGTCACATAAAAACAAAGGAGATGATAAGAAAAACATTTCAAGACCATATTTACGTCACAGTTTGTTTCTTTAGCACTATATGCCCCCCTTGGGCTTCATAGGGCTAAAGGGGAAATGCATTTTACTATGATCCATAATTTGTCAAGTTTTCAAAACTGAAAGTGCAGTGTCCAAATTGCTGTAGAACTACTTGTAGCATAATAACGATCGTTTTGACGAAAGTAATATCATCAATGACTGAAAGAACAGGCATGAAAAATGTGTTTTCTGCATGATTATTATGTAATTTTGAGCTTGTTTTGGACAATAAATGTCACCTTCACTTCATGCCACCTCATGTGGGCTGAATGAAATTGACGTCCTCAGTGTATAGAAGTTTGCAAATATGCCAGCGATCTAGAGATGGGGAACAGTGAAATATGAATGGAGAGAGGGAAACACACTGCCGCAGCCACATGCTAATAAGCCTGATGCTGCACAAGGGAGGCAGAGCCGTGTCGTCACTCATTAGGACACGCCATCATGTCGCCGCGTTCCCGTCTCTGGCCTTTTCGCGCAACTCTGCGACCATATAGATGACGCGATAAGGGCGCTTGGAACAGCAAATTGGAGGGTGACATTTTAGGAGATGTTATCCTGTCCTGCACGGGGGAAAAAAAACAGAGAAAGAATGTTACTGTCAAGCTTTCTCACGTAGCATACATCCCATGAATGAGTCTTTAGGCATCTCATTAAGTATCATGTTTTATTGGATACCAAATTATCTGTTTCATGCACTCAAAAAGGCCTTTAATAGAACCAAAACAAGCACTGTTCCGTACCTTGTAAACCTAGAGTATTGTTCACATCACCCTTTTATGCCCCTGTAAAAACCATGCAGAAGAAATATGCCAGAGAAAGAGACATTCAATTCAGACATAGGCCACTTTTCTTTTTCTGCACAGGAAATTTTTGCAGGCTTTTGTGATCTCCTATCATAGCTCTTGTGTGATAAAAGAAGAAAGAATGATCTTTTGTGTTTACAATTTAGAGGGTGCAGTATACGTAGTTTTGAATTCTCTGTTTCTGGAGAAGGAAAAGTGAAAGGGCTCAAATGCTTTTTATAGTTTTATGTCTAGAAAATAATATGAAGAAAGGGAAAAGCAAAGAGAGGCTGAGGGAGAGGGGGGGGCGGGGGAGGGACAGAAAGAAAAAAGTACTTAGTGTTAGAGAGAGAATGTGAGAATCACTAGGATTTGCCAGGAAGGATATGAGCATCTCTTTCGTGTGTACACATACAGTAGTACATCCAGTATACCCGAAGAGGAGACTCTCACAGCCGTTCCAGCGAAAGTGGTTCACGGTGCAAATTAGCATTTCTGGCGGAGGAGGAGGCTCGCAGAACCAATTTCACAATGTACAGCAGGCATATAGCGGCAGCTATTCACCGTGCGCAGTCGGCTGAAAGCCTGGGCAACAATGCCGTCCATGTACACCAAAGAATGTACTACAGGTATACAGCAAGAGCATTTGATCAAAATCATCAGAATTTTTTTTTTTTCTCTCTCCCTCCAAGGCTTGGGGTAAGCAAATAAAAAGGTCCTGCCCATCCAACCTTCATTCTCTCCCCTTCTCTCTCCTGCTTTTCCCTCACTTTCTCTCTCTCTTACTATTTTTTTTTTTTCTGATGCAGTTTGATTTGACGAACTGGGCCAGTTTGCAGTCCTCTCATATTCCTTTTGTCATTCTTCTTTCTCCTTTTTTTTCCTTCCAATTCCATTCCTTCCTCACCCCCCTCCCGCCCACCCTCAGGGCAGAGAGACATGTCATCTGTTGTCATGGTTACCAAGATACCAGGGCGATGGGTGAATGCATTTGTTTCCTAGCAACCAAATTCCTTTCACCTGACTTATTTTTCTCTTGCTCTCCTCCTACCCTTCCCTGCTCCTCTTTTTCCCTCTCCATTTTATCTCTCATCATATGTGATTGGAAGATATGCAAAAAAAAGAAGAATATATCTGGAAGTGATTATTAAAGATAGTGATCCATGCCGGCTCTGCATGTGATCTTGAATGCCGGTAATAGACTGAGCAACCTGACGGTTCTGCTGATTGGGTGCCTTATTAAAGGCCATGAACTCATAGTCCTGCATGTATATCCCTCCCCCCCCCCCCCCCCCCACCCCGAATTCAGATTAACATACAATGTAGAATGTAGAGACCATCTTTAAAAAGTATGACTCCCTAAGATCCCTTGCGAGGAAAGGAATATTGTATGCATGTCACATATTTGTTGCATGCCAAGCAAAAGGGCCCTAGCATGGTAACATTAACATTATGCTATTAAGGCCCTCCTGCCAGGCACACAATGGTATTATATTCATAGCTGATGGAATGGTGGCTGTGCATTCACAACGTATGAGGAGTACTGGCTTATGAGACATCGGATCAAAACCACAAATTATGACCTTGAAAAAATGAATGAAATGGCACTTCCCATTCACATCTTGTCCTAGTTGATCTGTCAAGTCTGTCTATCCACCTTCTCATTCTTCTCTCACCCTCTCTTTTTGATGATCAGACATTCTCTTCCTTTCCTTCACTTCATTATCTTAGTTCGTGAATTCATGTTCTTCGTCATCTGTGTTTTAATTTTGTTTTCCCGTTTATCTATTTCTTCATTTTTACAGCTGAATGGAGTCAGTCCTTTCTATCTTTTACTTTGTCTATCTTTTCTTCCTTTTACTTTGTTACTTTCTGTTTTGCTTGCAATTTCTTTTTTATCGCACTCCTCAAATCCTCCTCCTCCTCCTCCTGAAGAAAACTTACCCTGCCTACATATATCTGCCCACAATTAGGCTTAAAGGCGTTATTTACCTTTTGCAGATGAAACAAAAAACCCAGCTGTAGTGCTTCAAAATAGTTCTAAAATGTGAGTTAGGGATAGAAACAACCTATGTAAACCTTTGAATCAGTATAATCAGTGTTGAGTGTTGTTAAATATACACAATGTGAACAAGTAGTTATAATAAAAATGTTTTCAGACTAAACTGTCTATACGGTTATGGTTTAGTGAGGAAAATAGTGATATCTCCTTATATTTTAGTCTTACCAAATTTTGATATGGTAGGATGTTTTGTTATACAACTGACCTATACATATGCATCAAATGTGATATCTCAAATATTTTTCAAATCACTGCTCCCAATGGTAAACAATACCTTTAACCATACATTGTACATTCATTTGAGAGACTGAATGTAATTTTATAAATGGAGCAATGCTCTGTAGAATATGAATTCAATTGGACGGTTTACAGTTGTGTGTAGGTCAGTGGTGGAAATGCATGCGATGTAGAAAAGCCCTTTGTGATGTTTTGTATTCCTGCGAGACAAGAAAAGCGAAGAATCGATCTTATCTCACCTATGTACACTGTGTTTGTGTACCTCAATGGCTTATTGTGAATGCTCTATCCTTCAACTTGGAACCCCATTGTATTCGCCGTCTTTTTGTTATGACTTGCAGATAGTCATTCCTTTCATTTGGAGCTGTGATTTGTGCGTGCTGTACTCACATTTGACGTGCCCTGTGTACACCTGGTGGAAGCGAACACTGCACTGTTGTACAATCTTCACAGATGCAGTTGATTTTTTATTTTGGCCAGTTGTCGTAATGTCGTGCTCCTTTTGGCAAACAGGTTCATCGATTTCTGCTGCATGTGGTGGTGAGCATTGTGGAAAGAGGAAATACAAATACAATCCCAAGAAATTTATACCATTGGGCATTGCGGAAGAAGGATATGTCATAGACACATGTGGTGCATTAGGTAAGGGAGAGTGTCTTAATAGGCAATAAACAAAAAGATGACTAGCTGAATTTTGCATGGCTGTACAATCTTTAATTCTTGGAGCCTGTGTCAAGTTTTGCTTTCAAAGAATTTACAGCTGCCGCAATGTAATTTTTCCTGAAATCAATTCTGCTGTCATTGGTGAAGAGAAAGGTCAGGATAACTAGCATCGTAGAGTACAATGTACTTCCACTGATATGACCAGGAGATTTTTTTTTTATATAATTTATGTAGTGCTAGAAAATGTTCATGGCCATAGTGCTTTTGCCAATTTTTGCCAATGAACAAATGTGTATACACTGTTGAGTCAAATAGGATTTGCTGCAGTGTGTGTGCAGACTATTGAGAGTTCATTTTTCTTTGTTTGAAGATGAATGTACGAACTCTCACAGTGGTTTTGTTTTGATGTTGTGAATGTAGTGCATACTAACAAACTGTTGAGATGACTATTTTCAGTATCTACGTACAATGTATCTGCACCATGACGCCTTCCTGATCTGCAGTGATTAACATGTCAAGAGCTAAGAGGCACGTTTTGTTTGCCACTTGGCACAGGTTTCCTAAACGGAACATTTTATAGAAACTCAGCTCTGTATACACTGGACATTGTATAGCCTTCTGAAACCATATTGTACTATGTAGCACTGCAATGGGAATTTCCAGTGTCTGTGTAGGACTGGGAGGGTGTTGCTTAATCATCTCAGTAGCATGGATTTACCTATAATAATAATGATAATAATAATAATGATGATAATAATAATAATAATAATAATAACAATGATAATGATAATAATGATAATAATGATAATAATAATAGTAATAATAGTAATAATAACAATAATAGTAATAATAATGATAATGATAATGATGATGATGATAATAATAATAATAATAATAATGATAATAATAATAATAATGATGATGATGATAATAATAATAATAATAATGATAATAATAATAATAATGATAATAATAACTAGAAAAGCACTCTGAGAGCGCAGACCTCTGCCAAGTAAAGTTGAAGCAGCTACTTTCCACCGGTGATCTTGTGTATAATGCATTTCACAGTACATGTGCTGAACCTCAATAGAATTGGTAAAAGCTACCACCAAGGGCTATTAGACATAAAAAGCATTCAACAGTGACCCAGAAACACAGTGGTATCATAATTGGGTTTGGGGGGGGGGGGGGGGGGGGGTAGATACATGTACTATAAAGCAGGTTTTCCTATTCTAAACATATATTATGCATGGGTAGTAATGGATAGTGACCTAACAAGTTTTACTACTCATACTATAGTTACAGCTAATGGCACATGCATTCAATGTACAGACTGTACTTGTACAAGGGGGTCATGCTGCACTTTTAGGGTTGCTGGAAAAATGTTGAAATCATTCCCTTTGAGTCAGATCAACAGTGATTTAAACAGTAAGATCAATTTTATGCCAAATCTCTGTTTTGTATGCATTTGTTTGGCCCATTACAGCAGTAATTGGAAATATTAAAGGGTGTGTACAGTTCTGGTTGAGGTGGGGATTTAGCTTTTAATGTTTCGCGAGATATTCAGAAACCACTCTATGAGATGTCAAAGAGCATGCAATTCTAAGGGGTACGGTATCAAAAGTTTATTTGATGAAAATCGGTTTTGAAATGGCTGAGATATCCAAAAACAAGGTGAAACAAAGAGATCCTAATAAAAGGTGTGGCCTGTCGCCTGTTATTATTATCACTTTTTTGGATATCTCAGCCATTTGAAAACCAATTTTCATCAAATAAACATTGAATCCTTCTTAAAATTACATGCTCTTTCATATTTCATACGAGGTTTCTCATTATCTCACTAAGGAATGTTATAAACCTGAATCCCCACCTCAACCAGTACTGTACAGTCCCTTTAACCATAATATTGTCCCCATAAAGTGGTGGTCCCATCCATCTGCATCCTTATCAAATGATGGCGACTGTATGTACAATAACTACCTAATTTACCTTTTGTATTTGAGGAATGAATGGCGTGAATGGAAGGAATGTGATGAGATGAGGACACACGCATTGCATGCATTCACTGGATGGGGGGGGGGGGGGGGGGGGGCTAGTGGAGGGAGGGAGAAAGCACACAGAGAGAGTAGGGCCTATATGTGTCTGTGAGAGTGTTTGTGTTGGTGTGTATGTCTGTATTTTTGTGATGGCAAGAGAAGGAGAGACAGAGTACTGTATGAGAGGGAGAGAGAGAAACCCCCTGTTCAGACGCAAGCCAGTTTATACCAAAACTCGATAAAGAAACGACGTATAAAGAATCATCGCACAGCCGACAGACTGTTCAGACGCTAATCTCGACCGTTCTGGAAAACGTCGTATACACGAGTAGATGTGCAGTTTCTCACTGCGCATGTTGTTATGGCCATGAGTGACGGGTACAAGGTCACCTTTCATGCTCGCTCCCATTAAGCCCCACCCAGTTATAACGTTCTGTGGTCGCCATATGTTCAGACGCACAATGGACACGATGGAATGCTGATTCATTATCCAGTTCTAGTTCGAAACGATGCTCTGACTGTCGTTTCGCTATACGTCGTTTCGTTAGTCAGCGTTCAGACGTACAAATCCATTGCATAGCTATACCGTTTTGGTATAGCTATACCGTTTATAATTTTTTTGCGTCTGAACACCCTAAAAGACAGAAGACTTCCATTTGACAAACTGCCACATTCCCATCTCTCAATGCCTACCACAGGGCTAAACATACCACGCATTCCTCTAACGAGAGATGGGGGAGTGCCGTGACAGAATATCAACCCCTGCATCCCTCACCCCCACGCAGATCTGTTGTACATTTATTTAAAAAAAAAGGGGGGGGGGGAGGGAGCTCCGCTGCTGCATTTAAAGCCTTTGTGGGCACGCTACACAAAATCTGTGGTCCATACCTACTACAACTACTTTCATCACTTTCCTAGTTTCTTTTCCTTGGAGGATGTGATACATCATAATACATTTGCTGCTGGGTAGAATGTGTGCCAAAGGTCATGAAAATGATGTAGTACCTATCCTCTTCTTTAAAATCAAATGTAGCTACAAGGTATTGGCAGCATTTGCTAGCATCCATCTAAAAAAGAAAAAATGGTGGTGGTTGGGTTGGGTGGGATACAGATCCCAAAGGAAGTTTCCCTCATCTTGGCTGAAGATGACAACACATTTGCTAACTCTAGCTTTTAGTTTTATCATTATTTTGTACATTGTAGGTCCATGGTTTTTTTATGTGCTGAATGTGATGAATTGTATAATGCTTCCCTTTAAGCTCCTGGGAAATGCATGTTTGGCATTACAGACAAACATTCATATTCACTGAAAGTTTAGACATCTGCCAGCAGAATCTGCAGGTAGTTGAAGCTAAATTTGTTTGCCAACCATGGGATTGCTACTACATAATGCAAGCAGCAGCATAAAATGCTATGACTTTGAGACCAAATTTCAGGAAATGCTGAAGGCCACTAATGGGTGGAGACAGTAAATCTGTAGATAAATGTCTTTGTGTGGTACGTTGACAAAATCGCAGTGTACATTATGTATAAGGGGTCTGTTTTTAACGAGATACTTCAAATGAATTTTGTGCAAAGGGCCTACTGCATTCATTGTCTATCACAGTATTGAGAATTAAAGTCAAAATGAAGTGTTAAACCTATAAATCTGTTGGCATGATTCACATTATTCTCTATGGTACATGTATGCAGTGCACTCCCATTATATTGAACACGGTTAAAAAAATAACAAAATTCCGGTTATAATGAATTAATGATTCGGGCTGGAACATTATCCAGTCTATGTATTTGTATTGTTTATTTGTTCGGTTATAACGAAATTTAGATATACAGTATATAACGAAAGAAAACTGCAGGTCTCAAGGACTTCGTGATAATGGGAGTCTACTGTACATGAACTATTGAAAAGTTGATTGTAATATCGGCTACACCTGTGCATGTCTGTCAATATTGTAGATTCTTTTTTTATGCGATGAGAATCTGAAGAGAAGGCACAAACTCATGCAACAGAATCTAAGAAAGCAGAAAACAAAAATGTGCAATGTAGAGCTTTCTTTACATTCACATTGTGTCAACCAACTACAAATACTTTTGTAGATACCCTGTGTAGGGGGATACAGTGTCACTGTATCAAGTCTGTCTGGAATGGAGATTGGTTTGAGTTTGACAGGACTTTTTTCCTTCCTGGTGGACCTTGGCCTTAGCCGACCTCTTGGCAGGGCTGAACACAGTTCCAGGTATTTTTAGGAGCCTAGTCTTTGTTTCCAGACCTTTGTATGACATCACCCCACAACACTCTTCAGTGTGGAGAGAATACATTGTACCAATAGGAGACAGTGCAATGTTTGTGTTAAATGGATCTTTGTTTGGTCTGGAAAGTGCTCATGTGTGTGTGTTTGCGCTTTTTTTTTTTTCTTTTAAAGGTGAACAGACACCCAAAAAAAGACCTGACTAAAGTACAACATTTCCTCTCTTCACTTATTACTGGTGCCTCCATGGACCGTGTTTGATGGTGTGAATAATGGAATGCGTGAATTCATCAATGGCAAAGAGATGTCCTTGTAATATATGACACTGAATATGACACACAACAATGGCTTGCGCATGGAATGACGTAGAATACATTTTTAGAAAGTCGTTCAAATGCACTAAAGTGCAAATTTATCCATACTTCATGGTTTGGAATGGATGGGAGATGGGAGGAGAAGGGGATAGTGAATCAATGTGTCAATAATACAGAGTTGTTTTCAGTGGGCATCTACACAACATTTTGTTAATAACACTTTACAGGTTTCTTGCGACATCATTTTTTAAAATGATATTACATTATGCAATAGCTTTTAAAGCACTATACCAATGACAAATACATAGTGCAAACTGCACATGCACACAATGGCAGCTCCAAGTACATGTATTTTGTTTGTTTGTTTGTTTGTTTTGGTTGGTTGGTTGGTTGGTTGGTTGGTTGGTTTTATATTTAGGAGGAGGGCCCAAGCTAGTTCAGGTTTTTAAAAGGTTTAAGAACTGCAGCATTGTTGTTATTTTGCAGATTAGTATAGTAACATCCCTGGAAACAATATTCGATTCACAACTTTACAGTAAACCACATATCATTATTTAAAAACATATGCACTTTATTTACAGGATCCATTTCAGTGATATGGGAAAGGATTTTATTGACATTTCTGCCAAATGAGATTGCCTAATTTTGCATGCTGATATGCAAAAAATGTCCTTGGTTATTATACACATTGACTGCATGAAAGGGAACAAAAAATAACTCTCTACAATTATGTGATTTTGCAATTTGTCGAGAGAGACCATCTTTTGTTACTGAAACAGTATCATTGTTTCTACATGTATGGCAGGACTTGAAACATTGAGGTGAAAATTTTAAACATGAAGCTCACACCCATGCAAAAAAAAAGAAAAGAAAGAAGATATTCCAGGAATTGCAACAATTTCTCAGTATCCCAAAAAAAAAAATTGTCAATTACTGTTTAAAACTCTGAAATCACCAACCATAGTAATTTAAATTCACTTCAATTTTTTGTCTGTGATTTTTATCTTAAAAACCCAAACTGGCTCTATCGTTTGTGTCTGAAGTAATATTACTGTATAAAGAGCTGTTCAAGTTTACTTTATAGACTATAACATTCAAGCAGTGATTTGTAAACTCAAATAAGATCTTTAGTAATACAACTGTAGATAGAATCAAGTCGCAGTTGTACTTATAAAATACAATCAGCTTCAAGTTGAATTCACAAGTAGAATGCTAAATATTGCTCACACACTCGGGGAGTGTAATATCAGCTTGATATTTAAATTGACAAAATGGCTCAATACATTGTAGTCAAATCATGCAGTTGAATGCACAACATGTATGAAATGGTTCTTTAAAGATAAGTGTTTTCAACAACCCGACACTCTAATGTGCAATTGAATATCAACACGTAGAGATATCGTGCCTTTATATATAAATCATAAAGTTGTTTGATGAGTAAATACTTGACTTCCCCAATTGACAGGCTATTAAGTGCAATACTTTTTTAGCAATGAATAGATGTGACTGAAAACATCCTTGTTGATACTGAAACAATGTTTTGCTTCATTCAGTGACATAGTGGGATAGAAGAAACTTGAGAATTTTCCAAACAGGGCAGGAAAGAGGTGATATGAAGAAAGTGATGAGCAATAAGCACAAATACACCATGTGATCTTTGTCAGTCATTTGAGTACTGTATACGCCATATATTTCGCAAGTCTAAATTTTCGCAAATCGGGAATTCCCGATGATTTCGCGAGTGGTTAAATTCGCCATTGTGGAGTCTTAATACGGAACGGAGAAATGTACACGTGTATGTCACATCCACATCGGGATCAGAGTCAATATTTTTGCATGTCTTTAATTTCACGAATAGCACCGGACTCGCGAAATTTGCGAAAAATAAAAGCCTCACGAAATATTCAGCGTATATACAGGGTAGAGAGTGTAGAGCCTTTTAGTCAATATTCAAAATGTTGCTCACACATGCAATTGTAGCCCAAGCTACAAATATTCCTTGTATGCAACTGGTAGATTTTATTCTTCAGTATTTCCAGCTTCACCAAGATGGTAGGGAAGTTACCTTTGGGCTGTATAATCCAATATATTTACACGTAGGCATGATTTCATAATATTGTATACGCTATATATTTCGCGAGTCTAAATTTTTGCGAATCGTGAATTCCCGACAATTTCATAAGTGGTTAAATTCACAATTGTGGAGTCCTGTACTGAACGGAGAAATGTACACGCGTACGTCACACCACATCGGGATCAGAGTCAATATTTCCGCGTGTCTTTAATTTCGTGAATAACACCTGACTTGCGAAATTCACACAAATAAAAACCTTGCAAAATATTCAGCGTATACAGTAAGTTTAACAACACATAGAGTGCTTATTAGAAACAATATCTTTTGTGAAAGCGAGGCCAACAAAATGAAGGCCATAGTATTGTCTAGTAGTAGTTACAGTATGTGTATTACAAGTTGTGTCCTGCTTCTATGGCAAGCTATCTGCAGCATCATCCTGTCAGATCTTGTCAGAAGTACATATTCTTGGTGTTAAAGCAAACAGGATAAAGATTACAATTCAACCCACCCCTGACACAGTTGTTTGAATATGTGTGTGTACTATCCATTGAAATCACAGCTTAAAGGGTGTGTACAGTTCTGGTTGAGGTGAGGATTTAGCTTTTAACATTTTGTGAGATATATTCAGAAACCACTCTATGACATGTCAAAGAGCATGCGATTCTAAGGGGTATCAAAAGTTTATTTGATGAAAATCGTTTTGAAATGGCTGAGATATCCAAAAGCAAGGCGAAACAAAGATACTCTAATAAAAGGCGTGGCCTGTCGCCTTTTATTATTATTACTTTTTTGGATATATCTCAGCCATTTGAAAACCAATTTTCATCAAATAAACATTGAATCCTTCTTAAAATTACATGCTCTTTCATATTTCATGAGAGGTTTCTCATTATCTCACTTAGGAATGTTCAAAACATGAATCCCCACCTCAACCAGTACTGTACAGTCCCTTTAAGAGACTTTAAACTTATAGGGATGGTATACAGTGTAGTTTTGGTTGAGGTTGGAGTTCAGCTTTTAACTTTGTGCAATATACTATACCTTAGAAACCACTTTAGAAACCACTTTAAGAAATGCTAAAAAGCATACAATTCAAATGAAATTCAATGTTCATTTGACGAAGATCGGTTTTGAAATGGCTGAGATTATATCCAAAAACAAAGTAAAAGAAAGTGATCGCTTTGTTTTGGATATCTCAGTCATTTCAAAACCGATTTTCATCAAATATACTTTGAATTCCTTGTAGAATTGTATGCTTTTTAACCTTTCATAAAGTGGTTTGTAAGTATCTCACACAAAGTTAAAAGTTGAATTCTCACCTCAACCAATACTATCATCCCTTTTAGGATGATAGCCTAACCTGCATTTACTGCCATTGCAAAATTTACCTTTGATATTAAAGAGCTAACTCCCGCGTTTCTTGTTGGTGAATGTAGTGCATCAATTTTTCTCTCCTCCTCTGCCATCCTTCCTTGGCATCATTGATGAATTCAGGAAAAAAAGAGAAGGAGCTCCTTTAATTTCAGGAATTCTGCAGAGAAGTCCAGCTGAATTGTTCACTGTGGCCGGCATGTTACCTGCCACAGTGTAGATTACACGCAGCCCCTCGCTGAAATCGGAAGACAAAATTATTCGCTGACCTTTTGTGGAGGAGCGCGCGGCATCGCGGAGAAACCGAGAAATAATCACTTTCCGCCCCAAAGTCTGAAGTTCAAATTTCAACGTCTTCGTCAAGCATTGCATGGTTTAGTGATGCGCCATTTTTTACTCTAGTACCTTTCACTGTGGATGTATGATTAACATTTTTCTTATTTTTCCTCCAGCATTTTCAATATTTCAAACAATTGTGTTAATGTGTTAATCACAGTTTAATAATGTTTGCTGTTTTTATACTTGTCATATCTTGAGTATAAACAAAAAGCTCCACATGATAGGGTAGTGTTTGACAGAACAATTTTCACCTGTTTGAAACTCTTGTTCATGAAATCCATGCACATCTGTGCTGCTAATATACAGATTGTAAGCAGCACTTACAGTCTGAAATTGTATGGATAACCTATAAATATTTTGCTAGTACAGGTGTATTGTCCATTTCTTTCAAAGTTTTCATCTTCCTCTTTCTTTTTATTTGCTTGTGTGTATTCCAGAAAGGAGTACCAACAAGATATGATACCATTAATTTCAGAAGAAATATAAAGTTACAAGAAATATTTGTAGGATGTTCTGTGTGTATATATTTGTACACAAATATAAATCATTTTATTTTGTTTCTTCATTTCTTTCATTTCCAACAATAAAAAAAAGATTGTATACAATCATAAACACAGTGTGATTGTCTGAATACTACAGTGTACAAACTGTAGGTATCTAAATATTTGCATACTGCATGTGAATTGTTACAATATGTGATGAGATAGCAGCTTAGAATTCATCAACATTATACGAGCAATGAGTAATTAGATAGGCTTACTTGCAAGCTCTGCAGTTGGCTACTACAGAGGTTGCATTTTTTATATAAATTTTTCTTCAGGGAAAATTACATTAAAGGATTAAGAAAATTACGATCTCTTTTTAGTACCCGATTGAATGACCAAAGATATCGTGCCACAAAATAAATGATGAATTTCAGTGGACGCGACATGTTTACATGCAAAAAGATGAACAGAGTACTTCATAGTTTTTATTACCGGATTCACTCTGGTTTGTTTCCTGATTTTTTTAATTTATTTTTTTATTTTTTTGCCATGTGAATACAAGTCATGTACATTGAACTTACGGTGTAACAAAATACAGGGTACATTTTATGTACAGTGCTGATACTGTTTTACAGATATTGATGGTTAAATGAAGAGCTTACAATGTGGTAATGTGCTGTAGTGTAAAGTGCATTAGTGTGGGGATGAAATGTGGATGAGAAAATGAGTCTAGAATCAGAGACTACTTTATTTATATCAGTCAGAGGGAAGAGAGAGGCGCATCCTCTTAGCTGTCATTCATTCATGCTTGGCCTAGTTGTTTCATTGGCTGCAGATTATGAATTCAGCAGGAGAGTGTTTCTCCCTTCTCTTCACCCTGTGCTTTTCGTGGGTAATCCTGTTAAACTGATGGCCTACATACTGTCTTCAAGACCGCGACTCGAGTGCGAGGGTGCTGTGGAAAGTATTCTGCTCTATGATTTGTATTTCTACTGCCTAGCTGGGTTAATGATCTAACAACTTTAAAGTCATTAATTGCTTGTTTTGTTTTGTTTTGTTCAGTAAATATTGTTGATTTTGTGTTGTTGAAAAGGCATTCTATATTGGTTGTTATTATTAGTAGTAATAATAATATTAGTAATGATAATAATAATAATAATAATGTTGTTGTTATTATTATTATTATTATTATTATTATTATTATTATTATTATTATTATTATGCAGTCCTTTCAATGATAAAAGTGTTACCCCATCCCATTCACTGCTGCATACATTTATATCGTTCTTCAACACATAATTTCTTCATAGAAGTCTGAGCTAACAGACTAAAGGGATAGGAAGAGATGGAACGTGATGTGGGGGGGTTGAAGGAAAATTGGGCAGCATTTCTCACTCTTGCTGATGGAATTTACAATGTAGGTCAGTGCTAATTGATTGTGCCACTAGCAAAGTTGCATAAAATGTCTGACAGGTATCTTGTTTTTGTTTTTGTTTTATTTTGTTCTTTGCTCATGGTGTCTGCCTCTGACACACTTATCCATGCACACACACACACACACACACAAAGATACACACATATCAAGTGCTGAAATGATTTTCTTCTTTCTTTGAGAAGATTGTAAATCATAACAATGCTTCTCTCCCAGCAGCTTTGCTTTTAAAGCCAAATGAATTTAGCACTGAAGACCATTAGACCAATTGCATAATTCCTCATGCAATTAAAGGATAAGCCCACCTTCTTATACATTAAGGATTTAGAGAATGCAGCAATATTAGTAAAACACATCAGTGAAAGTCTGAGGAAAATCGGACAATCCGTTCAAAAGTTATGAATTTTTAAAGTACAGTGTATCTGTGCAGTCACTGCTGGATGAGAAGACTACTACAGTGTATGATGTCACATGCGTACAACGATATAAGGAAAATAAAAAGAGAATTTCACAAAACTTTACTTTTTGAATAAAGTGCACATTTCTTCAACTTGTTACTGACGTATTGTAAGGGTAATATTATTCCCCCTGCCTTCTGAAAGAGAGAAGTCGAGTGTTCTTTTATTATGGGGAAAAAATGGAAATATGTTGAATTTTCTTTTTATTCTTTCTTTATATTGTTGTACACATGTGACATCACAAGCTGCAGTAGTCTTCTCATCCAGTCTCGACTGAGCAGAAACTTCAAATTGTCATAACTTTTGATCGGATTGTCCGATTTTCCTCAAACTTTCACTGATGTGTTCTACTATAAATATAGCTGCATTCACTCAACCCACATGTCTATGAAGGTGAACTTGTCCTTTAATAACATTTAATCTACAGCTTGGCTGAGAGTGATGTAAAATGACAGAACATCTTAATATATATGATCAGATCATGATTTTTTTTTCTGGTTACTTGATAATTTTGCCGATGTAGCAGTTCTCTGGATCTAAAGCATGTCAATCATTGTGTCAAGTATCATTATCGATTGAAATCAGTTACTAGTAAACCATTTACCTGACCTTAAATAAAAAGTAAACCAAAGTAAAATTTCTCTTGGTCTAAGTTCTATTTAAAGCACAATTTTCTGTAGTCTAGTTTACATTCATGAGCCTAACAAGTGTGAGAGGATGTGATACTGTATGTTTTCTTCTTTTCTATGCATTCATCCCAAGCATATGAATGGTTCTTATTTCAGAATCAATGCAAAATAGACAGCATACATGAATTACATTTGTAGATATATCTAATTCATTCATAATATCAGTGTGAGCTGGTGCTATCATACACGTTGTAGGTTTTGCCAGTAAATTGAGTGGGGATAGAATACAAATTGTTGAAAGACAAGACAATAGATAATGGAAAGATTTAAAAATAAGCTTGAGATAATGAGAGGACTAGTTACGATGATGATGATGATGATGATGATTTTGTTTGTGATTTGACTACCAAATCTTTTTGTGATTTGGGGTGGTGCATGCATCATTCTGTAAAATGCACAAACCGTAGGCTATAGGCCTACATTCATCCTCAGTTATCACATTGGAATAAGTTTAAAGCAACAGGAAAGTAACCTACATTGTGTAGATATCACTGAGATGGTGGTTTTATAACATTTTTTGGCCATTAAACAAGATAAAATCCTTGTGTACAACCTAATGTTGATCAGAATTTTATGGGATTCTGAGTGTTTCATTTACGCAATCAGCCATCTCCAAGGGATGCACACTGCATTCTCGTAATCTTGACTGGTTCCTCGTAATGAGAGAAGAGAAGTCAGGTGGTAAATGAAACGTGAAACCCTCCCATGCATAATACGCTCGGCGACTGAGGTGCACTTGTGGAGGAGGAGGAGGAGAAATGACATGAAAATTCCTCAGCCTCTCATCGGCGTACATCCACCAACCAACCGTCCATCCCTCCCAATCCCCCAACCGCACTCGCAAGGTAACCACGGTAATGATATTACTGGTGCGAGGTGAATTTTCAGGCGCAAGCCCGCGAACAATTAACGGCGAGCCCCAGAGACCCAAGCTGAAATATGAGATGCGCTCGCGACGATCCGCTCGCCCGCTCTCCCCCCCCCCCCAGTGGAATATATAATGATTCGCATAGCAGCCGTGTTGATTTAGCTGCCAGGAATTACAGGCAGACGCATGTTTTAACGACATTAGTCCAAATACCATGCTCTTCTCCCTGCTGCATGCTAACACAACTGGTGGCTACATCGTCATGTGATGTATGAGCCCAGCTTTGCCCAAGTGATAGATTTACCGCTACCAGATTTTTGCATTCCATGAGGTATTTTACATACGATGTATTCCAGGAGTCTCGCACATACAAGTGTACATTGTATGTTTCCAATCAACTTTATGAAAAAAAAAGAAGCATCATTGATGGTCATACCTTTTGAAGCTCCAAAAAGAACAAAATTAAAGAAATGCACCTTCACTGCATGTTTTTGTGTTAGAATATGCTATCCAAGTGAAAGCAGTACTCAATATATAGTATGGTGTATGTTAGCATGTAGGCCTAATGAACTGGTCCTTTGCAACGGGAAAAAAAAAAAAACTTCACCCAAACATAGCAAATAAAAATATTAAAAACAAAAAGCTGAGCTTGCAGAAAGAGACAAACTCATACATGTGAAATGAGATAGAAAATGCAACTTCATTCTATGACATTTCATTCCCATTATGTGCTCTATCATGTGATTTATGATCTCTGATTTTAAGAACTTACAGAAATTTTCTTCTTTAACCTTGTTTGTAGGTAAGATAGGATGGTAATCTGTCTGGCTGTATGAAAGGCCAACTATCTAATGAATGATATCATGAGAATCATATGCATATATAAACACAAGTGTAGGCCTACATGACTTGTGTAGGATAATCATTCATCCTCTATCTCAAGAGTGTTCCTATTATCATTTAATGGCCTCTCTGTCGTCGTCGTGTGAATAGGACCCGAGACCAGATCGAGCTGCACAATAATGCTGCACTGCTCCATGATTTGTATAAATTGAACATCTACAGTATCATTGGAGCTCCTACCATTGATTCTTTCTGCACACTCTCACATGCAGAAGTACAGTGTGTACACACATGCGGGTCAGGTTTTACGGTACATGTTGTATGCAGATTATTTGATGCACTGCTGCTATGTTCATTGCTCTCACACTTTCTCTATTGCATGGCACATGCACACATTGTACACACTCAATGCACACACACACACACACACACACTTACAGACAGACGGACATACAAATTGTACCTACTGTGTTGTAGGCCTATATTATTACACATTTGACATTGACTGTACATACACTTGTATATGATTTCCAACGACTTATACATTTCCATAACTAGATTACATGTTATGTAGAATGCATACTTGCATATGTGTGCATGCACAGACACACAGACACATACATTAAATTTGTTCGCATAGGCGCACAAACACACATGCCACCGCACCTCCTCAGCCCCTTCCCCCCCCCCCCCCCCCCACCCCCATCCCCATCCCATAGCTGTCACTCACCATTCTGAGCAGCTGATTCCCTACCACAGCCTGCCCAGCTAGCTAGGGACCTCATACATACACTAATCATGTTATGATAATGTGACACTCTTGACCTGAAGTGCTAGCTGCCTCAGTCCGTCTGACTTGGGTTCTCCTTCATGCGGTTTCCATGGCAACAGCTACTTTTAACAGGGAGGAAAAAAAATCTTTCGACTGTGTGGAGTGTTACTAAAGAGTTTTCTCTCTCCTCTATCCCATTCCCTATTATAATTTTGCTTTTTCAATTCAATTGTTTTATTCTTAGAATTCTGGAAACAATTTCCCTTTCCCCTCCCCCCATGTGTATCCTCATCTCTTATCTTTTCTTCTCCTCATCCTTCACATCTTCTCCTCTCTCTCCCCTATCCTCTTCTTCTCTCTCTTCTCTCTTTTTCTCCCTCCCACACATACACACACACACCACACACACATACACATACATACACACACACACACACCCACACCCACACACACACACACACACACACACATTTGCATACGCTTACAACTGTGTGCCACATATTTCAGTTGATTTTTTTTTCAATTAAAATCAAACTTTATTTCCAATGTCACATTTTATATACGATTTTGAGGGAAACAAACAGAAATTTAAGTGTTTACAATTTGCATGAAATTAATGGGTTGGCACTGTGTCTATAGTTCTTCAGCAAACTACATATAGTGTAGACCTACCGGTACATAGTGGGCTACCTGGTTCCCCCGGGGGGCATTTCATGAAGCATTTTGGTTGGATTTTTTTCTGACGAACTGTTACAAGCTACTGAAATCTTTACATATGATTGGCTGAGAGCAAATTTGTCTGACAACTTTGTCAGACAAAATGCTTCATGAAGTGCCCCCAGAACAACCTTTCTATGTAACATATTCAATTTGACTGTGTCAGTAGACAAATGCATCAACTTCTCATATATCTGAAGTCCTGAGAGAGTAAATCAGAGGTTTTCTATAAAGAACGTTTCTCACAAGAAAGTGGGAAATTAGTGATTGTGAGAGAATTAGGAGTACTACAGAAGTGTGATCATGGTCACATGACCAAGATGGCTGATCTTGGCTGTTTGCAGGGTGGCAGTATCGATGATTTATTGTCATTCAGGTAGTTACGACCTCACAAACTTTCTTAAACATCTGTCAAGTCTCAAATCATCTCTGGCCTGTTTATATTTTGCTTCTCTCTTTTTTTTTTGTGCTTTTTTTAAAACCCTATGCCTTCAGAGTGAATGACTTTGGAGTTTAATTCTTCGTTCATGCAATGTGTACAAACATGTGCATGTACACTGTATGTGTATTTTCTTGTGGCAGTGAAATACAGACAAAATGTCCAGCCTCAAGGTATGGGCAGTACTAAACTTGCAAGTTTGGGCATGCACTCAGTGCATTGTCACACAGAGCTACTGGTATGTTCATGCCCGTTGGGAGTTCATGCCTTATGGGAGATCATGCTTTCTGCGTTTTTACAGCTGTTTCCGTTCATCAGATTAGCTTGTCGAGGACCGAGTGACACATGGAATGTCGCCATTGCTCCCAGAAGTCGCTTGCTCGGTTCAGACTCTCGTTCACAAAGCACACAACTTCCAACTCTGGGGGAAACATAGATTGTGCGTGGTATATCATCTTTTCTGTATGGGGTGCTACATACGAATGCATTTGTGTGGAACTCTCATGTGATGGACACAAATTTGTGGTGCATTAGTGAAAGTGGATGTTTTCAGTGGGAAACTTGTCAGCATTTTATAGAGTAGCGTGTGAGAGGTATTGACAGAGTGTAAATCAAATGCTTCGGTAGTCCGTGGCTGGGCCATTATTGGTGACAGTAATGTTCGGACTTTGCCCCGTGAGGCGTTTTAAAATGCTGAAATGTACACAGACCTCTTCATTAGCGTGCTGGGATGTCTCACTCGTGTCTTTTTCTGTCTGTCTTTCTCTACACAGGTATCCAGAATGTAGCCAATAAGGACACACCATCTCCTAAACAGCTCCCTCGTCCGTACCTCAACCGACTCGGGACGCACATGTGGCCTCCGCCACCACTCAGAGCAACCAGGCACCTTCCCCAGACGTCGTCGCCATGAACCAAGCGGGCGAGCAGAATGCCGAACCTGCCCCTTCGTCCTCCTCCACCTCCTCTGCCTCCTCCTCCTCTTCTCCTCCTCCGCCTTCCTCCTCCTCCCCTCCTCCATCCTCCTCCATCTCATCGAATTCGTCGTCGTCTTCATCATCGTCGTCGTTGTCCTCTTCCACCTCCACCGCCTCGGAGACGACACTGGCAGACGAACCGAGGGGAACGGCAGCCAAGAAGGTTGTCTCCGTTCTCAAGCGCAAGCGGGCCACCAGTTCAGAGTCCACCCCAGACGAACCGACGACCGATGAACCCGATTCCAAGAAGTCCAGACTGGATAGTGGTAATGATACACCACCAATCACTTTGTCTTTCACTTTTCTTTGAGTGTAGTCAATCATTAGCTCATGCTTATTTTGGGAGTGGTGCAATTAAAGAATAAAATCTTGATGATGCATGAAAGCTCAGCTCCCCATAGTGTAGTGCACACCATGGCCGGCGCCACGTTTTCAAAAGTTGGAGGGGGGGGGGGGGGGGGGGGGCCACTTCAGACTTCTGGTGCCACTTCCGGATTTCACCAGCTAACAAGCAAAAAAACAAAGAAAAACCCAAAAAAGGTCTTCAGCGCAAAACAAAGCCTTTCTGTGCTCACACTTCTAGGTTTCTATCTATTTCTTTCTAGTGCCACTTATGTACACACTTCCGGGGTAAAAAAGTGGTGGGCAGGGGGCCCAAAGTGGTGACACCTTATGTATTCCTTGGTATGGTGCCGGTTTTGCCGGCCCTGCACACAATGTGAGCACAATGACAGAGGTCTTTATTTGAGTGTAAATTCTTGATCTTACCCTAAATCTCTCTGAGTACCTTGGAGATTTTCCATACCCTTCCCCATACAAAGTAATGTCTAGATTGGCTAAGAATATGTGTAGTATGTTGGACAGTGATAGTTCACTTGATGTGTCATGATGAAATATCTCTGTAAAACAATCTAAAATTAAGTAAATTAGCATAAATTGTAGTTAGTTTTATCTTCCAGTAAATATTAACCACTAAGTATTTGATAGCATTTACAGGTAGCGAACTCTTCTATCAGTGCTGGTGAAGGGTCATGTAATTGCACAGTGTATAGTCGTTGGCATACAAATTGTTACTGGCACTGCTGCAGTTTTGGGCAGTCTAGTGTGGGAGAGAGGAAGGTGAGTTAATTCGCTAATCCAGTCACGCACCTGCACTGGTCCATTTCAAGGGACACGCCCCTTTCCCCTCACCCCAATATGGGCTTCCCTAGGGCTCCCCCCCCCCCTTTCCCACTCTTCCCCACCTTCCCCCCTCTCTCCCCTTCCCCCTTCCACAACGTCTGTAAATCAACTAGTCAACTGTAAGGTTTTATCCCATGTGGGGATAACAAGTGAGTAATATACACTTATGCTCCCTAAATCTTTTAGCTAGCAAAGTGATGTGCAGATGACTGAAGGCAAGGCCAATTTCTGCCACAAAAGCATTAGCCTGTTACTTTTTTTAAAAATAAACTTGCAGTGATAACTGTAGATTTAATTTATAGTGACTGTATTGGGGGAAAGTCATGTTGCTACAGCGAAGATTGGATGCTATTTAAAAAAACAAAAGTTAAAACCATACTTGTAAACAGTTTGCAAGCCTCAATGTGGCATATACTGTAAAATGAGGAAAGTTCGCGTGCATTTTAATTTCGCGAATTTCGCGAATCCTAGCCGCGAATTTCACGAGCGCCAAGATTCGCGAAATTAAAATGCATGCGAAATTTCTTGTTTACACTATCCACATTGAACGCCAGTGGCAATTCTCGAAAATTTCATGCCATGAAAAAGGCCGTCGGCTCCAATTCGCGAAAATATCGTGCCGCGAATATATCATGTTTTACAGTAGACGATTTCGTACACAAGAAAGAATGGATGTTGATGTACATTTACATACGATAAAAGTATGGCGCAGACATTGTGTACACTCTATCAAAGTTGAATCAGTTTCTAAGGGAACATGAATACTCTGTCATAGCCAACAAAGAACTTTATCTTACATAGTCATGTGTACATGTAGTCTCGGTTGGAAATAGATTGGCACATGTGTGTGTGTGTGTGTGTGTGTGTGTGTGTGTGTGTTTGTGTGTGTGTTCTGATTCTAACTGAAGTGGATATCTTGGCTCACGGTGAAGCTTGGCTCTGTACTCCTTCCTACTTCAGTCAAATGTGATCAAGATCCACTTTCATTTATGGCAGGAAGAGGTATCCAGAGTAACATAAATGACAACGTGATGTTTGTACACCCAAGCACTCTGTCACTGCGGCATGAGTCAGGGTCCAAAAATTAGTGCCTCATGATGTTTATGTGTGATTGAGTATTTATTTGAGGAAGTGGATACAACAAATACTGTAAAACTTCTTTCGTAATCAATTATTACATTTCTCACGATTTGCAAGGGAAAGCTTCAAAATATTTCAGTTTCTGTAATCAGCTGTTTGAAATTGATGCACATGAAACCAGAATAACAAAACAGTGCAAAACTGCATTTCCTCATTATATATCCATGAGTTTTGGATATATGATCTTCAGCTATTTCTATCACATTTGATTTCATTTGGAAGTCCAATTAATTCTCTAGTATTCATTAATTCAATGGTCCCTCCATTAATATCAAAACAGTAATTATCCAAATAAAACTACTAGTATGCAGCAGCTGGTATTCAAATGGCAGGCAGCGACATTCCAAGCACGTTTGAACAGTTTTCTTTCATATTATCATGCTCTCAAGTAGTTTATAGGGCCATTGAACCTTTTCCTTTCCATGTCAAGTTGTCTATCCATGATGATGGTGTCTCAGCAAAGGCTAAATATATCATCATCATCCATTGGTACAATTAGAGAGAAAGATTGGGTCCGCTTGCTGAACAGGAATTCCCATCTAGAGGTCGGCCTGGAAATTGGCACATCCGTTTCAGGTTTTTTCGTCCCCACACCTGAAGCAGGAACATGTGACATGGCGCGATGTGGTAGTCTCCTCGTCTGCCTGCATTTCCGCCCCGAATCCAACGACGTATGGTAGTGATTGAACACTTTATCGGTGGCCTCGTGAACTTTGCGAGCCCGGAGAGGGAAAGCGATGATACTGAATGTGTTTATATGATGCCAATATTGGCTGCCCTCCAATGACACGAGTGGAAACTGTTTCGTGATATTAAAGGGGTGGATGAAAGGGGAAAGACAGTTCAGCTTGTGGATCGATGAGGATACATTTTTTTGTTGTATGACTGTGTCTCCATTTGTTTTGCACGGTGATTCACCTGATAAAAAATGTTTGTTTGTTTGCAGATACTCTTGTGCATTTATTTAAAAAAGAATTAACAGCAGTGATAAGTAATCAGGTGATAAACAAATAATGTGGTTTACATTCAATGTAATTTGTTTGATAAGCTATTAAAATACAATTTTGATCAGTGCAAAAAGTGAGCTCTCACTGTCAGTAGCAATTGCTTGAAGCAATAGTAGGTTATGTCCACTTTATCATGAGATTATCATCATACACACGCTCTCTCTGTGTTCAGCTGCAAATACCATATGATGGATAATCTCTCTATTTTACATTAATATAGCAAGATTGTTTGAAATTATCTGATGAGATCCATGTGTCCTGCCATTGGAATCTCTCCCTTGACCTGAGTGAACGACAGGTCACTTACAGAGTGTTGCATTTTTGTTTAAACTGTGGTTAGTTTCAGTTTCTGCCAGGCTATTGTTCAAATGATGAAAACTTCTTCATCATGGTGCGTGTATTAATGAGTGTGCACACGTATCATAAAAATGCTGCATGGTTATAGGTGTAGTGTTGATGCTGGATGTCCACAAATTAACAGAAAAAAAAAATCCATTTAAGCCTTGCAACCAGACTAGGTGATCCCTGTCATGGACGTAGCGCACGTAATGTCGGGGATGAGTCACTTCGATTATCTGAGCGCACAAAGAGAGAAGAGACTGTAGTAGATACTGTATGGACATTCCCTCAGCTGTTGTAAAGCCGTAGACATCATCATGATGGCCACAAAACGTGTCTAGGCCTGTTGTCGGGTAGCTGCTTCCACGGCAACAAGCAGCGATAGCCTTTCTCCCGCACACCCACAGAGCAGCGTTGACAAGTGTTGAATACATAAAAACTGACCGCATAATGATAAAGACGCAGCATGACGGTCTTCTATGCTTCACGCAACTAAAAGATGAACAGTCAGTCATGAAGAGCTCAAAAAAGTATAGAAGTAGACTATCTGTTGTTTTGTTTTAAATGTGCTGCAAACTGAATGCAAATCTCAATCAAAATGTTAAAAATGATGACATCTCCCTGATTTCTCTGACATGGAAAATTACAGGAATGCTCATGAGTTCAAATTAACCAGGGCTCTTTCTAACATTTTTGTGATATCAGGAGCAGAAAGTTAGATGTAGAAATTAAAACTTGGCGAATGCATTTTCTTCTTTCTATTGAGTAACTAATCTGATTTTTTACCGGTATGTTTTCAAGTGAATGACTTTTGGTCCATGGTGCAGTACGTGTCATCAAATCACTTTTAAAGTCCAGCTTGTCTTACATACATGTAATGTATAATGTCTTCTAAGGCAGTGTATGAATGGACAAATTGAAGAATATCATAGACAAATTTTGGTTTACTTTTGGCCGGGTTTTGGCTATATGAAAGTGGTAGCACTGTTTAATATTAATAAGATATTACAGTTCTGAATAGTTTGTGTCAAATTACAACAACTGTAGTAAACCCTGTTTTGGTAAGGGGTACTGGGAAATGTTGAAGGGTGTGTGCCATTCACCATTTTGGTAGATTTTGGGCATGCTCAGTTTCCTTGACAAATTATTGTGATCGGCAATTAGTGGGATATTTCTGCCCATCTGTCTGAGTGAAAAAAAAAAAAAAAATCTTGGTATTTGGATCGTGATCATTATCCTGTTATTTTGTCTGTGTGAATGCGAGTTCTATAATTACTGTATACATTTTATACAGTCTCAGATTGTGTGAGATTTTACTGAAAGAAATACATTATTTTTATTATGTTTCCTATCCAGGGTCAGGGGATGATGGAGAAGGGATCGTCAGGAGGAAGAAGAGGAGGGTCGTCTTTGACGGCGTGACGGTTTTCTTCTTCAGACGCACGCAGGGTTTCACGTCGGTGCCAAGTCAGGGTGGATCCACATTAGGTATGAAACTCCTGACATTCACGAATGTGAAGCTGGCTGGATTTATGATAAAGGCTGCTTGGAATACAACTAAAAAATTCATAATTGAGGATTGCTATCACTCTCAATATTTGTGATGCTGATAATGATAAAGACTTACATCCCAAGAATCCTTTCTGTTGTCATTATTCAGTAAAATTTAAAGAATTGTCTCAATGAAGCCACTCTATAGGAAATCAGTGACATGTAGTATAATTTGGTGCAATTCTATACATCACAATTGTGAGAAAAGGGTGAGTTGGAGGATCTAAATCATTTTTGTTGAGGGGGGGGGGGCAGGAGTTTGTCATATTCTTGAACTATTATAGAATGGGCTTTAGAATCTGTGCAATCTGATTGGTCAATTATCTTGCATTGATTTTTACTAATCCACACTGAGCTAAGTGTCCGGTGAAATCCGAATGCATTTCTCAAGCCTTGTATAGTGGTTTAGGTGCACCAGAGGCATGAGGAGGAAAAGGGTTGAATGTCTTGAATTTACAAGCCCATTTTATAACTTTGGAAACAGTTTAAAACCTACTCGCACTCATGGGTTTAAACAGTTCCAAAGTTAAACCTGTGCATCCAATTCTCACCAATCCACTCTGTCCTGTGCATCATTTGTATACTGACAATGAACGCAAAACCCCCAAATGTTTCCTGCTTTTTTTTGTGCAAAATGGAGAAAGTTTCAAAGCCCTTTTTACTCGGAAAAAGATATTCGGAATAGGAACAAAACTGAAGTCTTTATGCAAATAAAAAGCCACAGTGAGTTTGACCTCTTTACTAGAACTTTTTGTTTTTTCTATGGCAGGGCCCTTTGAAGACAGTATCCTGTAGAAATAGAACTTTCACAGGATATGTTTATTTTTAAAAGAAGTCACAATAATAAGATATTTGTAAGAAATAAAACAATCTGCATTAAAGAACATCGATGCTTTTAACATTAAAGAAAGCCACTAGTTCCCTTTCCAAATACATGAAAATGATGCATAAGAAAGCAATGCAAAACAAAGTAAGAGATATGAGTAAAACATAGTTAAACTTTTGAGATTTGCTTGAAGGGTCGAGTCACTGGACTCTCGATTATTTTTTTTTTTTTCGGCTGGAATGGTCCTTAGGCACTAGATTATTCATGAATTTTATTACTATAGCTAGGATAATTACGTCGTATTATTAGGATTTGAGCATAACCTATAGGGGAACGCTGTTAGATTCCGCACTAATATTGATACTTCCATTATCAGGGTTGATTTGTAGTCTGTCGGTACTCAGTTTAAAGACATAACCACCTGCTTGAGAAAACCTCTCTCCCACTCACTTCCCCACCCACCCACCCCTCCCAAAAACAACAACACAAAAAATGAACCCCAATGTATTCCCTGCTGAGGAGGGTTTTAATCTGTAGTTGCACCCATCTCGCTTTTGGTCTTCATGTTCCCTCTCAGCCATGTCAGCTGCTGTTAAACTTATACCATAGCTGGCCTTGCTCAGGAACATTTCCCCCTCCCCTTCCCTCCCCTCCCCTCCTTTCCTCCACTCTTCTCCCCCCCCCCCCCCCTTCACCAATTCATCTTTCTCGAAGATCCCTGCTCCCCGTCTGTGGCCGCCACGCCAAACATTGCTCAGCCGCAGTAGGAAGTCGCGGCTTCCTGCCGTCAAACAAGCGCTCTAAATTTGGCCCGTGCCATGCCGCGATCGCGGAGCTGATGAAAGACACTTTCTTGATTATCCTATACCTCTGCGTCTCTGTGAATGATCAGAGCGAGTGGACAAACCTTCCCAAATGTCAAACTATCATATGTGGTTACTCCATTTACTGTTATTGCCAAAATGTTTTACTTCTTTTCTATTTCATGCCACTTGAGATTTATAAACTCATTTTTTAGTTAGATAATGCAAGGTAGAGTTGAATTATTGTAAAGGAAGTCCAAATTAACCTGTTTTTCACTCGGCAATTGGTGCTGTATACCCCTGGCAGTATGTGTAAGGCAAAGGGTAGTGTAAAAGATTGTAGCTCTGTGAAAAAACCAAACAAACAATTGTCACTTTCTGCCCATATCTGTGCTTTTATTGCTCATGGAATGAGATATGGTCTTCAC
The DNA here is from genome assembly GCF_040938485.1 of Diadema antillarum. NCBI lineage: Eukaryota > Metazoa > Echinodermata > Echinoidea > Diadematoida > Diadematidae > Diadema > Diadema antillarum. The sequence goes on along the minus strand of NW_027272026.1, from coordinate 603,916 downwards.
TGTTTGTTATTTATTCTTACGTATTTTACAGCATAAGTGGGCGGACTAATGATTCAGGTATTTTAAAAACAGAAAAAATTCATTGGAGTTCTTCGTTAATAAATGCAAGTGTTCATGCAAATCCTCTAGAATTTCATAGCAACTCATACTGGGCCTTGTAAACCTTGATATTTTGTAAAACAGAGAATTCTTGGTCAGTGCATGTGCAGAGATGCCAACTGTTACTTTTTTCTCCAAAATACTTTAGGTTTTATGAAAAAAAAGCTGTTATATTCTCAAATTTTGTGACTCTGTGTGTCCATTTTGCAGGAAAGGCAAAAATATTCCTTTCCTCCTTCAAAAATAATTATGCCTTATTAGCCATGCTGTGAATACAGCAATGCTGTTCTGAGCATAGCCATCCTTGCATGTGGGTGTGCTGAGAAAGCCAGATACAGTTGTATACGTTGTGCGTAATGATACAAATGTTATCTCATAGCTCCTGTGTGGTCATTAATCAGTTATATATGTATCTTATCATTCGTGCCAAACATCCAATTTGTAATGATTCCCATATATGCACCTTGCTGATATAAATGCAAATGGAAATGGTAGATCAATAGAATACTAAATTTTTGTTGGAAATAAAGACAGAGCACCTCAAAAACCATACAGAGTGCCTAGAAGCATCAGAGACTGAGAATCCTACCATACTTGAATAATGTTTACCTGTGATATCTTTGTGTTCTTATGAACTTTGGATAATTAACAGGCAATATATCACAGTGTCCGATTTCATTTAGGCTGACCAGTGTAGTTCTGCAGGCTACATTTAAAAAAAGAAAGAAAGAAAAAGATTGACTTTAAGGCTTGGCACTTTTCCAAAATGTGTTGTTTCGCGCCTTTTAAATAGCATGTTGCAACTATGATGTTGAATGGCAGGAAAGACTTCAGCATGTTGAAAGGCTTTCAACAACCCAAATGGCTTCACAATTGGGAGGCCCAGTGGTTAATTTTTGGCAACAAACTTGCAAAATGCTTCATCCCTGGCTCAATTATCCTTGACATTTTCATGTAAAGTTGATTCTCTGTTCAGCGAAGTTCATCAAAAACATCTTTCTGAAAACATGTGTAGACTAGGCAACCTGTTTGAAAATATCAAATTGGGAATGAGAAACGTTTGTTTGTTTGTTTTCAATTTTAGTTCATTGTTAGCTGTTCAATTGTTAGCTGTTCATTTCACGTCATTTTTTTTCCAAAATAGCTAATAAAAGTCAATATTACATGTGCATGTACATGTGTTGTCACTTAAGTGAACAAATTACACTTACAGAAGTGAGAAAAATATACAACTCAGAGTAGATTTAACCTATTCAAAACAAAGTACAATGTCATAATTCACATACCTTTTCAACGAAATTGCCTTCTTCTGTTTACTAAAGTTTATTGCAAACAAATGCTTTTGGCACTCGTATAAAAAATTCGTCTAAAACAAACAAACAAACAAACATTATTGCAGTTTAGAATTTTAAGCACTGCATAGATTTCCTGATGATTGCAGATTAGACATTTTTATCTATTTGTCTTTTGCCGTTATGACAGAACATTTGAATGTGAAGTTTATATGACAGTAATTTAAAAAAAAAAGATGGTGAGGGAAGATCACTAGACACTGATTGTGATGAATCATCCTCTAGAATGTCTTGGCTTCCAACACTGATGTCACCATGGTCTCCACTAGACAGATTACCCTTTTGAACTTTTGAGATTTCCTTGAAAATTTTACTCTTGAATGGAGATAATACAGTCTCACTCGACTCTCCTTCAAGAAAAGAAAGAAGGATAAAATGCCCCCCCCCCCAAAAAAAAAAAAGAAGAAGATGATTCTGCTGCATTGTTATTTATTCACTTTTGTTTTGTTTTGTTTTGTTTTTTGTTTTTTTTTTTTGGGGGGGGGGTGTGAAATGAGACATCAAAGGAAACATCAGATTACCCAAACTTTCTTTGTATGTGTAATTGAGGGAGCAGAGGTGCAGCTAAAAATGCACCTTTGTTTGCTGTACAATTTGTACCTGCCATCTTTATGTTCTGTTTGGATGTCTCCATGGAATTATATTGCAGGTATACAATCGTAGGCATCAACTTCAGATGATTCCCTGCTCCAGATTCTGATTGGAATAGGCATAGAATGTCCGGATTGAGTCAGAACAGTGATAGTGCCTGAACTATTTTCTATCAATTTTACTGTAACACAAGCATACTGTCTCCATCACTACATGGCATAGAGCTTACACTTCAATTTCATTTAAAAACAAGGAAAAGTAGAAATTACGCGGTGCGTAATATATGTCCCCGCCGGAAGTAGCATTTTGTAACAAAATGTGCAATATAGGTAAAAAATCAAGGTCAAAGGTCAAAGAAGTCAAAGGTCAAAATTCTGTGTAGAAGTTTTGAAGCCCTCACCTAGTGCCATCACATAAAGCAAATGGAATCGAAATTGGGTTAGAAATGGTGAAGGAGTAGCATTTTGTAGCCAATGTACAATATAGGGCAAAAATCAAGGTCAAAGGTCAAAGAAGACAAAGGTCAAAATTCTGTGTAGAAGTTTTGAAGCCCTCACCTAGTGCTATCACATAAAGCAAACGGAATCGAAATTGGGTTAGAAATGGCGAAGGAGTAGCATTTTGTAGCGAAATGCACAATATAGGTCAAAAATCAAGGTCAAAGGTCAAAGAAGTCAAAGGTCAAAATTCTGTGTAGAAGTTTTGAAGCCCTCAACTAGTGCCATCATATAAAGCAAGTGGAATCGAAATCGGGTTAAAAATGGCGAAGGAGTAGCATTTTGTAGCAAAATGTACAATATAGGTCAAAAATCAAGGTCAAAGGTTAAAGAAGTCAAAGGTCAAAATTCTGTGTAGAAGTTTTGAAGCCCTCACCTAGTGCCATCACATAAAGCAAACGGAATCGAAATCGGGTTAGAAATGGCGAAGGAGTAGCATTTTGTAGCAAAATGTACAATATAGGTAAAAAAATCAAGGTCAAAGGTCAAAGAAGTCAAAGGTCAAAATTCTGTGTAGAAGTTTTGAAGCCCTCACCTAGTGCCATCACATAAAGCAAACGGAATCGAAATCGGGTTAGAAATGGCGAAGGAGTAGCATTTTGTAGCAAAATGTACAATACAGGTCAAAAATCAAGATCAAAGGTCAAAGAAGTCAAAGGTCAAAATTCTGTGTAGAAGTTTTGAAGCCCTCACCTAGTGCCATCACATAAAGCAAACGGAATCGAAATCGGGTTAGAAATGGCGAAGGAGTAGCATTTTGTAGCAAAATGTACAATATAGGTCAAAGGTCAAGGTCAAAGGTCACGACTGAAATTCTGTGTAGAAGTTTCAAAGCTCCCATGTAGTGCTATCATATAAAGCAAACAGAATCAAAATTGGCTCATAAATGACAGAGAAGTAGCAAATTGAAGATTTTGATCACACACGGACGCACACACGGACGCACACACGGACACACGGACACACGGACACACACACGTACGGAGCCCGTTTCATAGTCCCCTGCTCGAACTCGTTCGGCGGGGACAAAAAAGACTGAATATTAGAAAAACAGATTCTTATTTCCAATATTGAGATCAATTTTAGATTGATATCTTCTGGCACAGTTTGTGTGAACTTCTTCTCCTTTGAGGATACTGCACAGGGAAATGCTTGTTTATACAAAATGTTCATATTTCATGGAAAGTTTGATTTATTCATCTACAGGTTTAGAATTAATGAAGCAGTAATGATTCAAGCACAAGAGGTTTTGTTTAAACACTACCAAAATGTTGCAAGGCATTTCTTATTTTCTGTACCAAAATATTTGATGGGAGGGCAACCAATGCTATTTTTCCTCCAGTGCGCAAATGTAGTTTGCTTTGATTAGTGACAATTCTATGAAAGCAATATCTGTTGTGAGTCATACAAGCATGCTACATGCCTTGAAAAGTGCCGGTATGTCAGCAATTTGAAGACTGAGATGGACAGGATATTATTAGTGAGATTGACATGGCGCTCCTTATTTTAAAGTTTAGCTCAAAGTTTTAAACTTTGATGGTTAGCTCGCGTTTTATCCCCATATAGATGCACTTGAAAGTTAGCAGATTAGTTGATGAACAGGACCACATGATTTCTTAGGGTTTACACTCTACCCATGAGCCAGGGGGGTCCCCACTCATACAAAATTGCTAGTTCTATTAGCATCATATGGCCAGGATAATCAATGAACTAGTTAATAATGAGTTAGTGTGACTTCTCCATGAACCCTATTCCCCTTTAGCTTTCGGGTCAACCATCACTGCGTGCTGTACACTACAGTGGGCTCCAGTTATATTACAAAGTCCATTGGACTGGCAATTTTCTTTCGTTATATCAAAATTTCGTTATAACCGAACAAATAAACAATAAAAAACATAGAGCAGAAAATGTTGCAGTTCAAATTTTACTGAACTGGAATTCTAACTTGCATCAATGCCCATTTTTTTTTTTTTTTTTTTTGTCACTAGACTGTGTGTAAATTGTATGTATTTCTTCTGGTTCTGTGGTCCAATTATTGAGTGAAACTCTTACTCAAAAGTTAAATCTTCAGTGTTGTGTGGACACGTGGTGCACTGTAGTTTTAAAACTGCAAGCTAATCATTGAAGTTGAAATTGTTGAGTTAATCTCCAAGATAAGACACATTGTATTTGTGAACCTTCATGTAACTATTGTCAGCTGTGCCCTGCCTCAAGAATAGATTCTGGTGTGAGATAAGATAGCAGTCTGCTGTCAGATGGACACTTTCCAGTGCCCCATGTGTTTGACCTATTACTGCATTGATAGCCTGACTGTTTGCTAGTAACACCTGGAATTTCCAAGCATCTGCCAGCTTGTCAAACCTCACTTATGCTTCCGTAAGGATGGTTTCAGTGTGAGAAATTGTGAAAAATTGTATCAGAGCCATCACCCTAGTGTTCATCTTTATCATGTATCTGACAGTGAAGCTTCTGAGGAGTGCTGCATCTTTGAATAGTCTTTGATTTGTTTGTTCTGCTTTCAAAGGAGAAAGAATGCGTAGTGGTAATTTGAATGTAAAATTGACAGAAGATTGTACCAGTTGCATCAGTGCAATTGTGTAACTGTAATTTCTAGAGAGAAAAGCATTCTTTTTCTGTCTTAAAAGTGCCAATAAATTCTAGACAAGTTTATGTGAAATGGCTCTCATATCAAAAGGCAATCACCATGACAGATGATCTAGAATATACACTGATAGATGGTGCACTGCCCTCTTTTATGGAAGAGTGCAAGAAAAGTCACTGCCTTTAATGAGAGATGAGTTGTCTTGCAGTCCTAACAAGTTTTCCTTTGACTCTTTTCTTTTGCTGCATATTAAAGGCATGGCTTCGAGGCACGACCACATCGGCAAGTTCACCTTGAAGCAGTTTGCCCTGTCCCAGGAGAAGACGCACCGCGCCATTCTCCGCAAGCAGCTGATGGAGCGGCGGTGCCAGCAGCTGAGGGATTCGCCGTGCGGCAACATGGCCCTCCGGGAGGCAGAGTCGGACCTGGACGAGGAGCTGGACAACATCAACATCAACGACTACTACTTCCTGCAGCCAATCCCCACCAAGCAGCGCAGGCTGCTCCTGCGGCGGGCTGGCGTGAAGAAGATCGACAACTCCGAGAAGCTGGAGCTTAAGCGTATACGGTTGTCACGGGAATCCTGCGGATGCGACTGCCAGATGGTTTGCAATCCAGAGACCTGCATGTGCAGCCTGGCGGGAATCAAGTGCCAGGTGGACAGACAGTCTTTCCCGTGCGGTTGTACCAAAGAGGGCTGCCAGAACCCCAACGGAAGGATAGAGTTCAACCCTTCCCGTGTCAGGACACATTTCATCCACACCGTGATGCGGTTAGACATGGAGAATCGTAATGAACCGAAGAACTTGCCGGGTGAGAGAGACCCCGATTGCTTTGAAGGTCCCCCGGATGTCAGCACCATCTCTCAGCCCCTCGATGACTGGGCACACCAGCCCTCCACAAGTAGCAGCATGATGTATTCAGGAAGCCTCAATGGGAGAGATTACTACGGGAATGGGGAGCCAGCAGAGCCTGGATGCAGCTCGCCCTTGTACCCAAAGTCTTGTGATGCGTACGGTAGTGGCAATTCAGTGGAGGAGAACATTCCAGTTGAGGTGCACCCTCCAAGGCAACACGACCTCATTCCACAAATGCTGCATTTCAATGAGTCAGAGGACGAGAGTGCTTTGACCCAACCCATCGCTCCCCTCTGTAACGTCCCACTACCCACAATGCCTTGCTACGACAGCTCGGAGGACAATCTCAGCTCGTCGTCTGAAACGACGTCCAGCTCGGAGGGGAGCTCAAACTACGAGCTGAACGAATGCGGGGCACCTTTCAATTTCAAGCCCACAGCTGATTACAACCTTGCCAGTAGTCTAGTGCAATCCCCGGAGGTCAACAGTCTGTCCCAGGGTCCCAGTGTGGAAGGCAACTTGCCACACTTGACCCCACTGGAGGTCTCCAATGTCTTCTCAACCAACAGGCATTCTGTCCATGATTCAAATAATAAAACCTACACTGAACTTAAGCAACCAGATAGCTATTCCAGCAGTAGCTTCACGCCTGGACTCTACAATCCAGAAAATTCCGCCCATAGCAGCTATAGTGATATGTTTATACCGTATGAGAGTTCAAAGGTCACAGAATCCATACCTCTTACCCTCTCATCTTTGGCGCCAGAGCCACTGACATATACCACCTGCAACAGTCCAACTACATCCAGTACATACACAGTGCTGAGTTCACTGAATTCTGTAGATTCCCTTGCAGAGATGCAAGAAACAGCTCTTGCAACAAGCAAATTAAGTTCAGTGTCATTTGGCTTGACTGATGATCCCAGTTCCTCCTATGCCCAACCAGAACCCCTTTTGTTCAACCCTAACTCAGTAAGTCAACTCTATGATGCAGCCTCAAGCTACCCGGTTACCACAAGCCAAGATGATGGTCATGGGAATGAAGCAGCTGCAATGGAAATTCGGGAAACCCTGCCATTACTGAGCACTGAAGACACCACAGATTCTGCACCAGCTGCGGAAGCGATTGTTGCAGAGTGCTCTTCCAGTGGAGGAAAGACAACAGGGCCATTGGTGGATCCAGAACTGTCATTAGAAGACTCAGAGGAGCATGTTGACTCAGTCCAAAGTTCACAGACAGATCAACTCCCACTAAATGACACCAACTCCAACCCATGCTGCAGCACAACTCCACCAGGTCACCGTGAATTCCCCTCAGCTCAGAGTGCGAGAGACATTCAAGATGGTGCCAAGGATGCGGGAGAGGCTGTGGCAGCAGTCGATGCAGGACATGCTGGAGATACCCACGGAAGCAGCCCAGAGGATGCCAGTGCTTGCGTGCCAGAGAGCAATTCCCCAGAGACACATTGCAGCGAAAGTACTGTGAGTGACAATGTGAATGCCGAAGAGCCGTGCGGGCAAAGTTCTATTGAGTGTGTTGGTGATAGTGAGTGTGAAAATGACAGTATTTGCCCATCCCAGTCGACTCCCAGTCATCATTCAGTGCAACCAGTCAGAACTGAAGAATCTCAGATGAGTGCTCAATTGCCAAATGAACTTGTCTCATCTTGCGCCGACGCGCCAGATGTCTGTTCCCCTGCAGCACCCAACTCCAATGGACCAATCTCTGAAGAGAAGTACTCAGTGGGACCAATCGCTCACGTAGACAAACTGCCTCACCTCCATCCATCTCTTAACGGGAAAGTCCCAGTCCTGACCCACTTGCCAAACGAAGCCCTCGTGGGCAACGCCATGGACCTTGCCAAGAAGATCCAAGTGATGCGGGGGAACAGCGAGGGTGAGACCACCCCCTCCGTGTCCTCCATCTCGCCCGATTCCCTGAGTCCCGACGGAGCCATGTCGGATGACCCCTTCAGACAGGCAGACGACCCGTCAGCCATCGACGAATCATCTTTCAGCAGCTCGGACAGTGCCGTCGGTCACATGACGGGAGTCAGCTTTCCTGAGATATCGTCCGCCCTCCCCTGGTCCAAGCTGGCCTCTCTGATTAGACCTTCTTGGGCTCTCATATTAGGCACTGACAGATCATTTGACAATGACTATCTATAGATACTACACTGTATGATGAAGTAGTGAGAATGCATACAAAATCCTTTTTTTGTGTGTGTGTATGATTTGATAAGAAATGCTTGTGCAAAAATTTGACAATCAGTCGTTAGATATGTCAAGTCTTGCCAGATGACTTAACTCTCTTGGTGTCAACTTGATGATAGTCATTGATTCTTTGATTTCCATTATCTTTTTTCCTTTTTTGGGTCGCTTTGAAGGAATCTTTCTCGAGCTGTATCCAACAAGTGAGTCATGAACGTAAAGACTGTTTTTCAGTCCCTTGATTAATTGAGATTTGTATTAATGAGCCTGACAAAAAGTAGTGAAAAGCAATCAAATCATGTGGTGTTAATCTGTTCCAAAGTCAGGACATCATCAAACGCCATGACTCGAATCTTTCCGGTAAATGCAATCATCTCAAGATGTGTGTGAGGTCATCACTCTCCGTGCATCTCCCTGCGAGATTGCCACAATCTGCCAAGTGCTGCCCCTTCTCAAAGTGCAAATAGTGCCGTCATATACAAAATAGTTTCTGGGAGAATTAGGCACACCTCTGTCATAGACATCATTCAGCTTGTGCTCTGTAATAGGTATAACGGGTCAACTTTTGTGAAATTTCAGGATTTTTGGTGAAAAAAGTTCTTCCAGGCTGTGTATCACCAACATACCTTTCTCATCAACATCTTGCTAGAACTTTATCAACTCATTTGTCCAAGGGATACCTCATTTGCTGTGTTCAAAATCCCCGTGGTGCTGTGAACCTGTTTGTGTACTTGTAGCACAAACACAAGTCTTAACAAAGTCATATTCAACCCCTCTTCCCCCCCCCCCCCAAAAAAAAAAAAGGTACTGATTGAATTAATTGCTGCAGGTTTTGCCCTGATCATATTTTTTTTTCTCCAAAAATAAGAAGGAAAAAACAACAAAGATCTTTCTCAGAACACCCACAGACTCTTTCAGTGGGTCAAGTAGTGATGTTAATAGATTTAAAATGGTTACTGCTCAAGCAAAGCACAAACATGGTCTCAACACTTGCTTTTTGTCAGTGTTTGAAAAGGCAAAAGTGTATAGAACTTCAGAACTTTGATGTTCAAGAAGAGATTCCAGATCTCTGCTGATATATCTTATGTGCTTCTTTGCAGTCGTCAGTTTGTGCATCACAGCTTGTAGAATTTTTGTACGAGATCATATGAACATAAGTTTTATTTTTCCCCTTTATTTATTACCAACTATTTATTCATTATTTATTAGTGTAAGATGGTAGCAGTTGAACACAGGTAAGATCAAGATAGCACATTTTGAATATGAATTGTTTGATTTTTTTCCTACCATAACTCAAGTGCTTTCCAGGCCTATGTATGTATAATGAGAAGTCTTTTCTTGAAGGGGCCAAGATTAAAAAGAATGAAGTATCCATTTGAAGAAAGAAAAATGTACTTTCTTTCTGAGAATTCCGATGAATGGTACTTATCAGAGCAAGAAGAGTACTGGTTTGAATCTCTCAACATTATTCGTGATGCAGAAGGAAATTATATTTTGATAGGTATCTGCAAACACACATTTACATTCTGCATGTAAATGTTTCGCCAAAATTTTCTTTGAATTGAAAGCACAGTTGATATTTCCAGAGTTGCATGCAACTTTATGTAAAAAAAAAAAAACAGAAGTAAAACAGATACTCTTCTGTCACCTACAAAGCTGCTGATAGCTATATATTTACAAAGCTCTCTCATTTTTATGCCACCAATGCATGTTAGACAAAGAAAGAATGGAATATGTATATTGAGTCTTGTTTGGTGCTTGCGTTGAAACACAGTGCAATGTTTGTATGGTTTTAGAACATATATCTTTTACAAACTTATCTTTTTGTAGCGGAGAATAGTTTTGTAGCAACTAGATGAAGTGCAAGTCATATATTGTGTTTTTTATTTTTTGTTTGTTTTTCGGGGGTTACGCAGTAACTAGTGTCCAGTAGGTGAGTCATATTTATTCACCAGTTTTAATTGCTTCACAGAAGCAGTTCACATTATCCTTATTGTGTGAAATGAGGATCGATTGTGGAAATATTATTGACTGAATCATGCAAGAGTATTGTTATTTATGTTGTTGATATCCTCTGACAAGTGTAAGAAAAATACTATGAATATGTGGAGACAAAGTAAAAAAAAAATGACAACAAAACAACCCTGTATGTAATAGACAGATTTCCTTGCATGGTATGATCATGCAACTTGTGTAGAGGGTTGAATCAAACTACTGTGTAGTTGTAGTGGCCATGCCTTTACAGCAGTGACCTGCAGTTTGGAGCCAGTACCAAACTCTTTCCATGGGAAATAATGCATTGAAAAGAAGGCCCTGTGTAGAGAGTTCATCTATGCCAGGTGGCCAATGTCCATCCCATTTCTTTCCCATTGCCAATATTTCATGGGGTGTTCTATTTCCCCAATACAAAAGCCAGATTTATCTGTCTGCCGTTCTTCTGAGTGAAGATGTTGCTGTTGTGTTTGTTTCAATATTGGTCATATTCACGAAGCACAGGTTTGAAACACAATGATTCATTGCTTGCTTGGAAATTCCAAGAGAGATCAAAAGCCAAAGTTGGGGGGAATTATCACTATGAATGGATGTGAAAGATATTATTTGAAGATAGCAGTGCTGTCATAGAAACAAAAGAATATTAATTTGACAAATCTCTGCTGTCCAAACCAACATGACAATTTGAGCAGTGTCTTGTCAGTAGTTATTTCCTTAAGTTTTCAGCAGGTACAGCCTGTTCAGGGCCTTGTTTCATAAAGAGTTGTGATTAATCTTACAGTATGCTATTACAGCACTACACTCAGATTTGCTGTGTGAACATGGTCAGGATGTCCCTGATGTGTGTGGGCCAATGTGTGGCACACTGAAATTAGAGGCTGCTTTCTGTCTCCTCAGCTCTGGTGTACAGAGGAATTTTGGGATACTGCTTGCCATGCAAGCCCAAAATTGGCAACACAGAGAGCTTTTGACGGTCTCCCTCAAGACACACAGCATGAAATGTCTGCTTAAACACTGTTGGCAGGACATTAGTGGTGCTTCATGTATTTGAAGATTATGTGGCTTTTTACACAAATTTGATATGATGAAACTTCTTTCTTTTCTTTTACAAAGATATGTAAAATTTTAAATGACAGAATGTATGTAAGGAAACTATTCAAATTATGTGATTACAGTTTGACAATGGTGGGGACGGGTAAGTTCAAATTTTAAAATCGTGAATGTTAATAAATTTGTAAAAATGTACAGTTTGTGCCATTTCAAATGTTCCAGTTTCTTGTGTGGATAGCCATGGTTTTGACAAAGATTATATTAATCAATGTACCATGGTTCTAGATCTGTGGTGATATGTGATTGTTTTCAATACTGTATGCCATACTGATCTCACACAAATGCAGTTCCATGACATATGTGTTTCTCTGATTCTGATAATGTGTACAAATGAAGGTGTACATTTGAAGTACGGTGAATGATTACGGAAAAATTTGTTTGAAGTTGTTTCGTGCTAATACAGTGGTGAAGTCTAGATGGTGGTCCCTCCAGTATTTCAGACAGTTACTAGGGGATATCTGTGACAGGTATTCATTGTGTTGTAGAATGAATATGTAGATGTTCTTAGCAGGTTCTGGGTGTCCATATGATGTTTTATGGTGATTATTTGTTAGATAGATGAGTTTGACTGAAGGAAAAGACTGAAACTTTGTTAGCATTTTGGGGTCTTTCTTGTTTTTCCCCTTGCCTGTTGGAAGCACGCAAGGCCCGGAAATAGTTGACAGAATCCACAAGAATCAACAAGGGCCGAAAATAACACCTTGCCTTTTTTGTAAACAGACAGCATCATCAACAATGTGTGCAAAAAGAGTCTAAAAGAGAATATGGCTTGAATGCATACACAAAAAATATACATTCTTACTGAAGTTTGTTGTTTCTCAATTGTCCCATACAGCACATACCCAAGTTTGTACTTTGTAACTGCTCATGTTGTTTGAACTGTTTGTATAAGTTGTGTACTGTTCAATTTATCCAAATCAGAGTAAGATGAAACTTCACTCATTCAGAATGAAACAAACAAACAAACAAACAAACAAATAAATTACCAGTCTTTCTTGAAGCCCATTTTTCTAAGCACTCTGCTTGGGTTTTGAGCAGCAAAGCAACTTGGTCAAAGTCATGAGATATGTCATATATTTTGGGGAATATTGCCAACACAATGTCAAATACTAGCATCATTCTCTGACACTCGGTTCTGCCTGTGAACTACATCAGCAACCATCTTCACCCTCACACAAATCCAAGTGACTGGGACCAAAGGCTTCAATCTAAAGTGACAGTAAGCCTAGATACATTATAAGATGGGTTAGGACTGTCTTACGAAGTATTAACTTTGCCGACTATTTGACATTCTTTTTATGGTTGTTCTCACGTGGTTAATTGTGCTTTCTTTTTTTATTTCTGTGTTCCTTGAAGTTCCTTGAACTTTTTTTTTTTTGATTGAAAATACTTTTCTTTTAATAGTTTAACATTCCTATTCATCACCCCTCCTTGTTTAATTTCTCATGTCCCATAAAGTTGGACGGTAAAAATCATGCCATTATGAACATAAGGGTAAGATTGTTTGTGATAATCTTACAGTTTGGGTATCTTTTCTATTCGGAAACTTCTCTATAAAGTTGACAAGTGGGCCCTCTCAGATTTTTATTTGAATCTTCTATTTCCTTGCAAACTGTCCTGATTTGAGTCTTGAAAATTAAAATAACAAACAAGATGATAATCACCGATGTACTCCGAGCTAACACTATGCAATGTTTCATGAAAGTCCAGTGATACATGCATATAGGTGCCCAACAAACATTGAAAAAACAAACAAACAAGCATACAAACAAACAAAAACGTGAAGAGGTTTGATGAAAAACCTTGTACATCTCAAAGAAATATTGATAAAAAGCACCTCGATAAATGACTTGCCTCTTCAGTGAAATCTGAGGTAGTGTATGCAGTGCCAGTATTATTGTGTGGAAATTTTCTAGTGAGAGACATGTATACATGATATAGATTTATGATGGCATGTATAAAGACACTCGATATGCATTGTAAAAAAAAAAAAAAAGATGAGAAAATTGTAAGATACTTAAAACCGATTGAATTAGAGACATAGCAAGTAAATTACTTGTAAATATGATTGTAAAGTGAATACAGTAAGTAAATAGTTATGAAACACACAAAAAATAGAGATATAATTTAAATTGCAGAGTGTGTTTCAGTATGAATTTTTATATGTCACTGCGGCTGCTGCTTTTCATTTTTCCTGTAGCAAATATTCACATAACAATTTAGACCTGTGAATGCAGTCAAGCTTTCAGCAACTTGATCTATTGTTACCCTCAGTGAAAAATGCTAAAAATACTCGTGTTTGGTGAATACTTTGCAAGGATGTTAAAAAAAGTACATTTGCATGTATCAAGTGTGAGCATCTCAAAGCTTAAAGGGATGGTATAGTATTGGTGGAGCTGAGGATTGAGCTTTCAACTTTTTGGGAGATACCAAGAAACCACTTATGAAATAATACAGAGCATACCATTCTAAGAGGAATTCAAAGTTTATTTGATGAAAATCAGTTTTGAAATGGCTGAGACATCCAAAAAACAAAGTAAAACAAAGTGGTCGTAATAAAAGGTGGGTCTCACCTTTTATTAGGATCGCGTTATTTTGGATATCTCTGCCATTTCAAAACCAATTTTCTTCAAATTAACATTGAATTCCTCTTGGAATCACATGCTCTTGCATATTTCATAAGAGGTTTCTCATTATCTCACAAAAAAATGTTAGAAACCTGAAGTAAGGTCTCAACCAAAACTATACGGTCCCTTTAAACTTCAGTTGCAATATCTCCTTCTTGACGGAAAGGTGACGCTCCAAAACGTGACAGGTGGTACTCATCTTCAGCAACAACTCGGTATTTGGATCATCTCTTTGTGGCATTTACATTTTGGTTATGCATGCGGAAGTGGCTTGTAGAAGGCAGGAACGTTAATCAGCGGTTACAGCCGGAAGAAATAGCTCATTAAGTTGCATATGTGCGTTTGTCTGTGTGTGTATGTGTAGTTTATCATCGGGAAGATGAAAGCGTTGCCCCTACTGTTGGCAATTCTTATTTATTTCGCCTAAATGTTATTTATTGCTTTATCACTCGATGCTTTGCCGGGCTTCTGAAAGTGTCGCTGTTGTATCTCGACTGTCCATTCTGTGCTATGGCATTGGCTTTTTAAGATGTGCCCCAAAATTGGTTGTTGTTCGTGTTATGAAGGTGGAATATTTATTTTTTTCATTTGCTGAAAGAAGGGAGAGGAACCAAATGTAGTGACTTACAAGTGACATTTCAGACCTTCTTCCCATCATTTTTAAACTTTCAAATGTCCACCCGACTGGGTCTTTTTATTGTGTATAATTTACAAAAACAGAGCCGTTATCGCTCATATTCTGTACTACACTGTATTCACCTATGGATTCTACGTTCTTCATCTTTCGTTTCCTTGTACAGATACATTGAATTCGTCACTATTAACTTGGATGTAAATGTTGTTGTTTTTTTCTTCTCTAGTGAAAGGTGCTATTTGTTCTGTTGTATCTTGACTTGCCAGTGATCTATTTTGAAATGTAATATATGCTTAAATTAAACACATTCTTTTTTAGATATGTCAAAGGCTTGGTAGAGCACTATATAACTGTATACTTCAGTAACAGACTTATAAGACAGGTATGTGAGCACATAGCATTGGCTTGACTGTATCGCTATAGAAACCACGCTAGGCTCTCTCTCTATCTTGTTGCATGTGCTTGTTCAGTTTTTATTTTCGGTTCTGTACTGTGAGTGAAGAGCACGCTAGTGAATGAAGGTCGATGGTCATATAACACATCTCCAGTCGGGCTAAGTCGAAAACTGATGCTAGGAGACTTATCCCCCCCCCCCCCATGTCTGTCTGTCTGTCTGTCTGTCCCGTCTGTCTCTCTGTTTCTCCTTCACCCTTTCCAACTGAGCGTCAGGTGGCTTGGGTAGACGGCGATCCAATTACGGCTCATTAGAAGACCCAGAAGCCGTCACCTGATGAGAGTGAAAAATTTGACGCCGACTGGAAATACATGTAGTTGACAGGAAAACAATGCTCGTGGTAAACTGTGGCTTGCGCTATCCCCACATAAAAGACGCTGTAATGATTCCTTTCGAAGTGAGCACATTGTTTGAACCACTCCTGCTCATAATGGCCTACAGTGATCAAACAACTCATGTCCCAGTTGAATCATCTTCATGTTTCATGCAGTCTTGTGCTTGAGTATTTTCTTGATAGGATAAGATAGCTCTGAAAACTTATTATTATGTTATTCTGCTTTAAAGAATATACTAGTACAAATACATAAAGATTATGACTTTTTGTGTGTGTATTATGAACCTACAAAGTCAGAGATCGATGTTGGTGTTGACTTGACTTTCCTGCTTACCGTAGAGCATAGCTTGGAAAACAGAAGAAACCATGTTCCCTATTGGGATAATCTTTGAATCTCCTTGTAGAATTTAACTGTGAAATAAGATAAACAAAAATGAAGCCTGATATTTAAGTATGTTCATTTAAGCAAAGCTGTTCCTTGACACCGAAAAAAAAGTGTCTCAAAAAAATTGTGCCTGACTACAGAAATACTGTCTTAGTCAAGATTTGTTTGTGTATTTTATTTCATGATACAATGCTGAGTTCTTCAAAATTAATGTCATGTTTGTGTCCAAATGCTTTTGAGACAAGTGAAATACATTCCTGGAATGGCCTAATTCAAATCTTTTAGGGTTGGCTCTGTCATGCTATATCATATTTTTTTTTTAAAAAAGCTTGGACCTGTACAATGCCAGTCTGAGTATGTATCAGGTATTGATTAAAAGAACAGTTAAAACTTTAGGCAGGTGGAAATTGATCTGAGCTGAATATTCCATCTTCCCATCGCAAGGCAAATGTGTGCAGTCAAATTAATTAGATAAAGACACTTGTTTTCATCTCCCAGACAGCATAATTTCAGGATGTTTGTATTGTTATACTTTAGTAGATTCTAAAATGACAGCTTTTATGCCAAAAAGGTTTTTTTTTTCTTTTTCTGAGACTTCAAATTCCCCTCCAATGCAAGCATTGTGTATGCCCTTCATGACAGGCTTTTTAACCTTATGCCTGCCAGAAGCAGATATTGTACAGTATGTGTTATACATATGATTGATCAGTAGATTTGGGAGGTAATCGGTTAGCTGTCCTGTCCTTGAGTGTGCTTTCCTTTTTCTGTGTGCCAAGTCTAAACATACGTGATTTGTAGGCTTATACATGTATATGTCATGTACAGCCAGCTACTGAAAGTGCCTGTGCACGTACCCTGTCTTTGAGATCATTTAACTTAAATGGACATCAAACAGGACATTGCATGGGCGTCACCAGGGGGGGTGCGTTGGGTGCGAACGCACCCCCCTTCAGACCCTAAAAAAAAAAAAAAAAAAAAAAAAAAAAAAAAAAAAAAAAAAAAATCGTGGGCAAAAACAATTCGCACCCCTGGTTCTGGCAGCACTGATCTTATACATATCTAGTGCAAGTGTATTCAATACAGTGTTTACTATTTAGATAGATTTTGGACATCCTTCCCATGCATGCTTGGTCACTTCGACGCCACCTCGCTGGTCATACCTCACCCCAGTCATGAACATAAACCGACACCCTTGACCACCAGTGGCGGATCTAGGGGGAGGGGCACACCGGGCGTCCCGCCCCCTCTTAATATCCAAAGCGAAAAAGTATAGCTAGAAACGGCAGTTTTTGGACTGTAAAATGTCAAAATTTTCAAGCTCGCTGGCTCCGCTCGCTGGCATTTAGTCGTAATGCCATTCTCCTGAAGTTGCTGCCAGTAATTGCCGGCAGCTCCACCCGCTGCGCCCCCCCCCCCCCCCCCCCCCTTACTGCAAAAAAAAAAAAAAAAAAAAAAAAAAAAATATATATATATATATATATATATAGCTACAAACGGTAGTTTTGGGACTGTAAAATGTCACAATTTTCAAGCTCGCTCGCTCCACTCGCTCGCATTTAAATTCTCCTGATATTGCTGCCAGTAATTGCCAGCAGTTGCGCCCGGTGCGCCCCCCTTTAATTTTGAAAGCAAAAAAGATATAGCTTCAAACGGCAGTTTTGGGACGGTCAAATGTCAAAATTTTCAAGTTCTCTCGCATTTAATCTTTTGTGCAATTCCCCTGATGTTACTGCCAGTAATTGTCTGCAGTTGCGCCCGGTGCGCCCCCCCCCCCCCCCTTAATTTCCAAAGCGAAAAAATATAGCTACAAACGGCAGTTTTTCTACTGTAAAATGTCAAAATTTTCAAGCTCGCTCTCTTCGCTCGCTCGCATTTAATCGTTATGCAATTCACCAGCTGATGTTGCTGCCAGTAATTGCCAGCAGTTCCGCCCAGTGCGCCCCCCTCCCTTGATTTCCAAAGCGAAAAAATACGGCTAAGAACGCCAGCTTTTGGACTGTAAAATGTAAAATTTTCAAGCTCGCTCGCTCCGCTCGCTCGCATGTAATCGTTATGATCTCCTGATATTGCTGCCAGTAATTGCTAGAAGTTGCGCCCGATGCGCCCCCCTTAAATTCCAAAGCGAAAAAATATAGCAACAAACGGCAGGTTTTTTTGTTGTTGTTGTTGTTGTGTTTTTTTACTGTAAAATGTCAAAATATTCAAGCTCGCTCGCTCCGCTAGCTCGCATTTAATTGTTATGCCTTTCTCCTGATGTTGCTGCCAGTAATTGCTGGCAGTTGCGCCCGGTGCGCCCTCCCCCTTTATTTCCAAAGCGAAAAAATACGGCTCCAAATGGTAGTTTTTTTTACTGTAAAATGTCAAAATTGTCAAGCTCGCTCTCCTCGCTTACTTTGTTATGCCATTCACCTGATGTTGCTGCCAGTAATTGCCAGCAATTGCGTCCGGTGCGCACCCCTCCCCCCTTAATTTCCAAAGCAAAAGAATATGGCTACAAACGGCAATTTTGGGACTGTAAAATGTCAAAATGTTAAAGCTCGCTCGCTCCGCTCGCTCGCATGTAATCGTTAAACCATTCTCCCGATATTGCTGCCAGTAATTTGTCGTTTCACACCGTCATTCCATAATTCATTTATCGGGGAACACCCAATCCCACAACACCTCCCCCCCCCCCCCCCTTTGCTCGTTCGGCCTGTTCGGGCTCGGTCGCGTTCATGACATCAGTGTAAGAATTATTACTAGTTTATTTGAATTATACCATTTATAGGAAAATTGTTCAATAACAATTTACTTCAAAATGTACTGATACCTTAAACAAGTGGGACTGTTTCAAGTCGATAAAACATGCAAAATACCTGCATCAAATTGCACCATTTACAACATCAAAATGCAAAAAGTGCTCACCGTGGGAGGGGGACACTCCCTCCCACATCCTCCCCCTCGCTCAGTCCTCTCGCTCTTGCTTGGCCGCGTTCATGATATTCAGTGTAAATATTAAAACAGGAAGTTTATTTGGATGATACTATTTTATAGGCAAATTGTTCGATATTAATATACATCAAAATATACTGCTTTACTTTAAACAAGCATGGGACTGTTTCAAGTCGATAAAACAAGGAAAACATGCATCAAATCCCCCCTCGCTCTCTCCGCTTGCTCGGGCTCGGTCGCGTTCATGACATCAGAGTAAGAATCAATACAAGAAGTTTATTGAAATGATATAGTTTATAGGCACATTGTTCAACAGCAAATTCCATCAAAATGTACTGCTACCCTAAACAAGTGGGACTGTTTCAAGTCGATAAAAACACGCAAAAAGCCTGCATCAAATTGCACCATTTACAACATCAAAATGCAAAAACTTCTCACCGTGGGAGGGGGGGGGGACAACAGGCACACCCCCCCCCCCCTGCTCGCTCCCTCGCATACTAACACCCCCCCCCCCCCCCCCCCCACCCAAGATGAAATCCTAGCTATGCCGGTGCCCTTTCCCCGCTTGGTTTCCCTCAAAAACAGTAAAAGTCTAGGGATTGAGAGCTTCCTATATTCCAAATGTCTGTCAAAAAAAAAATCTCGTTACATTAGGGTCAAAACGCACTAATGTTTGACGACAGTAATTACAACCTTAAAGACCTTTAAAAGCTGCATATTTCTGCTCTCCTCGATGCGCCTTTAAAACTAGAAAACCAAAGCAAATCGCAAATATCTGTGCTCCCCAACTTGCCACTCTTGTTTTGAAATTGCTCTGTGATATGCCAAGACTCACTAATTTGGAAGTCGCAGGAATCGGCGGTTATGTGTGTATGTTCCTAGATTTATGGAGATGTATCATTTCGCTGTGTGTGGCAGTCAAAGTGAATTTGTTATCTAGGTGTGTAGCCTACCATACGTGCTGTGCTGCATCACTTTATCGTCTTTATATTCTCTTTAACATTTGTAGAGAGGAAATAAACTCCATTGTCAGGTTGAGTTGAACAGGTGGAGGAAAGAGGAATCAAACAAACAACGGAAGATTTCATCAAAATTGGACCAAAAAATGAGAGAGTTTCATGCGTTCTCACCAAACAGTAAACATAACTCACAGTGATAGTGGCAACTACGATGGGATAAGATGTGTGTTCCCTGTGCTTGCACAGAGTGTTGAAAAAAAAAAACCTTTTATGTAAGTTCTAGGAGACAAATTTACAAATGTTTATCTTTCGCATCAGGTACTGGTTATAATGAGGTCAAATCGGCAGTGTCGGTGACCTCATTATAGCGAGGTTTCCCTGTACCGGTAATCAACTTTGCAAAAAGAGGTGGAAGTGTTGATGGTGAATTGCAGACAAAGAATAAAAAATTTTAAAAAAATTATAGTTTTGCACTCAAAGCTAGTGGAGACTCTTGCGACGGTGATATCGCTTTCTCATTACTTGCATGTGATTTTGACTGATAGCGCTGTTTTGGTAAAAACGTTTGGGTAACTGATAACTTCCAAAACTTTTTTAATTTTTGGGTCTGATTTATATGAATATAACCAAAGTTTAGCTGTTGTTTGTTTGATTGTACTCTCCCTGTTAATTTTTACATAAGAGTGTATTTTCCTTTCTGTCAGTTTTATTTGTTTCTGATGTACACTATTAAGTCAACTTTGCATTCTAATTTCCAGGTGTTTCAGCTGCTGAAAGAGGGAGTGCAAAAGCATGTGGGATGCACTCCTATGCCGACTGTGAATGTTGCTCACTAGAATGACAAAGATACAAAACAACCAACAAAGAAAAGAGAGATCTGAACCCACACTATATGATATATATGAAATATGTACATTGTGCTCTGCCAGTTTATGTTATCTATGTTTAAAAAAATGATTAAAAAAACAATTGTCAAAAAAAAAAGTTGAAGCATTAATGTGTATCATTTAGCTTCATATGAGAACATGTTTGTGAAAAAGTGATTGACATCTGCAAAACAGTGTGTGTGAGATTGAAGTAAGATATTGACAATACTTTTCTTTTTTTTATGAGGGGGGGGGGGGGGGGAGGAGGGAATATGTTCATTAAACCGGCCATATTTGCAATAGGGGAAGGTTAAGCTGCTCAGTAGCTTTTGGCATTCTTTCAAGGCTACATTCTATGAAATTCCCTTCACTGCCGGTCAATATGTACCCGATATTCCCTACAATGCCAGTCAATACAGTGTATCTACCTGATAAATCCCTCCATTGTTAGTCAATATTTTACAGATACATATATTGCCTTTTCAGAGGTGCAATGTAAACTTTGATATCCCCATGAGAGCTACAGTTGTATATTTTCCCCTAAAGATTGTTTTCCTGGAAGTACTCGTTGCTGAGGGAAAACATTGTCTTGACGGGAAAAATATAAATTCCAAGGGACTATCAACTATTACATTGAAGTGATAGACAAGGAAGGCAATATTTGTGATATCACATGATCTACATAAATACACATCATTCATCCTAGCCCCGTCAACCAGTCGAACTCTGGAATTATATCACCTGATGTGACTTCACTGCAGGCAATATAACAATTCTGATCCTTGATGCATTACTCATTAGACATGTGACTGCATTATGACCAATCATCAGCTAGTATTTTTATAGACTATTCAATATATGAAAATAGTCGATCCTTTGCTGGTCAATATTTTCATTATGTGTGTCCCTCAGAAATCTTGCACTTTTGATGTATGACCGAGTCATAATATCATGCTTTCACCAATAGGAATAGGCATATGCAGTTACAGAGAAATGTGTACATGCTACAAATGGCTTACTACAATAGTGCTTGCAACTTGAAACACCAGAGTACACAGGGGAAACTTCATTGAAACAAGGACTTGAAAAACCATCAATGTCGGCCGCCTTTAAATATTGGTATTCAGATGTATCAGGTGTCTCACAATTTCAGGGTACAAAAACTAAAATACAGTGGAACCTGCAAAATTAATGTATTACTGTACAGGAAGGGATGTTTATACAACCTCTTCACTGTAGAACACTCAAAGGAACACTACAGTAGGTTAAAGAGGATTTATTATCCCCTACATTTGACTCGCATCATAACAAAGTCCTCATAACCAGCAGTTTTCTCCTGTTGTGTAGAAATTTCCTAATCACTGAAGGGAATGTTGCACCATACACTTCGATGATAATCATTTTTTATTTGGTTGTGACAAAATTTCATAATAATGTGCTGGTTGTAATGTGAGCATCCTGTATTAAACAATGGTTATAAAATCATCACAGTTCACTGCAACTGCACACTCCATCCACTGTACAGCTACATCACTGTTAATTACATTACAATTAATTTGTGCATGTTCATCGGAGAACTGTAGAAGAAGGTACCAACCATGAGACACAGAAGCTTTAGTATACATGTAGTTGCACTTTATTATACTAGAAGTCAGAAAGCACTTGCATCATTTAGCCATGAGTGCAGCACTAGCCATGTTTTTAGTTCCAATTTATGACAATACCACAATCATTATAAATTCTAAACATGTATAAACAAGGAAACAAAATAATACACCATAACAATGTTTCATCAGACAACACTTCACAATCTGAACACTGACAAAGTTTGTGCAGTTTGTATTCACACATACATACCTGTGGTTTAACCAAAACAGATGCTTCTAAAAGCAGGCCTACACAGAAAGATAGAAGATAAATTTGCAAAATCTACTCATACGAAGATGCACTTAAACAATTTAAAAAGAAGGCAACACATGCACATTGAATAGACACATGATGTTCAGTGAAGGCTGTATTCACCATGTCTTTCTAAATTTTTTTTTTTTTCAGTCTGTGAACCATTCAACGAATACTGATGAACACATTCAATGGAAATTGCACATAATGCAATAAGGCAATGGGCCTGCAAGATCTCTTCAGCTATTAAAGGGGAAAATTCAGTCCAAATATAAGTCAGTCTGATAAAAAGAGTAAAATCTTACAAGGTCAATGGTAAAAATTTGACTAAAATCGGACGAAAAATAAGGAAGTTATGACACTTTGAAGTTTTGCTAATTTCTGCAAAACAGTTCTTGAACAGTGGACATGAATATGCAAATGAGTGAGCTAACTATGTCATAACCTCACAATTTTCCATTGATCGTGTACATAAAATGACAAAAATTCAGTGTTTCTGTCACTGCAGTCTGAAGCATGATGTTATTCCTGATTGAATAACTTCAGAATAGTGATCAGTTAGATGTACCAGAATTTGAGCCTCGGGCGTAATTGCTTTTGAAAGAAAAACTGGAAATTTCAAGATTTTATGTACAAACTATACGGCAAGTTGTGAGGGGATCACATCCTCACTTTGCCATTTGCTTATTAATATTGACAGTTCAAAAACCGTTTCCTGAAAAATTAGCAAAACTTCATAATGTCATACTGTATCTTCCTTATTTTTCACCGAATTTTGATCAAAATTTTATTGTTGGACTCGTAATATTTTACTCTTTCTTACAAGACTAACTTATATTTGGACTGGATTTCCCCTTTAACACCCCTTCAAAAAATGGTTAACTATGACAGGGCTGGACATTAACTTTTTTGTATTGTGGCCCATTTGGGCCACTAAAATCTTTAAATTTGAAATTTCAGTAGCCAAAAAAAAAAAAGATATGTAGTGGCCTTAATTAAAAGCAAAAGGAACAATCCATTTTTAGCCTTACTTGCCTAATGAGGCCACCAAAAGATAAATTTCAGTGGCCTCACACCAATTTTTAGTGGCCCTGCTGAGCCATCAGGCCACCGCTAATGTGGAGCAAGCCCTGCCTATGGTGAAAATTTAAAAATACTTACATGTATGAGCTAAAATCTTCCTGAACAGATATGTTTTTGCGAATAGCTACTTGTCCCACTGTGTTGTATGTTGTTAATTTCGTGGTTGCGAGGGTCTAGTAATCTTTACTTCACCTTTCACACAAGAAATAAAAATGAGTAACAAGCAGCAATACCAGCACTGAATGTTTTTACTCAATGATTCCCAGTAACAAGTGCTGTCGTGTGTTCTGCAGTTGAAGTACTGTACTCACACACTGTTATGCCCTATGAGGTATTGCTTTATCATAGACCTACAGTAGTTACATATTAGTTGCTCGTTACCAAGCGCTGGCATTGCTTGATATTTTCTTTTAATTACATTTTTGTGCATTGTTGTACTCACGTTTTTATATTCACATGTTGTAAATTTCACAGTTCAAAGGCAATTCGCAAAATTGACGAAATTAGCAACCACCATAAAAATTTCAGCTCGCATAGTATGCAATGCCATTAAACATCTTGCCTGCCACTGTCGCATTTTCAGTCCAGGGTGGTGTTTCACAAAGCTGTTCTTAAAGTTAAGAAGGACCTAAGAACGACTGGTGATCAGTTCTTGTGTTGAATTATTGAGATTCTGATAAGTATAGCACATAAGAATTGATCACCAGTCATTCTGAAGTCCTTCTTAACTTTAAGAACAGCTTTGTGAAACACCCCCCAGGTTTGCCATAGGAAAGAGGTAGTCCACTAGGATTGACATGGATTAATTACTGTAATTATGGAACAAATGATTGTAATATGTTTCTATCACCTGAACATGAATTTTAAAGGAATAATTCGAAACCATCTCACTATCACCTCAAGAGTCCACTCACTTTGTCGGAACACAGAATTTTGTTACACGAGTAAGATTGATACGAAGGATCATCAACATCCCGCTCCTTACTACATGTACCTACCAGTAGGAATGAATAGATGCAGTGCTCCACATAATGTGTCCATTGACTACTGCATATGCTGCACACATTGTATTTCACGTGGTTTTTATTTTTGAGAATTTCATGAGTTGGTTCGCTATTCGCGAATTAAAAAACACACACAAATACATGAATGCTATGTTCACGCGTACATTTCTCTGTTCATTACTGAACCCCATGATTGTGAATTTGACCACTGCGAAACTGTTGTGAATTCCCGATTCATGAAAAATTAGACTCGCTAAAGTATGGCATATACAGTATTCTCCTCTAACATTCCCTAGATTCTTCAGGTGTCGTACTTATCCTTCCTTGTAACACTAAAGGAATTAACTTCCAGTGACTGCTATAGGATTTATTTGACTGGATGGGACTTACTATGGAATTTATTTCCTAAAAGACATTATTGAGAACTTACATTACCAGTACCAGGCCCTTAGTATTTAGGAAAAACATACACATCCCAAAATGAAAACCTATGTATTTATGAACCCCTTCACTCCATGTCTGAAGGAAAACAAGCACACTAAATCATGAATGCATATCTTACCAGAGCTAGATATTTTCTATATTAAAAAGGAAAAATGTTTTGTTGTTGTTGGATCGGGCAACACTTCAATCTTTACACAAGGAAATGTCAAATGATATTCTGGGGTGTGTTTTTCTCTGAGCTTGATTAAAACATACGAGTAGGTATCTCTGCAATTTCATAGTGCAAATTCATGAACCGGCTGTTTGGTTGTTGTTTTGTTTGTTTGTTTGTTTGTTTTTTTTTTTTTTGGGGGGGGGGGGTTTAGTCCCTCAGCAGGAAATATCAATCAAGCAAAAATATTGGCATTTACAGAAGGACAAAAGAGGGCCAACAACAGCACTGGACTACCTCAGTCACTTGCGAAGATGGTGCAGAGGTTTCTAGGTAAAGCATACATTTAGTTCTCAGTCAAAATATGCCATTTTCACTACAGTATCCACCCAGATGAAAATTAATATCAGTATTCTATCCAACGGCAGTCACAATGCCGAGAACTGAGATTACCATGTCTATGTTGTTCTTTTTTTTAAATCTCTCTATCTCCTTCCTGAGCAATTGCTGATTTCTAGAACTATGTCATCATATCTCTATCCCTAAATAAATGCAGTACTGCACAGCACTTTCAAAGGCATCGTGTTAAGGATTACCATAGTCAATGTGTCCATCATTTGCTCTCCATGTACTATTAGTCCATCATTTGCTCTCCGAGTCTACAAGTCCACATCATGAATTTGCTGGTTTGGACAGCATAAAAGGCAGAAGTTGCACAATGTAAACGTTGAGGTCTGTCGGTATCATGTCCACGCGGGGAATTCCCAGCATCTAGGCAGCCTCGGTGGCGGGCTTCATTCCCGAGGCATCTCCCTGGTGAGGTCGTCCGGTTACTAGGAGGATGCTGGCGTGGAGTAGAAGAGACTTCTCCTCATCTGGATTCAAAATGAATATCAACCCTTTAGTTCCTAGATGTGTCTAGTCGAACAAACCTCTACTTCATGATGGAATCTGTAAATTTCACACTATTTCTCATGGGTCTAGACAAATTGATCGTATTTTACAGAAAATGACTTGTTTACCCCTTTGGGTTGAGTGGCCTGTTCGGAAGAAAAAAAAAGAAGGTATGCTGTGCATTAATATAACTAGGCATGAACACACTTTCAGATCACACCTTATTTGCAAGGAGAGGTAATAGAGCTCATAATGATTGTGACCCATGGGACTCAGACGTAAATAATTACCAATTATCACAAAGATAACACAATGAAATCAAATGCCACATTAATAGGCATTTGAAAACAATATGGCATAGTAGCATGTTTTAAGAAATTCGATAATTTTTTTTAATTTCAAGACGTTCTTAGGCTTTGAATTTGGACAGGAAGTCAAGGAAATAAGATGAAGTCTTATTTTTCAGCATTTACATCTCATTTTCCAGTTTCTCTGCCTTGATAATGTCTTTAACTCTTATCAATATCATGTGATAACTGGTCACATATTTGAGCAGTGTAATCTTATATTAAGACTTCTACCCTTCTACTTTTTTGTGGGGGCACAGTGATATAGTGGATAAGTCTCCTGACTTCTGATCGGAGGATCCGAGTTCGATTCCCGCCCAGTGCTTACGTCTTGGACAAGATGTTTTTACCCACCATGTCCCTCTCGACCCAGGTGTATAAATGGGTACCTGGCAACGCTAGGGTAATAATAAGGCAGGGCCCTCTGGTAGAGCAGTGGAAACACTTTATGATTATGATTATGATTATGATTATGATTATGATTATGATTATGATTATGATTATGATTATGATTATGATTATGATTATGATTATGATTATGATTATGATTGTGATTGTGATTATGATTATGATTATGATTATGATTATTTATTATTATTATTATTATTATTATTATTATTATTATCATTATCATTATTATTATCATTATTATTATTATCATTATATTATTATTATTATTATCATTATTATTATCACTATTATTATTATTATTATTATTATTATTATTATTATTATTATTATTATTACCCATTCAATGATGATTGTGTCAAGCCATTGCCAATTTCCATTTGCTTGTGTTTTAAGAGGAAGAGAGAAAACAGATTGAGGAATCAACTGATCCTCTCACAAGAATATGGACATACGTGTACATATATTTTACATCAGCATAAACTGCAAACAGGTCCAGTTGATGTCTCTTTTTCTCCTTCTTCTTCTTCTTCTTCTTTAATTTACCAAATAAATACATAAATTGATTTATAAAATTGACAGAAGCTTATGACCTGTTATTTGTGTAGAGATTTGCCCCCATTCAGTCAGCCACTTCACAAGGTCTTGTCTCTCGGAGCCAACAGGGTTGAAACCTCGCTGGTTGCACAGCTTTGAATGAAGGGAGGGAATAAGAGAAAAAATTGTTACAAAACACATGTACACTCTGCTTGCATTGTTGACAGAATTTGTGAGAATTTCCAGTGAGTACCATACTCGTAGCTTGTCAGTTAACACAGATTAACTGCACACATTAAAAACATTTACAGATGGTATGGCCAACAATGATGCATGACACAGGACAAGAATCACAGTTTTTTTTTCTGGTTTTTTTTTTTTTCCTAACTGGAATATCTTAATTGTGGTAAAAACAAACTGGAGTGTACAGATTTCAAACAATCTCAAGGTGTGGTTTCAACAACTTCTACATAAAGGAAATCTCCCTGCTTGAATATTTGCATCATCATAACAGACTATAAAAAAATACACTCATACACAGAAACATACTTTGGTACACATTCACTAACTAATCCACACATAAAGGGACATAATACATACAGACATATTCCTACACAAACACAATATTTGCGCACACACATTTACACACACATAGTACCACACACCACCAAATTATGTGCACACACATAATTATATAATATACGTAAACACAAACACATACAACACAACTGAACTGACATGCATGCATACACACACAAACAGACACACCTGTACACAATGGTTTAACTCTTTATGTGCCATGGTGTAAATCCCCTGTGTGCCACATTATTCTGAGACACTAACGTAATCATGCTTTGAGAGAACATTTGGTTTTCCAAACCTATGTTACTTCTATAGATTTCTGTTAAGCTGGACACATAGTGAGTAAAGTTGAAGAGAAACTGTTACGCTTTGCTTCAATGTAAATTTTGTGACAAACCTATGATTGTTGGTTTTATTTAAAATGACTATTACCTACACTATTGTACAGCCATGACTTTTGCAAAAATAAAACAGTGACAGAAACTTAGGATTTACTAGCAAATCCACTAGGATACACTGCTTGAAAGTCAATCACCACATAAAATGCAAGCTACATGCGACAGGATTGGAATCGTCAGAAACACTTTCAATGTACTGTGACATTTGGCGACTTATCGATCTGTTTGGGCGGGTTTGTGCGTTTAAGCAGAATATGAGGACTTGGCACGCCTTCGACTGAGTTGGGTGTGCGAGTATGGCACGTAAAGAGTTAATGCACATAATCGTACACACACACACACACAAACACACGTGCGTTCACACGCAAACAAACACACAAGCACAGCTGTACTCATAAACATACACTCTCATAGAGAGAGAGAGAGAGAAAAGGAGAGAGAGCAGGCTAACCTTCCTGAGATCCAGGTCCTCTACGTGGTCCAGTCCTGATTTTAGTACTGCTCTGTCCATGAGTGAGATCATCAAGGCATGAGTAGACAGTCTCTTCCTCAGGGTCACATTGGGTGCAAAGAGGATCCACTGAGCATGCAATTTACACAGGTATTTCTGGGAGGAAGGAAAAAAAACACAAGATAGTATAGAAAGTAAGATGTTAGAGTCTCTCCGGTCGACTTCAGATCTATCAGCATCCTTCGAAGCTGTTACATGCAGACTGCAGCAATGACACTCGTTGCTAAGATACCTTGCCATCATAATGATTACATAGGGAACAGCTTACCAGTAAATGTTACCCATAGTGGGAATATGATGTATGCCGTATCTTTCGAGGTGTTTTAATTTTTGTGCAAACAAGCAAGTTGGGTGATATCCACAAATCAACCACACATGAAAATCAACACTGAACACTGGCACTGGTCCGACGGTCCAGGACCAGTAAAAATCACTGTCTGACCAGTAACTTTTTCAGGAATTTACCAGCAAAAAATGGAAAAACTGGGGACCTACTGGTCCAAACAGACAGGTCAGACAAGTGTAAAAAAAAATGGCTAGTATGCAACCCTGTGAAAATATTAACTCTGATCCCGAATGAGCTTTAGTTGTTTACATAGCATATTTAAACTAGTACAAGTACCGTGAATGTCTACTTAATTCAAATGATCTTGAAATCTTTTTATGAATACATTGTTGTACAGGCAATTCTCAATGCTTTAATGTAGGTTTATAGCATTCTTCTTCTTTTTTCTTTTTTTGATACAGGACAGCTAATCTGGATTCCTGAAAATGAGTGAATGATATTGATTTCTCTGTCAATTTCTCTACTCCACAATTGCAAATTTAACTGCTCACGAAATTGTCAAAAAGTCCTGCTCTGCAAAAAGTTAGACTCGCTGCACATATTGTCTACACAAGGTGCATGTACAGCTGTATGCAGCAGCAGAAAGATGTCAAGAGGACACAGATCAGCTGCCACTCACCAGATGATTTCTTGAGAGCGAAGAAAGAGCTGCTTGGCGACTGAAGATGTCGCGATGAGACAAGAGGTCATCAGCCGTGAATGGGCTCTTCTCTAGCTACACATACAGAAAAGTTCAAGGTAAAAAAACTATATAAATGTCAACTGCTACTCTTGCTAAGATTAGCAGCAAGAGCAGTATAATGCATACACATATGAATAACACTTTTTAATAATTTTGGTGAAATAAAACATGATCACAGAATGTTCAATACCTTATTATATAACAAGAAATTTGATACAATGTAATCATAACGTTCAATGCTATATTATCATAGTAGCTTCTCTCTGGTCCATTTGGCAGTGCTAATGATCATAACAGCAAGTTTCCAATGAGCACAATAAAAGAAAAAGAAAAGGAACCCTGCACAGAAAAAGGTACCAGGGTACTATATCTCTACAAAAAGTATATATTCAAATATGTCGTTTGAAGTAAACAAGATAGAACAGGGCCCCGTTTTATCAAAAGATAAAATCGATTTTAAATTTCCTTACCACACAGGCTGTCATAGACTTACAGTTGAAATCAACTATATAATCAATTTTAACTCTTCATAAAACAGGGCCCAGACATTTTATTGCAGTGTATTGAGGAATACAAACTACTGGCAAGAAAAATATACCAATAGTAACACATTAAAAAAAAAAAACCCATGTAAGCTACCAATATCACTGAGTTTGTCTTCTCTTTTTTGGTGATAATGACCAACATTGGATCATTTCGTCACAAACATACTGTGCATGTAGTATTCTTCTATTTTCAACGTTGCCCAAATAAACGAACAAATCAATGTGCAATTTTTTGCAAAACTGTAAAATCTATAACATAGTACCATTTGCATAAAATAATAAGTATGTGGCCAATCCTTGTACAAAAATAAAAAAGCAATAAAAGAAGCAATAAATATCTAACAAGCATTATGCAACCTCAAGTCTGACGAGGTGTGAGTAGATCAAAATGAGCAATAATTCAGAACCAGTGTAATGTGTCACTCTTTCTCCTTTTGCCATTTAAAGGGATGGTATAGTTTGGTTGAGATGGGGCTTCAAGTTTCCAACATTTTTTGTGAAATAATGAAAAACCTCTTATGAAATATGAAAGAGCATAGAATTCTATATTTTAATTTGTTTTGGGATATCTCAGCCATTTCAAAACCAATTTTCATCAAATGAGCTTTGAATTCTTCATAGAATTGTTTGCACTTTTGTATTCTATAAGTGGTTTCTCACTACCTCGCACAAAGTTTCAATCTTTAATCTTAACTTCTTATCTCAACCAAAACAATCCCATCCCTTTTAAGGTAGATATTCTAACTTCTAATAATGATGATACTTGGTGGAGAGGAGTTTGCTAACCTGAGACTCACTGATCCTCTCTGCTAGAGACTTGGTCTGTTCCGAGGTCGGTGCTCTGAGCACTCTTCTCCTGAGAGCCTTCATTATCTGAGGGTAAAGGACACGTCTCCTCTTGTGGTGCTCCCCGTGGTTGCTCGCTACATCCTCAGCCGTGATGAAGTGGTCGGAGAGGAAAATGCGCTGGAAGTATAGTCTATTTGAAATGTAAAGAGGAATGGTTGATACTGGTCTAATCTATGCGAGAATAATTCTTTTGTGAAAACCGGAGAAAACCATTCAGGCAATAGAAATTATCACTTCAACTCATTAAAATATCCCATTGAAATATCTATCTTGTTGTTAATGACAAACTGTTCTGGCCAATGATATCATTACTAACCCTATCAGTACACATACATACCATATATGAATCTATAACTACTGCAGAACTACACACTACTGTTGTTTCTTCATGACATGAAGTATCACCCTTCCCCCCCCCCCCCCCAACATATTGAATGTGTACACACAATAGAATCTGTTCTAGAAATATGACTCCACAACTTTCATCCTGTCAATAAAGGCACTTTAATACAAATACCACCCTTGTTCCTTCCATTTACTTACTGATAGACAACAACAAAATTCAGATTATAGGGATGATTGAGTTAATTGTCTCTAAGCTCCCATCAGTGAACTAATAAAATGAATGTGTATAGAAAACCATTAAAACAAAAAACAAAAAAAAAAAAAAAAAAACTTCTCACACATACATGGGTAGGGTTTGGCTGAAAGTCACATTGCATTTTGTTTGTTTGTTTGTTTGTTTGTTTGTTTGTTTGTTTGTTTTTGTCTTAGGAAACACGAATCAATGGAAAAAATGGACAGGACACAGGAATACAAAGAACTTCAGGAGCACTGCAGGTGTACAGAGTCAACACAGTCACAGTCCCTTGTACTCCAAATGCTGATAGAACGTCTACTCAATGCCATGACTTACACAATTGGAAGAGTAACATAGTAGACGAATGGGATGTTGACTATGACGAGGACTGGTAGAACCTTCGCAACATCTTGCTTCATCTGTCATGGAGAAAGAGTGCCGAAGACCATTCATATGAAAACAAACAAAAAACACATTCACTTAAATAAATGAAAAGTTCATATTCAAAATGAAAAACAGTTCTATCTTATGTAGCTAAGGTATACACAACAACTATAAAATACACCAGGGCCCGGTTTTACAAGGAGTTAAAACTTGAAGTGAAGTCCTTATATGTGACTGCTT
Source organism: Diadema antillarum (assembly GCF_040938485.1). NCBI lineage: Eukaryota > Metazoa > Echinodermata > Echinoidea > Diadematoida > Diadematidae > Diadema > Diadema antillarum. The sequence goes on along the minus strand of NW_027272026.1, from coordinate 571,531 downwards.
TCCCTGCCTGTTTGTCATTTTGCCTCTGACGAAGATCCTGCTAGGATCGAAAGCTCAGGCCCCTTTTGACTCCATTTTACTCCATTGGCTCGCCACTATTGGATAAGCAGTTTTCAGCAGCTTTGTTTTGCTACACAGAGTTAAAATTTGACACAAAAACTTGACACAAAGTTTAATGCATTTGGGTGAACCCAAAATATGCTATCTCTATCTAATATTGTAATATTGTACCAAAAGGCCATTCAAGGTCATTATGAAGCCATACAGCTGGCACACTTTGTTGATGTTCTTTACCTATTCATGAATGAAGCTGTCCATCACGGAAACAGTGACTTAGAATTATTTCTTTTCTTTCATGGGTTACTTTAACATACCTGCAGCTTCTTGTACAGGTCCTCCCAACTGAGATCTTCCAGAGAAAACTCTTTGTTTTTTAATCTCTTGTTCAGTGAGTAGACATAACGGAAGTCTTGCATGAAGCTTGTAGCACCTTTGGAGGATAAACACAATGCAGTTAATTCATAGTAGCAAAGTACGCATGCAATAGTTTTTGGGATAAAATCAGATCGTAAAATCCTAATGTGGCAACAGGGAATACTTGTTCTAAAATGTCAATCCTACATCATTCTGCCTCCAAGCTTTGAAAAAAAAAAGATGTGAAACATTAATTGTTGGCTTATCTCATTTCAATCGCTCATTGACTGATTTTATATTCGAGTTGTCCATATCAAAAGATGCAATGGTAAAAATATTGCTCTGCAACAAGCTTATGAACAGTGACACAAAAGATAAGTTGTCACATCAATCTATAATGAGCCCGCTTGTATTCAAAATTTGCTGATAATATGATTTTGTACAGGAGGGCCAGTCCATTAACATTCGCCTATTCCAGCTCCAGAATCTCTGGTAGTTTGTGAATATTGGTGAAAAGAGAAAAGATACCAGTAAAAATTGATCCCTCAATGCAGACAGGACTATGGAGCTCAACCAAAAAAGGAAAACAATACTGGCAACAAAAACACCCAAATTTTTTACCATAGTGGAATGCACTACTCACCATCAATGAAACGTTCATAGAAAACTCTGGCCTTTGGTGAGATCCGGTTTAGAAGCCAAATGGTGGCGTGGTGGGTCTTTATAGCTGCCCTCTTTAAGATTCCAGGCTTTGGTGATTTGTCTTTCCCCAGTGAAGTCACCGAGTCATCTGGTGTTTTAAACCTTCTGCATGATGTACTCAGCAGTCTTGATTGTGAAAGGAGTCTGATGATGAATGTTTACAAAAAGGATATAAAGTCTTGGAAGCCCAAAAGTTACTACATGTACCAATACCAATGCACAGCAAATAAACTGGTGAACATACAAAGGCTGCTGGAACATGTGCTGTATTTCATACAGATTTCATCCATTGCTGTATGCATGGTAAAAAGCATCTGCTGTGATTTTATATTGTAGACAATAAAGGGATTACGTACTTGCTACATCATCAGATTTCTAGCTTACCTCCCATGCAACTCTCTCTCTCTCTCTCTCTCTCTCTCTCTCTCTCTCTCTCTCTCTCTTCCTCGCCTGTTTTACGAGACCACAAAAAAAAAAAAATGGGGGGGGGGGGGGGGGGGGGGGGGGGGGAGAAAATGAAAAACACCGCAGTGGAAGATGACGGAGAGGGTGTTCCCCTCCCACAGTAAGAAGCTTTACCATATTGAAGAGCCCTGTAAATTGTGCAATCTGGTGCATACAAAATATGTTATTTGGGCATATTCTGAATATAAAATGCATTGTATTTGTATTGTCTCAAATTCTGAGGGTTGAAAATCCCCCACTTTTGCGTATTTTTGTTGTGATTGTTCATTTGGTTTTTGTTTTTAAGGCTTACCACACTTTAATCTCATTTTTTTTCCTATGAATGCAGAATTTGCTTGACAATACTAATTGTTACTTTGCTTGACAATACCAGTTGTTACATTGGTAAGTTTAAACCAAGAATAGGATCTACATTCCCTGCATATAGAACCCCTAGTAACTAATTTGATAAGTATTTGTCACTAGCCCTGATTAATCATAGTAATAAATTACTAAGTATTGTGTAGATCGAGATTCCCATTTCCAGTGGCCCAGTGCAGAGCCAGTATCAAGTGAACTGACAATAAAATATGATGCATTTTTAAAAAAATAAACGTGTTGCCCAAAGAGGCCGTGGCCAAGTGCATCCTTGGTAGACCTAGAAATGCTATCTACTATCACTGAGCTGCCACTACTGTCTACTGGCCCTCGGGACTCTAGGTAGGCTCAGCCTCCTCAGTCATAATTTTACGCCTCAGCAGGCTCTCACTCTCATAGTCTCAGCTCAGCTCAGTCATCGAGATCTTTCAAGCAGAACTGGGCTGAAAGAAGTAAAAACAAAATTAAAACTAGACTTCTCTGCACCTGTACAGATGTGTGCCTGTTAGACCGTTGCCCTTTGGGCCTTTCACTTTCGTAGGGTATGGCTAACGTCAGAAGTAGGCCTAATTCTAGACCTATTCTTCTCGACAACAACCGTTATCAACCACATTGTTACAATACACTTCACAAATATTGGTAAGTGGGACCACACTGTTTGTTTGGATTTTAGGCCAATCTGCTCAAGTCAATCAGCGCTAAAGCACAAGTTCTAAACCCACTCACTGTCGAATTTGGAGTTTCTGATATCCTCCCCTTCTGGAAAGTATACATGATGTTGCTTTATATCGCACTGGATAACGATAACAGCCTTTAAACAAACGGTAAATCTGAGCAGAAGCAGTCCTGCAGGGCGCGGCCATGATGGATGTGAGTTTTGATTGCGATAGGGCGCCGCGAACGGCGAAAACAAGTTCAATGCGATGAGATTCGAGATTGGAAAAATACGTGTACTGGAGATAGTGGATGTAATAGGTACAAGTCTATAAGATAAGAATATTATTTTACCATAGTGGATAGACAGACAGATAGATAGATAGATAGATAGATAGATAGATAGATAGATAGATAGATAGATAGATAGATAGATAGATAGATAGATAGATAGATAGATAGATAGATAGATAGATAGATAGATAGATAGATGAATAGATAATCGGGAGATAGTAGGCGAGCTCGCCTAGTACCTCCTTGGACAAACGGAGGAAGAAACGAGCAAAGTGAAACATTTCCAAACAATCCAACAAAAATCCTATTTGCATTGTCAGTAACACAGCAATAGCAATCAAATTAACGATGATGATAATGACATAATAACAGTAATAATGATAATCTTGATATCGACACTTAAAAGAAGAAGTCAGTCGAACAATAAAAGTTGATTTTGGACAACATTGTGTAATCTTATATGTTAGGTATGGTATATTCTGTGAGTTATATGTATGATAAAGTATAATTTCCTCTTTCAAATGAGGTTGATAGAGTATGAAACTAATTAAGTAATATACAATATATTAATGACAATGTCAAATCAACCAAATACATGAGAGCTGTGTGAAATTTTGACACTTTGAAATTTAACATGCACTATCGGCGCTATCGAACAAACTATGTCACATAATCTAGATTTTAACATCAGGACCTCACAAGTCTTCCGCAAGTTTACACACACTATTCATTTTTTTTTAAATCAATTCAACAAGAACAAGTCAATTGCCTTATATCACCAGTTATGTACGCCAGTGCACAAATTTGTAATGTTTTATTTAATAAAATGACCGTTAACAGGGAGAATAACAGCTACTGAGGTATTAATGAAATAATTTTCATTATCATTTCATCATTACTTTTATGGCACAAACCTTAATGAGGAGCATGAACTAATCTTCGTAAATTACAGGGTCTCATATCGGCGCAAAATTAAAAGTGTGCGTGAACATAGGGATTGATGTGCCGTGGGCGTGACCAAATTGCTGTTCCAAACTATAAGGTATCAAACTGCAGATGGCGCCCCATTCCTCGTCTTTTTTTTTTTTTTTTTTGGTCTTTTTTTAATTCCATGAGCATGTCAACAATGTTAACACGGGACTAATACAGCTGCAGTAATTCAGTTGAATACAAACAAACGAAGTGGAAAACCCTACTAGAAAGTAGAATTGGATTTTCATGGCGAGAACTTCTCATGTTCTCTCTGAAGAGAGTTTATTGCACTTCTGTCTGTCTGTCAGTCTTTGTTGTTGTTGTTGTTGTTGTTGTTGTTGTTGTTGTTGTTGCTGTTGTTGTTGTAAATAAGATGTGATGTTGGCCTTTGCTCATATATATTTGAACTTAGGTATATTTCCCACTTTTTGGTTACCATTTAGGATCAACAATAATGCAAATGTGTACTGCTCTCTGTCTGTTTGTTTGTTTGTCTGTTTGTCTGTCTTTTTGTTTCTCTCTCCCTTTTTCAGTTTATCTCTTTCTCTTGTTTTACTTACAAAATAAAAATAACAGGCCTGTAGTTGGTCTTGTTTGATCTCGATCTTATAAAGGACGTACTAGTAGTATCTCCTCATAAAGATTTCTTCTTTTTTTTCAGAAAAAACAATGTCTTGGTTATGTGATTGTGATGGAATTCCCACTACTGGTCCTCGAACTGGCGCGAGTATATCTAGCGTATTTTAAATAACGTTTCCCTAAGGGATAGGAAAACAGGTTGTCAGGGGTATATATTTCTTTCAAATACTTCTTTCAAATCGGTAGAATAAAGACCCGTATGTGTAAATCTTATTCATTTGTGTGTTTGTGTGGGGGGATACTTCTCATCTCCGTTATACCTTTAAAATTTAATATAATCATCTTTTCTTGACTTTCTAGATTATTCAAGATGATGACTATCTTATCAAATATTTCTGTATAATTTCTAAAAAGTTAGTATATCCTATGTCCTGTACCATGAAAATGTCTGGCCTCTCCATAGAAGACGAGCATCACACAGGTTCATAGTTTTCATATAGTCTGCTTCCTCCATTCAGACCCTACTAATTTGCGCAAATCTTTCGCCTTATCGTCACTACCATGTTTCAAGATAGGTAAATCTTTCAAGCAGGGAAAAAATCCGCGACAATGTTGGCCATTTATTGTGTTCTTCCTCTTTATCGTTGATTTCGTTTTGACAAAACAGTATACCAAGTAGGACCGTATACAATCAAGCGATTGACTGAAATTGGTATCGCTCTGTGCAATACTGTGTTTGGTGTTTACCATAGGGTCACAATATTGCATTCATGGAAGTAATTTTGCTATCTGAGGGCTATCTTTTGACGAGAACGTCGCAGGCGATACTCAGTATTTGAGAATTCTTCATGCCCGCGCGGCAGATCGGAGCATCAATACCACGACAATTTTGATCGTGAGCAAATTGCTTTTTTTTTTCTGCCGTACCAACGCAGCTTCGCGGACAGTCATAAAACTGGGGCTGTAATTGTCTTTTGAGAGCATTTGCTCAAGAGACGTGATAAAACTGGGGAGAGAGAAAGAGTCGTGAATGATTGTACTTTTTTACGATCGTGGTTTTCAGAGCTAGAAAAAATTGTATTCAGCGTTGAAGAGGAAGCGTTTTATTGGGTTGCACGGGAGAGCATCGTAAAGACGCTTCAGCAACGCGCGTGAGAAAATAGTCTGACAAACAAGCCGTTCTTATCTCGATCGTCTTGCTACTAATATGGCATTTTCTCTAAAGGGAGAGGAAGGTGAGGTAACGTTTCACATGATCTGTTGAGCTCTCCCAAAAATGATTTTGGCACTGCTGCCAGCATATATCAGTATCGCTAGCATCAGTAGTCCCTTCAATATTTGCTGATTTTATCTACATGAGGATTAGAATTGTAGCCTAACGTTCACTCTGAAAGGTTCGACGCGCACCGCTGAAAAATCTCAATAGGTGCTCTCTCTACTGTGGATGGGAGGGACGTGAGTGGAGAGCTCCACGTTCGCCACTTGCTCTAAAAGCCCCGAGGCTCGCCGCTCGAGTACGTGCTAAGCTCCCGGTGAGTTGTTTCCACTTTACGCTGGGGCATGATACCTGCGAAAACCCATTGTGCGTCCTGACTCGTTTATCGTGGGGATTTGTTCGTTTGCCTTTGTCAACAACTCAACTTTGTTTTCTATTGTGAGAGGCGGCGAATCCCGAAAAGAGCATTCGTCATATTTGAGGAATTTAACTCGCCTATCATAATACACCACCTGGACGGGGTGATATATGTTCGTTTCCGCTCCAGTCTGGGCTTGTGATTGGAACTTGGATTATTTTAGAATATAACAGCGAATCGTTTGCTCCGACCGAGATCAGCAACTTTTCCTTGATAGGAATTTTACAGTGCTGAATTATTATCTGCTTGACTCGAAAGCCTTACTGAAACAGTGACAAGATCTGAGGTGGGAGAATATTCGTTTCCTGCTCTCACCCTTGGTTTCTTTTAACTTACACCCAAGAGGGATCCATCAGACTTCAGAGAGTTTGATCCTCGACCACTGGAATTGACTGAGGTGTGGAGAAGATGGAATGTATTTTATGGAGACAGATTCTGCTGGTTGCCATGGCGATTTTCTCAAGAATAGGAGGTCTTTCTGCCAACAACATGACGGTAAGGACACCCTGGAATTTTGGGACACCCCCCCCCCCCCCATCCAATCAATGTTTGTTTGTCGAAAGCTCTTGTGGTAGTTGGGGTGCAAACGTTACAGTTATATGAGTAACACATTACGTCAAACATGTATTGAATTTGGTTATCGCAACGGGTTCTCTTAAAAAAAAATACTTGAAACTTTATAGTATATGTTGCCCTATCCCGGGCCGTAACACCTTACGCATATCACCATGACGATACACGCGCATCTTTTCAAGGAGTTAACTCAAGAAAAGAATTATACTGCCCAACATACAGAGCGGTACACTAGCCATCAAAATAAATGGGTATATCAATGTAAGAAGCAGCTGACTCGTATAAGTACACTATGTTAATATGAAGTGTAAATACAGTGTAATTTTAAGTTGAAGTTACAAGAAATATTGTAAAGGTTTGGTATAAACGCAGAGCCGCCAATGGAGTAGACAATGTTAATATGTGAACTTTTCGTCAACCTGCAAGTACACTACAGGTATGTGTTCCCGTCACGTTGTAAACCAGCGTATAAACTGAATAAATAGGGTTATGAGATAAACGTATACAGCAACCAGTACAGTTCAAGTGTGCATTCAGTCGATCAAGTATCGCTTTTGAATTGGACGCGACTCCCTCTCTTTGTTATTACCATTATATTTATTGATAAGAAAGCTGAAGCTCTCACGGCAAAAGGGTGATATTCATACAAATTAACGTGTAATCACCTACACAATGATTAAGACGATTATCCATCAAAAAAAAAAGGAGATACCCGGACCATATTTCCCTGACTGCGGTAGAAGTCATAAGCCAAGTGAACATTCTGGTAATTGGTATTCTAAACTTTAATTTCATCTTTAGTCCGTAAAGTCCACCATCAACTGCAACAGTCCCATCACTCCCAACACCACCCCCCCCCCCCCCTCCCGTGAAACGTAAGTTATTTGATCCACGAGCAATGTCGCATTTAATCACCGGTGGTATTGGCAGCTCGAAACCCAACTGCATGGCTGGTAAATAGGCCTACTCCAAGGAGTTGAACATCAAGTATGCATACATGGGCTTGAGCAAGTATAATCTCTATCTCGACATGTTCTGAAAACGTTTATGTCATGGATTCTGTAGCCTTGTTACTGGATATGGATATCATCTATATGATACAGACATGGTTTAGGTCCAATTGCTGTCAGTGCACCGACTTATGAATGTACTATCTTTGTTAATGACAACAAACACTGCAAAAGTGACAGAATTAACGAGTTGTACCTCATGATTCAATTTTGATAATTTTATTCATTTTTCCCTTACGGACTTCTGAAGCACAGCGACGGTACATAGTCCCGGTGTTCGTGATAGTCAAAAAACGTTGCCGCTGGTGCTGTTGATTTTATATCTAGTTGATGGGGACTACATCCCTTCCTATTCCAGCAAAGTGCGGCATCATCACTGTAATTGTCATCCTAATCCACATCTCCTTACCAGCATGCTTACTGCGCATGGAGTTTCCTCCTCCTCTTCCTACTACTAAACTCCTCCTCCTCCTCCTTACTCCTCCTCCTCCTCCTCCTTCTTCTTCTTCTTCTCATTCTTCTTTTCTTCTTCTTCTTCCTTCTCCTCCTCCCCTCCTCCTCCCTATCATTCTCCTGGTGGTCCTCATCTTTATCCTTTTAATCCACGTAATTCTTCTTCATCTTCTTCTTCCTCCTCCTGTTTTGCTCCCAATTTTATTCTCTTGTTACACTTGGTGTTCTCTTCGTGCTTCTCCTTCACGCCCTCCTTCCCACTCTCCGATTCTCCAAATTCTCTCTATTTCTTCATCATCATCATCATCATCATCATCTTCTTCTTCTTCTTCTTCTTCTTCATCATCTTCTTCCTCCTCCTCCTCCTCCTTCCTGTCATTCTCGTGGTGGTCCTCACCTTTATCATTCTCTTTAATCCACGTGTTTCTTCTCCTTTTGCTGCTGGTTCTCTTGTTGCTCTTGGTGTTCCATTCGTGCTTCTCTGTGGCGTCCTCATTCCCACCCTCCGATTCTCCAAATTCTCTTTAGTTCTTCTTCTTCTCCTGGTCCTCCTCCTCAATCTCCTCCTCCACAATCTGTCTATCCATCCTCCACCTCCTTTCCCTTCTCCCTGACATCCTGTCACTTTTTCTCGATTTGCCTTCTTCGCACCGACCATCGTGATCATCATCATCATCCTCATCATCCTCATCATCCTCCTCCTCCTCATCATCATCATCCTCGCATATGTTGCTACTAGGAAGGATAGAGATCCGAGTGCGCTCAAGTGAGATAGACAGTCAACTAAGCGTGTCATTCGTTTGGCTTTGAGTTTTGCCGGTAATTATACGAGTCGTCACTATCTGCCAAATGCAATGGGTTCAAATTTGTCATTTACGCGACTTCGGTGTAAACGTCTTGTCTTGTGTAATCAGACTTTTATATAGGGAAACATATTCATCCGTATGTACCTGATATACTTCCCGGAACAACACTGGCATATTTTCTTTTACCCCCTTATACCATTTTAGTATTAACGTCTGGTATATTTTGATGAGCGAAGTTTTCTCATAATCCCATCGTGTCAACGGCGGGAATGAAAGGGGGCGGCTATAGTTAGGATAAGCCTTCCGAGATAAGCTCGTACTGAGGTTTACTGTACCAATACTGTCTCTTAATTACCACAGACGATGCCGAAATCGTGTTTTAGATGAAAATGATATTGGACTAAAAACACTCCCTTATTGCTTCGAGCAAGCAGACGAGATGCGATATGGGGCATCGCGGGAGTGCACTGGACTCGCGAATTCGCTTTGAGTACGCCGCGCACTTTCATTATGGAAAGTAAACTGAGGCTTGACATGCTTTTTATCTCCCCTCTCGCCCTTCTCAAAACCTATGTTCCTCTCTCCCTTCATCTCTCCCTCTCTCTCTCTCTCTCTCTCTCTCTCTCTCTCTCTCTGTCACCGATCCCCACCCCTATGTCGTGGGGCATCATATAGCAGTTTCATTACTAGATGTAAAGTAATATTCCCCTAACATAGATATTCTATGTTTATGTCATGGAGATTGCCGTCCAAGTTAAATCGTTTGTTATCATGTTTTGTTTTCATTTTCGGTTGCATTTTTAAACTGGACATGTAGGTCATATCTCATACTTTCGCACATATTCCAAGCCATCCAAAATGCCCCCTTTTTAATCGACTGAACTTGACTTTGTTATTTTCTGGATTTTCATTTCGACAAGACATACTTATGATTACGTATTTACGTATATATAAGTGAGCAAATTTCCATAATTTTTTTTTCAAAAACTTCGAGCCTGAGATATGAAATGTTTGAATCATTATTCACTCTTCCTCCTAAAGTCGATGTGAAAACTATTGAAATGCGATCAAAAGCATCAAACAAAAAACTGTACTCATTCGTATAATGTTTCGTTATTGCATAGCTTGTAGGTTATTAGGCTGCCTGAACAAACGATGAACAAGTTACAAATGTATCCGTTTGTCACGCTTTTTTTTTCCTTTCAGATATTAAGTTACATAGACATTTGAATCTGTTCTTGGTTTTTATGCCTTGCGTCACAGAAAAAAAAGATAAATATAAACGGAAAGAGGCAATTAACGAATGCGTTTCATTACTGAAGACTTAGAAGTCTTTCCCCGTCACTAGTATCTTGTTGAGGACGTGTTTTTTTTCTTTCTTGAATGCAAATGATTGAATTCAAATGACACGACTCTCTGTCGGTATTTGAGGAGAGGAGAATTGTCAGATTGTCTTGCGGGGCTCTTTAGAGATTAGCGGGTACACCTGCTCCACCGGAACGGCTTTCAACTCCTTCACACGTAGACTGAAGCTACACGACTTTTGGGGTGACCGAGTCCGCACCGCTGGCGCGAACGCTTTAACACCTTTTTTTGAAACTTCGACTGTGCGGAATATGATGAGTGACTTGAGTCACGTCACTGTTCGTAAATTCCGTCTTAAGTGAATGTTTAAGTGAAGAATGAAACATCCGAAACAGCTTTCAGGACGCATTCAAGTGATGCCTTATTTCTAATTGATGAATGCATATAAACACAGCAACAAAACCATGCACTTTATGTCGGGGTCAGTTTTGTGGACGTTGCTATGGTAACTAAATAGTGAAGAGAACTTTATGAAGTTAAACCATTCCTCCCACAGGTGCGATGGACGTCGTTATTTTAGCGATGTTTCTCGTTTTGCACCAGCAAGATGGTAATACCATATAAAATGAAAGAGGAAAAATAGGTCTGAAGTATCAGGTATTGTAGTGCACGCAAAAGTGGAACATGCGAATAGAAAGCAAACATAATTAAAGGTAACATTATAAAAGAAAGGCAAGAGTGGTACACATGGAGATCCTCTTCCTTGATTATGACCTCAAGAAGTAGAGCTAAATGATACGAGAATCAGAAGAAAAGCTGAATTAAAGACATTATTTACCATTTGCAGGTGAAACAAAAACTGAGCTTTTGTGCTTCAAAATAGTTCTAAAATGTTATTTAGAGATAGAAACAACCTATATAAAAATGTAAATCAGTATAATCAATGTTAAGTATTGTTGAATATACAAAATGTGAACAATAGCTGTAATAAAACTGTTTCTACGCGGAACATAGAATAAACCGTCTACAGTTATGGTTTATTGAGAAAAATAATGATATCTCCCTATATTTTAGGCTTTTTGCAAAACTTTTATATGGTAGGATGTTTTGTGATACAATTACTGATTTACGCATGCGCAAAAAAAAAGTGATTACTCGAGCATTTTTTAAATCACTCTCCCAAATGAAAAAAAAAAAAAAAAAACCGACAGAAAGAGGGAGGAGAGATGAAATTAGGGAACAGGAATGCATAGCAGAATAGACTGGGGTCGTAAAAACGCGTGACCATTCGTACTTGTGTAGTGTCACTTCATCCGTAACGGTCTCGGACTTCAGTACAAGGTGAATGGCCGAGTGCCTATTATTTTGTTGTTGTTGATGTCGTGTTTTTCAAACACACGGACGGCTTGTACACCACAATGACTTTGCAAGCAGTGATACGTCCAAGCTCAATGAAGCGATCAGGCCTATCTCTTTCTCATGGGTGTTGACCACCCCCCCCCCCCCCCCGATCGATTAGCTTGGACCCTCTCAGATCCTCTCTCCTATTCAAACCGAGGTGGTTAACCTCCTTAGAACCACCTAACAAAAAGGCCGTAGACACCGCGAACACACACGTTTGCAAATAGTAGTGCTAGAGTTAACTGCTACGAATGCCATATTCGTATGAGCTCTCGTTGTGTAACAGAAATGTGTCTGCGTGTATGATTGTATGTGCGTGTATGTATGTATGTATGTATGTATGTGTGTATGTATGTACATGTATGTTGTTATAGGTATGTTTGTATCTATATGTGTGTATAATGTATTCATGCATGTGTGTGTTCGTGTGATTGTGTATGGGTGTGGACGGAGTTAAGTGAGGGGCTGCGGCAGACGTGTGTCTTGTGTCAAAATGTAAGCACATCTGACTAGGATAACACTGATATACACATAGGACTACCGCTACCAAAGTAGCATACATGAAAAAAAGAAGAAGATCAGAGCAGAATCTGATCCAAGGTGTTTCGTCGTCTTCAGAAGAAGTGAAGATGTTGCAATGTAGTGTACTCGATGAATATTGCTGGGCTCCTCTCTCTCACAGTCTATCTGTATATCTTTCTTACTTTAACTCGCTCCGGAAAAAAAACAAACAATCTAAAAACTTTGATAGTGCGTCAGTGTGGGAGTCGCCGGCGGTCTTGACCGAACATTCACACTAGAGTGTTAACCCTCTGGGTACCAAATCAATTTTCTTTTCCATGGGTGCATGTGTGTAAAATATGTGCAAATTTGACTCGTTGGCAGAGAAAGAGTTAAATTTCACCTCGCAATCATCAGAGGGACATATTGTGAGTGAAGCTAGGGTTATTTTTCTTTTCTTTTTTTCTTTTTTTGCCCTGGGTAAGACGTCGTAATTGGCTGACATCATTTTGAGACTGCAATGGAATATTCTGTCCTCTAACTTTCCGATTTGGCAACATTCTGCTCCAGCTTATTTTGATGACTGCCTCTAAAATTAGTTCTCTTGGAGCGAGGGAAACTCTCCCATGTTATAAATGTTGATGTTATGAATGTTTGGAGCAAGTCTAAGAGCACATGGGTGTATTTTTCCATGTAAGTCAAACTGATACAAACACCTGCAATAGGTGACCATGGTGTGAATCGACAGACTTGAAGTTTTGACTGTGTAATAGATCGGTATAATTATGGTAATACCAACGTCAGTTACTCCAGGCTACTACAGACTAATTAATCTGGATTTATTAGATTTCTCAATTCTTCTCGAAAAGCCATCCCCTCATAGAAGTTACAAAGACAAACACATTCATACACTCACAAATGATTACTTTATCCGTTTTCTTGATCATCGTATACATATTCATTGTTTATGAATGAACAAGATGTATACAACATGATATATTTACATAATGATCTTCATCTACGTCTGTACATTATACTTAGTGTATATATTATGCTTAGGATATAAGTGCCTATGGTGAATATATGCTTATATCATTCGGCTTCTCAAGAGAGAGAGAGAGAGAGAGAGAGAGAGAGAGAGAGAGGGAGGGAGAGAGGGAGAGAGACTAAGCGACTAAAAGAAAATAAATGTATTTATATTCATATTTGCGTTGATAGTGAGAAACCAAGCTCTCACACGTCAGTTTGATTTTATTGTACAACATGCACTTCACCACTAACATTTTCGTTGTAAAATAGTCTGTTTAGTTTAAAGGGTAATTTGGATTTATAATCATAACAACGTGAAAATTGAAAATTCATGGCTCTGTATATCAAGACTTGTTGATTCGCAGACACAGACACACTACATACGCACACACACGCACACACACATACACACACACACGAACGCTTAAGCACAAACACATATAGAAACACGCAGACGGGCACACCTTTGACAAGATATAATGTCCTGAATTGGTTGCCATAGAGATAGTGAAAATGGCTGTCCTTGGTGGCGTTGGCTTTTGTCAGAAAGCCAGGAAAAGTCGAATTGTGTCAAACAATGGACTGATAACTCCAATCTTCGATGCTAAGCAAGGATCTAAATCTCTCCTGGCGCTTGGTCGCATCCCTTTTCATCCCGTGTCCTTGTTTGTTTTGTTTCGGCGTGGTGTTTTCCCTCTTTTTTTTCATGCCGTGTTTCGACCAACTACTGTAGTATGTTTCTCGACTCAACATTACCTGAATGATTATTCGGTATGAAATTGGGCTAATGATGCGCGCTTGATGAACTGTGATTAGCAGAATCAGCTAGTGCGGGCCATCGAGTGACGCAGAGCGAGCCCGTTGCTCGGGAGACTTCCCCGGGGTCGAATTAGCGGCAATGATCATAGGGGGAGCCAGCCCTTCCCATTTCTGTTTTCTGTTCTTTACTCCCCCCCCCCCCCCCCCTCCAGGCATCTAGAGTCTGATTCCCCTGTTTCACTCTTCCATCCTCCGTCGACTAGGTAATTTCTCCAGAGAGGAATCGAAAACAATTCCTTTGAACTAGAGAGGGATTATCGTTTCTCCTTTTGTATATACGGTCAATATTTTTTTTCTCTTTATTAATTTTGTTGGTTTGTTTTGTTTTGCTTGCTGTATATGTTATGCTGAGATGAGTTTCTGGGTTACATGAATTGTGCAAATCCATATCATTGATGCAGCTCATTGCATTCTTTCTTAGAAATACATGTAGTTAAATCTCATTGCCCATCTCGATATATGCAAATGTTCGTATGTATGATTGTGTGTATGTGTTTTTTTTTTTTTGGGCGGGGGGGGGGGGTGGGGTACGTGCAACACGGATGGTAAAAGCCGGAATCCTCGCATAGTTCAGTAACAAAAGAGTAATGAGAACCTTCATTTGGTTTAATCAATGATGCATCGTGAGAAACATCGGCAGGATACTGGTCCTTGATATCTCGTCTAAGGGTGCTCCCTCCCGACCAGATTCGAACCGTGGATTTCCGATCAAAGAGTCCAAGGACTTGTCCGCTCTGCCACAGATTCTGTCGATTCTGATTTTTTTTTAACTCTCGATTATCCTCGCATGTCATTTGATTCTTTTCATTAGGGTAACTTTATACACCTTGGTTTATATGCGAAAAGGCGTAAGTACAGTTTGCGATGGAAATGTGTTAATCATAAGAGACCTTTCTCACAGCAGTCAATCATCACGCATGTTTATGCCTGTGTATATATGACGTACTTGAGCGTTTATATATTGGCGAGTGTTCTAATGTTCCTTTCTTTGCGTATAATAATTTTTTCTGTTGTAATCTTTGGATGAATGCAATTCTCGTGATTGTGTAAGCATTTTGCCTAACTGGAAACTACGACTTAGTACTCCTTTGGACTTTCCACGTGCATCTGATAACGACAGTACTGCAAACTAAACAAGAGCAGGAGAGATTGTCCGTTCTTTCATTTGAATTCAATTTTGTTATTGATGTGCGGAATTATTCGTTTTTGGCCAAAATGACAATCAAATTTAGAAATGTAGCTGAAATTGTGAAAGGAAACCGAAAACCTGAAGCCGTAAACCAGATATCAGACGGTCGTAGAATAAACGTGAACTTGAATGTTCAATCGGTTCCCTGTGCCGAATATCTACTCTGTGTGGGTTTTTTTTTTTATACTTGTGTGTGTGTTTGTCAGACGGCACCGAGAGTAGAGATAAATTGAAAAAGCTAAGATAAGCATGATAAAATCTGGGAGGAAATTATTCCCTTGGAGCGGGCATCTCACGTGCCTTTTCGACTTAATAATATCGGCAGACTTCAGACGGGGAGCCGGGATGAGGGTAGAGGGGGAAAAACCGTTATTACGGTCTGAAAATGGAAAACAATAAACAATAAATTGATGACTAATCGTGCGCGCTACGTTGTCTGCCGCTGCACTTTCGGCTACCTTCTCCCTCTCTCCGCTCAAAGTCCCCGCCATGATTTGTTGTTGTTTTTTTATGTTTCTTTCATTTTTTTTTCTCCTGTAGGTCGAGCTTTCAGTTCGTTTGACACATAATTTTAAAAGATTGAAGACTAATTAGAAATCGTTTAATGACTCAGAATGGCCTAAAAAAAAAACGGGCTTTTTTATACCTCCTCACAATAATGTTGCCAGAAACGTAACTGTCCTTTATCCGCCCCTCCCCCCCCCCCCCTTACCTCTGAATGCGCCCCCTGAATGCGACTCGGCCTCGGCAGAATAGACTGCCCAATCAAGAGATTGAGAAATAACCGATCAAATTGTCTTCTCATTATGCGTTGCCTAGCAACAGAGCCCGCGCCACGCGTGTTGCATACTTAAATTCCGAGGCCTATCATCGGACACGGCTGTATCTACGCCCAAGGAGCTTTGAAGCTCCTTCCTTCCTCCGCCGGACTAGAGAGTGTGACTGCGCGCAGACTGTCGGACACGGTCAAATAGTTCCGGCCTATACCATGACTTAAGTAACTATTTCATTCTGGAACTCATGAAATATGCATACATTGTTCGGCTGCTTTTCCTCAATTTCATGAAATACAAATTCATCTAACAGTTATATCCTTTCCGTCATATTATATTAATGTGATGTATGTAGAGGCTGAACACGGTTATGTGCAATCCTGTGGGAAAACGAAGGCCTCACAAGCCCAGTCAATTTTGTGATTGTGAGAAGCAGTCTTACTATATTTTCATCAATTCGTGGACATGTTTATGTGTTAAGGAATGTATACACCCAAGCATATATATATATATATATATATATATATATATATATATATGTATATTATGGGGGGAGGGTGATTTTGTTGTAATTTCCTGTCCTATTTCAGTTTATCTGATTGTTGTTAATTGAATATTTTAAACCTTATGTCTTTCATTGTCAAATTATACTTTTTACTGCTACTATGCAAAAAAAAAAAAAAATGATACAGAGAAAATTATTCGTTTTATTGAGACCGAATTATGTAATTTTGTTATTTTACAGTAAGACCGGGTTGTTACTGTCCTAGGGATTATTTGAATTAAATCAAAAAAAAAAACTTTATTGAGAAAATTTTTGCTAAGTGTGTGTATATGTGTGCGGCAGAGAGAGAGAGAGGGAGAGAGTTAATCAGAAGGTTTTATCATGTGGTATGTCCGTATATGAGAGATAGAGAATGAGAAAGAGATAGAAAAATATAAAAAGAATGTGCATATGCCCGTGAAAAAGAGATGGAGAGATTAGAATGGAATGTACGTATGTGTATATATGCATGTGTATGTGTGTGTGTGCGCGTGAGAGAGAGAGAGAGAGCGGGAGAGAGATACGAAGGATATGATGTCACACTATATTCATCTACTCCCATGTCACGAATTTCGCCCGCTTAGAATGCGAGAAAGGCGGAGTAGAAGTCAAGTCCCTTGTTTGACTTGGATCTAATGATGCCCTAAATGTGGGACAGGCGTATTTGCGATAGTTAATAGCCCTCTGCAAGACTTTACACTCTTTTTTCACCTGAGGGTTATTCTGGGCTATAGTAAATTGCGCATACATAAAACCGCGACTGATGATGGAGTATTCCATAGCAGGTAGAGCAAGAGACGTATACCCTTAACAGCTCTTGCGCCACAGGTGTTATTTCTTATATTTTTCCTTTAAATGAAGAGGCGACACAAACTTTGTATACTCGAATCCGAGAGAAATGTCATCCAATAATTGAGAAGAAAGAGTATAGGATGGGGAAGAAGATGATGAGGATAGGTGTTAGTATGAGGAGAAGGAGGAGGGTGGAGGGAGGATGGAGAAGGGAACCATATGATCACATCACCAACGAAAGAAGGACCTTTAAGAATTACTCTCCTTGCATTATTCATGATTTGAACATCCAGTAGACGCATACCCTATATGCATACTGGTGCCAGATACTAGATGCCTTGACCCGAATTAATGAATGCCATTAAATTATCCCCTCCGCCCCTTCTACACATGACTTCAATGCCGTTTTCCATTTTAGGTGAGTCTATCCTCCTATACATAACCGACCTGTTGGTTAGTCTGCCGCGGATATTACTGAAGGCATTGTCGATCTAGCCCTCTCCAGGGGCTAAATTCTTATTTCCTTCTTCATTTTTGTTTTGGAAAAGAACAAGAAATATATAGATATGAATATAAACACAAATATATATGTGTGTGATTATTGTGTGTAAATAAATAAATATATATATATATATATATATATAGATATAATATATATAGTATTATATATATATAATATTATATATATATATATATATATATATATATATATATATATATATATATATATATATATTATATGCGTGTGAGTGTGTGTGTGTGTGTGTGTGTGTGTGTGTGTGTGTGTGTGTGATTCTTTTGTTCTAAGCAAAATGCAGTGTTTTCGTTGTGGGTTAAATGAGGTTTTACGCAATTGTTTTGTTTGTTTGATTGTCTTTTTTTTTGCTTTGTCACACAGCTGCGACCTTCTTTGATAATGTAATAATTTATAATCATAATGATTTAATAATGTCTGTTCAATGTTGTGCCTACGTTTTCGTTGCTCGACAGTCGACAAGCCATTGCAAGCCGTCTTTATGCTGATCTGGGAATTCTACCAGTGTCTACGTAACAATTACCCTCTGCACTTTACTGGTTCTGCATTCGATTCTTCATTTGTCCCTTTCCTTTATTCATTATTTTTAGGGTCCTGGTGTGAAACAATTTATGATGTTATTTATAAATGCAAAAAAACAAAACAACTAAACTAAACAAAAATCGCACATCTGTCTTTGAATTTGGCCTCCAACTCTTGAGTTGTAATGATGCTCCAGTGTGTTCCATTTTTTTTTCTTTCTCATCGACCCCTGAATCGCCAAATCATTTAGTGCGACAACGATATGATATTATCTATTGCGTCTTTTCATCCTCCACGTATTGCTTGTAGAGAATAGACTAGCAGGCTGGCCATTTCAGCTCAGGTAATAAATTGGTGGAAAAAAAGAGCAGCATTCTAATCTGAAGATCTTAACCTATTTATTTCCGCTTTGTTCCTCGATCTCTCCCTCTGTCTGTTTGTTAGTCATTCTTTCGGTGCGAACGAGCGCTCGTTGAGAATGGAAACAAAACAAAGTCAATGTCTCGACACGATTGCGCGTCCTGTTTTTTTTTTTCTTCCTTTCTTTTTTTCTTCCCCCCTCCCTCCTTTCCAGTCTTCCTGGCGATCAATGTCATTAATTGAGTCGTTTCTCCGTTTCACTTTGCCGCTGCACCAAAGGCACCGCGAGGTTTTAGCCGGCTTCACAGTGAGCACATCGCCTGATCTCCCCCACGGCCTTTCTTGTCTCCCTTGGAAACCAGACTCATCCTAGATAAAAGAAAAAAAAAAGAGGAGGAAAAGAAAATCGGCACCATACGAGAAAAAAAAAGAAAGGAAATCGGGTCGGAGGGAAAACGTTTGAAGGAATGAGCCAATAAAGAAATATCGGTTGTGCTTTTTGCACTGTTCAGTGGCACGATTGAAACCCCAACGATACAAAGAGAGAGAGGGGGAGAGAGAGAGAGAGGGGGGGGGGAACTATAAACAGTCAAATAAGGGTGAAGAGGTATATAGGGAGTGGTGTGAGTTTTTTGCAATAAACCGCGAGGAGATATAAAGAAGAGAGAGGTTGTATATTCCTGAATCGATGGTGATAGTTCCCAATGGCCTTTGGCGTACTTTTCAGTGTATAGCAAACATGAAAAAACAGGAGATGAAAGGCAAAGCGAGGAACAGAGAGGAGGGGAGGGGGGGGGGGGGGGCGAGCGAGGGGGGGGGGGCGAGGGGTGGTTTCTTCGGAGTACGTTTTCATTACCCCGAATGTTCCATGAGATAACTATGCACCAACGACACCACTGCGTTATATAGTATAAGCATTTATAGTAAACCGTACGATACATTGTCGCAATGATATCAAGGAGGTTATTATTTTTCGAAACTAGCCGCTAGAGTCGCTTTTATGATGTGTACTCAGCGACATAGCGGCACTCTAATCGTGAAAATCGGGAGGATTTTCTCTCGTGTTAGAATACCACGTTTAGTTTTTGTTTCGTATTTTTGTTTTCTTCACAAAAACGGAATGTTTCGGCCAATGGGTGTGCGTTAATTTCCTCCTTGAAAGGAATGAGACCGGCATTGTCCCCCTTGAAAACGCACGCACGCATTTTGGCAGCGGTGCAATTCCCACGCCGGCAAAAGAAGCTTACGAGATAAACTGCAATTCAGACTGTGGCTCGTGAAAAGAACACTATTTTTTCACAACCAAAGAGAACAACACGTCTGTCGAGTGTTTTTTGAAGCACACTAGCCAATTGTCTCATTTTATTGGCTTGTTTAGTGGGAGATTTTGCGGATTATCCGTTTTCGCGCTACCGACTCTCAATGAAGTACGCCTGATCGTGCTCACAATGGAATCGCTTTGCAGAGGCAATTTACCGCCACACCACGATGGACATGATACCTTAATCAGAGCTGTCAAGGCATAAATAAGTCCGTTAAGTCTAAAACTACACGACAGAATGGGTGCCATAGCATTACGAAAACATGCCAAACAAAATAAAATACAGCCGCAAGAAGAGGGAAACAGCGTGCACGTTCATGGCTAATGTATACATGCTTACTCTCTATAGTCTAGTAACGGAAAGAGAAATCAACCCAGCTCGCCTGCAAACATTAATAATTGACCACATTTCCCTGCATATGCCAAGGCATCTCCAATTCCTTCGTCATTAAGTTTTCCTTCTATAAACTGAAATGAATATGAACTACATATGGGTTCTTCTAAAAGACAGCGATGAAAAATTCGTATGATCAAAACGTTCGCCACAAACTAAATATAATCATTTGGAGATTACTGGATGAATTTTGATGTCGGCCAGATACATATCAAAATATCTTTGATATAAAGTTAATTCTCCATATTACTTGTCCTGATGCATTAGAATCGAAAAAATACTATTTACGAAATGAAGGCTTATTATAGGCATCAAAGCAATTAAGAGGAATCAATATCCGATAAATTTTGTTCTTACCATTCCCATGGCAACGACATTATCTCTGTAAAACGTGCAGTCAAGATGACAGCAATAACTGCTGACATACTCATTTATACTCACACTTTGTCAAATTGTATTGCATATAGATCTATATAGTTGTGTGCACGCACTGAGTCATATGGAAGACTAGGGCCCCATTTCGTAAAATATGTTTGGACAGCAACTCTTTCTGGAAAGTCAACTTCTTGTGACAACAGCCAGTCGGGAAGCATGATTCTTGCTGTTTATGTAATGAGTTTGATATGGAGATATAAACAAACAAACAAAAACCAAAACATGAAATTGCGTACGCATCTATTACCAATGAACTTATATTCATGGGGATCTGTCGCATGCATGCGTGTGCTTATACAGGCAGTGACATTTGATACCAATTTGTGGCTAGCGACTACATAATTGCCATTGCTAATAGCCATGCAATTTTGGAATGATTTTCCTTCAGTGGCCAAATCAGACAGGTGATCGAAGCTTGCAACCAGATTAGAAAATGACTCCTCATAGTAAGCATATTCAATCCAAGACGCTATATTTTCTTCGTTCTATTCAATCTTTTATGTCGGAGAGCCTATATCTTCCCTCATTTACGAAATGTTGTGATTTTTTGCATTTCTTTTTTTCCACCCCCCCCCCCTTCGTAAGCTACAGAGAAAATCGAGAAATACAGAGGTAAAAACTACTTCAGTGAGGTTGACTTATGGTGGTTGGCTCCGTTTCAAGAAAAACGAATAAATAAATGAATAAATAAATAAAAAAATGAATAAATGAAAACACGTGACTTATTAAAGCAAGATGGAGATGGAGAGGTTTGAAAAATAACTAAACAGTGATTTCCGACTAGGTTTGAATTTTAGAGGGAAAATACAAATAAGTATTTGAGATGTGCTCTTACGCATACACACGCGCACGCACACACACCTGCACACGACGACACACACACTTACGCACACGCACCCACACAGTCAAATATATCGTGATAACGAATTAGAATAAACATGCAACGTTTCGCACGCGATATTCAACATGGTTGCCGTAGAGTGAATGAAACTGGTGAGGAGAGGGAGAGAGAGAAAAAAAAAATCGCTCACCAATCTCGGATGTAAATTTGACTATCAAATAGAGGATTATTGTTAGCGGCGCCTTTTCGTTCAATCTGTATGTGTTCATGGCAAACTTTAGGGTGTGACTTTCAACAATACGTTTAAAAGCACAGCAAGTATCAAATGCGGTGCGGCAAGACGTCATATAAATTTTGAAGAGAGAGGAAAAACCCATAATTGACTGACTCGAATATTTCAAAAGTGCGATGTCGTATATGAACATTTTCATAAGACTTTTTAAGTCTGTGTGTTCCAGTTCTTCCACCAAGTACTTTGAAAGTTTTTGTTATGGGTTGAGAGTTTTATACACAACTAACTAAGGTCAGTCCGAGGCAGAACCTTCAACAAATTCTGCACCAGAACCATCACCACCACACCACTACCACACTACCACCAACAATAATGTAAGACAACAACACATCATAATTACAATCATCATTATTACCATCTTCTACACCACCAACACCGCCAACATTTTTTTTTTACCATCAATCATTGCCACCAACATCACCTCCACGACTGTCACCACAATGAACAACTGTTACCTCAAATCACAGACTCCACCGCTGTTGCCATCATCCCTATACTACAACCAATATCAACAAAACTACCTAAAAAATCGCTGCCACCATTAATGCCACCAGCAATATCGCCACTACCCAATCATCTTTGCCATCACAAGTACCGACACAACTCGTGACAATCATGATAATTTCATCACTTCTTACCTTACTAGCATCACCAGAACCAGCCCCCGCTCACGACATCACCACTGTAGTGACATCCGATCATTACCAGCACCATCCATAAAGACGACAGTAGGGCTCGTCTACTTCTGCCACTACTTTATCTACAATAAATACCACTTCTACCACAACTGCATCTGCAACCGATTGATAACAATAGAAACATTAACTCCTTCCTCAAAGCAAGTTTCAAATCGTGACTCAAAAAGGCGGACGGTGCGTAAGTTTGACATATTTAATCTCACAGCGATGGTTGCCTTTCGTATTCTTTGAGGACGAATGATTGAGAATAACATTAGCATTTTGTGAAACAGAGTTGTCAGTGGTAATGAAACAGTTAAACGAAGACGAACTAGCAGATGCACTCTTTGAAGAAAGGACCAGAAGAGTCGCCCCACAGGTAAAATTATTTCCATCATACCTGACATTAATTCAGAATGAGGTGCGTTTCCTCTCACGCTGTTCTTTGATGACTGCTGTAACTTGGACGTAGAAAGCAACCAGCAGTGCAATGCATATAAGCTTATCTTACATGTAGCGTAAGTTTTTTATGCGTTTGTCTGCATAGAGCTTGCGAATTTGCTTGAGCAATTTTTTAAGACTTTCTAACCTTTGCTGGAAACTTTTGAAAAAAAAAAAACCTCTTCTGCCGACGCCACTCAATATTTTTTTTCTCCGTGGTGAAACGTGACAAGACTGCTTCCAGTTATCCCCGAGGCGATCATTTATTACTTTTTAAACTAATCTGCACTCTGCTGGCAATGTATGTGTGCATGTGTGAGTGTGTGTATGTGTGTGTGTGTGCGTGTGTGTGTGTGTGTGTGTGTCCAACTTCCTGTCTCGTTTCGACCACGTAATTGTCCCATGAATAAACACGTCACGGAAAGAGTCAGACGTTCATATTCTCTATTTTATTCCTCCTTTCCTGGCGGAAAGCGATACGAATCCGACCCAAAGTCACGGACTTTCATGTAGCCCTAACTTCTGCCTTTCTCCAGGCTCCTAAGACCGCAAGTCGTAGGTAAACGATTTGTATTTTGATTTGGCACGAACTCGTACATGTCTGGACATCCATTCAGAATGAGAGTTAACTTTTGAAAAGGTGGTTAATATCCGCTGCTGACGGCCAGAGATTTGTCATACGACTTTAGCTATATCTTCCACATAGGTTGTAAGTTGACAGATTCCCAGAACAGGGAATGAAGCTCCATCGGACGTAATTACATGTGACATCCAGAATGTGGTTTAAATGAAAGAAAACTCCGTTGTTCGGTTTAATATGGTGCTTATCGTCGCAACATTCTTTACGCGCTAGACTCATTTCCCTCCCACCACGGAACACGCCTGACTCAAGCTTTGCGCTGACGATCGGCTGTGACGGCGGACGACGCGCCAGATTGGGCGAAAATTTCTCATCACATCGGCGTGGCACGTTTTTAATTTCGGCTCGTCCGCGAAGGAATGGCCGCATCACATCGGCGATGGTTATCTAGGGAATTAAATGCGAAGATTGATTGCGTGACATGTGGCGAGAAATGGGTCAGCCCTTCGTCCCATACGCCATCACCTTGCAAAATTTACGGCGAGCTCTTTGCTTGGATCTTTACCGCCGTCATGTGGCCAATATGCACTTTATTCTATCCTTGAGCAAGATATTGTATCTTCATGATGATTTAGCGAACGTTAAACTTTTAAGTAATGTTATATTTCATCGCATACACACGCACAGATGTCGTCGCTTGGACATTCTGGTAACAGCCATAACAATAAATAAGGAAAAAATACCTTTTCCATCGTCATATATATATAAACACAGATTATAAAATATTTACCTCAAAATCATCTTTGAATAAGAAGATAAAACTATGTACTGAAAAACACCGTCGAGACCTTTGGAAACATTTGATGTAATATCAACACAATCTATACCAATTGGAAAGCTGCGTTTTATTGATATGAACTTCTGTTCGTATCTTTGCAATCTGGACCACAGCTTGCACCTGTCTTTACGGCAGAAACTCCAAAATCAGTTTGTGGTCCTTGGTGGTTAAAACATTTGCTGACTACGTGACAATTTCGTGCAATATGCAGGCTGTCCAAGCATCTTCAACAAAATTACCTCATTAGATCTTCTCTTTGTCTTTGGCTTCAGTGGAAAAAGATAGGCCTATATGCACCGGCAAACTTGCTCGCTGCGAAATAAGCATCGATCGTACGCTGTTTCAGGAATCCAATTCCAGGAGCGGAGAAGATGGAGTTGTAGTTGGTGCTCTTAAATCCTTCACATTTACTTCTTATTGGCTATAGTCTGACGACGTGAATACCTCCGACGTTATTGCGTTCTCTGCGTTCCTGATCGGTCATTTTTCTCCATGATTCCGTTTCGCTCTCTCTTGTTGCTGCCCTAAAAGACATAGGGGAAAACCCTCTCTTTATTCTTATTGCTTGTCATGATATGATGGAGAATAGGAAATACAAGCCTTTAAAACCCGGCTTCGAGAAATAGATTGCGGCGCACGAAATTACCGTCGCTTTCATTATTATCAAATGATCATGATTACTTTTTGATCAAGGAAGATCTCCCGGGCCTTGGCCATCCGGCAAGGGAGGAAAAAAAGGACGAAGGGAAGCGCGCCCAAAGAGAGAAGTGACTCAGACACGGATATCAATCAACTCGTCCCGTCTCGATTCATTTGTGAAAGCTCGGCCCTGCGAAGGCACAATCCGTTCCTTTCAGTTATCACCGGGTTTTTCATAGCTCCCCTCCTGATCCGCTTCCTCCTCGTTCGTGTCTGGCGATCGTAGACGTCAAAACCAATTCGAACTGTGGTGAGTTTGTGGATTGATGCTAATCGAGATGATACGGCGTTTTCGCCGGGGATGGGTGGAGGGGTATGATGGTGAGGAAATGAAAAGGGGCAATTATCCCATTAGACATTAAAGAGAGCAACAGACTAGAACAACACATATATCTTGCTTTTATTTGTTGCGCTGGATATGGCTATGCGATGAAGAAAAGATGGATTGAGGAAATATTTGAATCATACTTCAAGGTCTTTATATTACGTAATTACGAGAGAGAGAGAGAGAGAGAGAAAACACAACGAAAACATTTACAGTCCTTTCTTTTTTCTTGTTGGAGAACATCCTTGTTTGTGTGTATCTAAAATAATTTGAGGTGTTTTAATCGATTGATTTTTCTTTTGGTGAGTTTTATAATTGTTCAGTATCATGTGCATTCATATTTTTGTTTTCGTTTGAAGAGATTCAAGGAGATCAACGTATGCAATGTTTTTGTCAAACTGCAAATGCCTCCTTTTATCATTCCCTTAATCGACGACCTCCTCGGAAAAAAAAAATATGACGACAATCAAAGAGGATGTATACGACGATGAACGAGGCTGGGACGGTGATCAGGCGGAAATACTGATCAATGAATAATGAGAGAAAATGCAGCAAATTTACGCAGTTGGAAATGAAAAAGAAAAAGAATTCAAAAGTAATTCGAACTACATGTACGGTGCTTTACATTCTTGTTGTAGTCTTGGTAGTGTTGTTTTTCGGGATGAATGTACTGCTTTGACATCCACTCACAGATTTTTCATTTCCATGAAGTCCTTAATGAAACAAGATGTATTCCTACTGATCATGTGATACTATGTTACAAGAATATACCATCGTTTTGACGTTTGTGTTACCCATATATATTGTTTGGAAATGAAAATAAAACAGGAATGAATGAATGAATGAATGAATGAATGAATGAATGTTTGAATGAATGTCAAAAAGTCTAAACTCATTTAATGGAATAAAGGTTATATGTAGACGTTGTGAACAGGGACAAACTTTCTTTCTGACAGTTATCTTTTAATGCTTGAATATTTGAATGTCCAGTATTCGGAACGGGGGTGCAATTTTGTCGTCAGTGCTCTCATAGCACGTAAAGGCCTTGCGGGCCCCGCTTTAATTAAATTGTTTTCTTAATGCGATATGAATTTACAGCTCTCCTCAGTGTGGCACAGGTGCCCCGGGGCTATGGGCAATAAACGCCTCGGAGCGGCTCAACACAGGATATTAAAGAATCCATAATGCAATTTTAAAACACTGGGATGACCTCACCCGTTTACCAAAGCGGCGATGCCGAAGAGTGGTGTGGGTTCCCAAAATTAATTAAGGGGCCATTTTGCAACCGGGTGATGTTCACACTTAGAACATGCGTAAGAAGAGTAAAGTACACCTATTAAAGATGCAAAAATTTAATTGTAGCTGCATCCTGAAGATACCAAAGAACGCCATTAGGTCGCAACATCCCAAGGTGAATTTTAGTTTGGTTACTGTCTTCTGCAGCACTTAGTCAATTACAAGATTTTTCGATTATAGCTATACTCGTACAATTTTCCTCCTGCTTTTTTAAAATCTTAACCCGATATATGCTAGGGACTTGGACTACGTGTAGAACGCTACAGGGTTGTCTGTGGCAAGCAGTATTCAAAGTACACACAGGCTTAAAAGAAAAGAACGGGTCAGTGGTACCGGTATTTTTATGCATGATAAGAAAATTATGGCGGACTGAACTTATTCCATGGCATCGTCAGAAGAAAATTCGAGAGACAACAAGCGAACTTACATGCATGTATGAAATGAAATTTCTTCGAACTCCTCTCGTCACACATAGGAAAGATATCGAGGTAAACATGCTTCATTCCTTCACAGATCATAAAAGCAAGGAGATATGATACAGTGTTACAATATAAGTAACAATGACAATAATGCAATATTTACAAAAGAAGATAAGTCATTAGATTAGACTGTGTCAGCAAAAACACAAAAACAAAACACAGAACAAAAACAAACAAATCTAATGCGATACTGATATTATCAATACATATATATATATACATGTATAAATAAATTAGTATCAGACAGTCACACTATTCGCCCGTTTCTTGTGGCATTGATTTAGATGAGAACACATTTTTGCGAGTTGCCTGAATAGCTTACTTAATGATGAATCATTTCTTGCTGCATGACCAAAGTCAACATGAGAAAGTTGAACTACATCACATTCTGGCTTTTCGACCTCACTTTCGATGTGACTCTAATTACGAGGTTTGCAAAGGTTTATTGTTGATTCAACGTCACCGTGCAATCCATCATAACTGGTGCCTCAATTAACAGATAATTCGATCTAATGTTGATTATCATAGAAATATTCTTCAGCTCTCAATTTTCTGACTGTTTGAGGAACAGAATGCGCTTCTACCATGACTTAAACGCCTTAAGATTTGCAGGTTTTGTGTCCCCGTGTCTGTATCGCGGAATGGAAAACCGTGGAGGCAGATGCCAAAAGGGCGGGAAGACTGGTGACGGGTGTACGTGATAAAAACGAGGAACGCGCACGTCTTAGACTGTACCATATTCCTCTATCTTCTTATTTGCGTGTTTGGATTTGGCTTTTGCTGGTCAGCTATGGCGAATTGGGTTAAATAAACGTCGTAAGGGATCAGCCCCACATATTTGTGTGTTTTTTTCTATTTCGCTCTTTGTTTTGTTTCCGAGTAGTGTTGCTCAAAATGGATCGTGCTTAGTGAACTAACTGCTCGATGGACACTAGGCGCGCCAAGAGAAGCTGCCACAGTTTCCTTGTGGCATTCGCTCCTAATCAAATCAACCGCCTAAGCGAGGACAGTGCAGAACTCTGGCGTTAGATATTAATGGTTTGTTGTCAAAGCGAAGCAAGACACCTTCTCTTCCTCTTCCAGGCATGAGGGGTAGTCATGGCGACCCTTCTTGCCTTCGCTTTTATCCACAGTCTTTCGATAAGTAATGGAATTTCGTCTCCAGTTTTCCTTTCGAAGTTAACATATGATGAACCATTAGTATTTATGTACTTTTCAAATTGTCAGTTTGCGTTGTATACCACCGGATAACATCTCGCATTGTTTACTGTTTAGGGAAGTGTCTTCCCGGACGAGGTTAGGTAGGGGTCAGGATGGAGATGCAAAGTGCGCTGAAATTTGAAACAAAATGTCCCGTATGACAATGTGAAACTTTGCTTATCCGAGAATAACCCCGTCGTGTTATTGCAGAATTTAATGCAATAGCATCACACAACGAGATGGACAATTTCGATAAAACAAATAATGATCAAAAGTTTCAAAACGGTCATTTTGCTTTCACACGCAATAAAACTAATCCAATCAGAACAAAACTAAAAACCATACTCGGAGAAATATTAGATAATTGAAATTCAAACCTTGAAGCCAAACACTTAAACTTGATGCCTACGGGAATCTGACATAGTCCTTATCTATGTCAAAGTCTTTGAGAATTCTCAGCATATCGTAGGAGAGGGAGGAAAGAGTGTCCCGTTACAGTCTGATAATGGAAAAAGTGGGTCTAGGGCAATTACCCCCTGGGCAATTATTCCGGACCCTTCCCTTGGCCCTAATCCTAATCCTAATCCTGAACCTAATCCTAATCCTAACCCAAACCCATAACCCAAACCCCAAACCCTAACCCTGAACCTAACCCTAATCTTTACTCTAACCTTACCACTAACCAGTATTTAGCCGGGGGGGGGGGGGGGTAATTGCCCTTTGGGGGTAGTTGCCCAGATACGAAAATAGTTTCAGTTCCATACACCTTAAATGTCAGTGTTTCTCATCATGATATGCTGGCTCCGTTATCTTATTTAACAGTGTTCACCCAGACAAACCCTCACCTGGGTGTACTGACAGAGAGCCTTTAGGCTAGGCCTCACCCTTACCCCATATTTACCATTTAGTCATTTTGTACACCCGAGGAAGAGATGAAAACAAATCTGTTCAAAGACTCGAACTCAGGACCGTTTGTTCAGTAGTCCAGAACCCTTGGATCCATTGTGCCAAAGGCGTTTCCACTGCCAAAATGATAATCATGGTAATCAGAGACACTGATCATCCCACGCGTGTATATTCGTCACAAACACCTTACCCACGTGCTACGACTCTTCAAGGCTCTTTGAGAGGTACATCACCTTCCTTCCAGGACACAATTGCTCAACCTTCCCTGACCCCGCCCTCGCCCATGCCGTCTGGCACCCATCTCAGTCTTGGAGACCGCAAACACCATTATGATTCCACAATCGCATTTTGCCTTTTATTTTCTCGTATCTCTCTTGTCTATTCTCGACGTTAAAAGGTTTTAAGCTCTCAGCACAGTTGGAACGTCCTACGGCTATTTTGTATCTGTCTGTCTGTATTTGAGAGATAAGGATGGCGCATCGTATAGTGGGGTTCCCATCTGGGTGAAAATGTTTACCTCTTAAGGGATGAGAAAGCTATTAAGTGCAATTCACTGTGATGCACGATTACAGTTGGAAAGTGTCGGCAAAATTTGAGCCTTCATGAGTTCTTTTTCGTTCAGCAAATCCTTACCTCTAGATTGACACTTGTCACAAACGAACATAATATTGAGCAGAGCTTACATAAATGTACCGCCTTATTTGCAAGTGAGAAATACAAATAAACCCTGGTGGATTGTCTATGGGGACGATATTTTCTCTTCTCATTACCCTGAAAATGCCATAGGATTTATGCCAGTGTGGTAACTTGTAGAGGAGAAAAGTGGTGATCAAAATCGTGTCAGCTGATGACTTTCGCAGAGCTTTGTGATGAACCCGTTGAGGATGGGCTGATTTTGCTATAACACGCATTTTCCATGGACACCTGCTCAATGCTGACCGAGTATAAATACTCAGGACTAGTCTTCAACGGGTTAAGACTGAATGAATCGTTTAAGACAGGATGAATCGATGGGAAAGAGAAGGCAGCGGTGACCCTCTTAAAGGGATGGTATAGTTTTGGTGGAGATGAGGATTAGGCTTTTAACCTTCTGCGAGATACCAAGAAACCACTTATGAAATAGCACAGAGCTTACCATTCTAGGAGGGATTCAAAGTTTATTTGATGAAAATCGGTTTTGGAATTGCTGAGACATCCAAAAACAAAGTAAAACAAAGCCACTGTAATAAAAGGTGGGTCCCACCTTTTATTGTGATCGCTCTGTTTGTAATATCTTAGCCATTTCAAAAAAAAAAGAATCATCAAATAAACATTGAATTCCTCGTGGAATTATATGCTCTTTCATATTTCATAAGACGTTTTTCATTATATCACTAAAAATGTTAGAAAAGAGAAGTTAGGTCTCAACCAGAACTATACAATCCCTTTAAGCGCAGTGCAGGATAATGGACACAGATTCCGTATACAGCGCATCTAAATATTGCAATATTTGTAGATGATACTACCATCACCCATTCGTCCTTTTTGCCCCGTTCTTGTCGCATCCTCCTTCCGACAAGCAATGTCCGTTTGATTTGCAATTTTCCCTCACCATTTTTGTCAGACTGTCTTACCCCCTCCCCTCCAGTTTACATGCACTCCTTTGCATCATTCACATTAGTTGTACTTCATTTCGTAAACACCCGTGGGCTGACACTTGTCTTACTTTCACATTTTTGCTCTAGAATTTACAATTTTTCCTGAGGTCCATTTCGTGCCATTTCCATGCGTGGGCCTAAAGTACGGGAAGGTAGAAAATGAGCCCCTCTCCTTTGCAAATGATCATCTTTATGTTGATTTGCCTTCCACGCTCATTGTTGTGCTTTTGTGTGTGTGTGTTTTACCGGCGCAAATAATCTAATACCTGCCTCGCTCAAATTGACAATTAAGCGAGCGGCGATTTCAGCGGGGATCAGGCAGATTCACTGTAAACGGCATCGCCTGTGTTTGTCGATGTCCCTTTCTGTGTTGAAACTTAAGCCGGTGTTTTTCCATTCAAGGTTTTTAGTGTGTGTGAACGATTGCCTCTGAGTATACATGTGCCTGTGCCGTCGAAAGTTACAGGACTGTACACAAGGTAGACATTCGTAAGACCCATTAAAGCATTCACTAAAGTATCTAAACACCCTTCACAATCAATCTGAAGGGAGGGGGGATTTATGAGACCCAGACTTCTAACATCTTCGTCTCTAAAAGAAAACCACCTTTACGGTATCACATTAGAAGAATATGATTTCATACATGATGTAACTAACAGAAGTTTTCTTGCTACATTTAAGTTAGAAATGGGGAATCTGGAGAAATCATTGTGTACGTCAATGGAAAACCTGTTGGGCAAAGGCGTAGAATGTAGATGCAGATAGAATAACAGACGTCATCATCTCATGTGACTTGCATAACTTATTTAAGCTTTTGCAGCATATTAGCACAGATGACAATCACTACAGAAGAGATGGTAGTCTTTTTATTATGGGAAACGCTATACAAACCGACTTTATTCCGAATGTGAAGTGGGCAGCAGCGCGATGACCCAATTTGTATAACTGGGATCTCCTCGGGTGATCCCTTGAGTATTTCTTGTGGGTCTCACCGGCTTCAATTCTTTGCATCTCGCCAACACAAAGCCAAGGGAGGGACAAGATGAGGCAAGAGAAAGAAAGACACAAAAATCCCCGACTGATCTCCCATTTGCATCTTTATGCAACTGCTTAGATGCGGATGTGGATGACGGTAATGGTAGTGATGATGATGATGATGATAATGGTGATGATGGTGATGATGATGATGAAGGTGATAATGGTGATGATGATGGTGATGATGATGATGGAGATGGATATGACGAGGACGAAGTTGACGTTGGTAATCGCGATGGTGTAAGAAAAATTTGTGGGACAAAAGGATGGCCTAAGTGGTATAAGTACCTGTCTTGTGGCAGAAGGGTTTATTGACTTTTCGTCATGCCCCGCCGCATTCATTAACTCTACTTTCAATGACGATATGAGTAAAAGAGAAAAGACACCCGCGGTTATATACGGTGAACAGCGTGGGGTAGTTCATATCTCCAGTCCTATCTTCAGTGTTGGCAGGTAAAGTGTCACTATTGCGTTAAATATAATCATATCACAACGCAACAATCAAGGGGACAATACTTCTAGCATCCTATTTATTTTGTTTGTTGGAAATGAAATAAATCAACTTGAACTTGAATCATAAAAAATGAATATAGTTGATAACTTTATTGTCATAAGGCAAAGACATCTGTATAGATTCGCTCAAAAATCGTTTTTCAATGACAAAATGAACTTCAAAGTGAGCATGATTGCCCTTTCATTATATCTCTTTTCCTGTTTCATATTCATTAATGTTTTCACTTGATCTACGGTTTCGTCGCATTTCTACTGAGAAGAAAATATGTCCTCTAGCCAAAAGAATGACTCCTTCTATCAACTATCACTCCAAAGAGAGAGAGAGAAAAAAAAAGAGTAAGAAATAGAGATATATAGAGACATATATATAGAGGGAGAGAGAGAGAGAGTGTGTGTGTGTTTGTGTGAGGAGAGAGGGAGGGAGAGATTCCTGCATGCTCTCAGGAAGATGACCTGGGGGTGTTTCATAAAGCTGCTCGTAAAGTTACGAACAACTTATGAGCGACTGGAGATCAGTTCTTGTGCTGAATTATGGAAATTCTGATAAGTATAGCACAACAGAACTGATCACCAGTCGCTCGTAAGTCGTTCGTAACTTTACGAACAGCTTTATGAAACAGGGCCCTGGTTTTGAGTAAATTTTGTCATGATTATTTCGCGCGGATAAACCAAACACCCATACTACTGGAATAGTGTCTAAAGCACAAACAGGGATCCAGTCAGATGCGAACAATCTGCTTGAATGCACAACGCTGGCATAGAACTGATATGCAAACGACGGGTATATAAGTATTCGCTCTACTTTCCAATCTTCGTAAGACGAAAAGTGCCGTAGAACCGTCTCACTGACGCACTGGGTGACGAACGCGAGCTACAACCCAAAAGTTTTCCGACAACTAATCTCCAGTGATGTTTACATTCTCTGACTAGTTAGAATGTCATTCAGCTTTGTTGGGCTATAACACTGACAAGATCCATTGAAAGATCAGTGTTTACACTGAAACAGTTACCCATGATTATCATTTTGTTAGTGTTATCATTGTCACTATAACTTTATCGTTGTGATTGCTGTTTATATTGTTTTTATCATTATCATTGTCATTATCATCACGTGGATTCTTGTCGACATCTCCATCAACATCGTTATCATTTATCATAAAACTGATGAGATGGTGTTTGTGTTTAGCGTGGTTTTCCACTCAGGGGACAGCGGAGATAGTACAACAAATATTCCCATGCACAATAGTGGAACGGAAAGAAAAATAAATAGACAAGCAAACAAAGAGAACTTTCACAAAGAGCATAAAAAGTAAAGTGAGAAAGAGTCTACCAGAACTTTAAAAAGACAGAAAAAAAAAAACCCAAAAGGATTACTGAAAACAGGAGGATGAGGGGTGGATAGTGTTACTCTTATTAACCTTGCTCCACTCCAAGTTAACATTTAGATACACATGACATGGGAATGATAACCTCTCTACGTTCACACTTAACGATCAAATTGTTACCACGAATGTTAAAACGTTTTCCCCATCATCGAATGAAACTCTTGGCGAGTAGTCATGGGAAGGTTCTGGCTGGAACAGGCAGCTGCGAACATTACTAACGGTGCACCAACCAGTATCGAAGACTAGGCGTAGCATTCTAACACATCGACGCTGGATTAAGGCGTACCAAATCGGATCGCCAACCCCTCACCTTGGAATTGAACCTGAGGGAGACTTCTTTGTCTAAAGCGCGCCGCCGACCCGGATTACATTTCTTCCCGCGAGAGGATAATTTGCTCAGCTAAATAACGCATGTAGGTTTGTGCGCCCTTCAGGGAGAGGAGTGGGGCAAGGGGGATGGGTTTTCCGCGGGATATCGCGTTTGTCGATGCGTCAAGGAAGGGAGGAGATTTAATAGGTTAGGAAAGTTTGCTTCGCGGTGAGATGGAAACTGGATCCCGAGAATCGATCGCCGGGGCACTCCGCATCCTACACGATTTCATGTTTGGTGAGAGCATTGTATCGTTTGGTTGCTGGGGGATGATGTGATTCGACACGCAGTTGTGGCTGGTAGAAGATTGTTTGAATATGCTGGGCGGGGATGGGATGGGGCTGGGGTTGGGATGGGGCTCCTCTTAGCATAGAGAAAGATGCATGAATGAAGAAAACAAGCATTTTTCCCCCTACAAATAGATTAACAAATCAGATAGAAACCTAGAAGGATGATAAAAACGGATTTCGGCAACGATGTTGTTTCCTGTTTATCGCATCAAGCATGATGTCCAGCATGTTTCAGGAAATTTGTTCGCGGTAGAAAGTTCAGAAGTGGATCACGTCACGCCACTGAGAAGAATTTGAGATATTTGCTTCAAAATGAATTTTCTATTCCTTTTTTTCTTTTTTTTTCTCTCGCCCTCTTTGTTCCCTCAGGAACATCTTGAATCGTGGTAATCCTCGATTCGTGTTGCGTATCATGGTCGGGCTTAACCGTTTCACATGAAATCTTTACGAATGAGGAATAGTCACGTGAACTCTTTGCTTAAGGTTTTACGAGTACATCCTGTGAATTTCAAATACTGATTGTTTTTTCTTTCCTGCAAAACAATATCTGTATAGAATCTGTATAGATCACTCATGATGTAGCTCTTACCATCGTTTCTCTGAGCAAACATATTCACAATAGAAGGCATTGCATATTCCGGCAGCAATGCATGCGCTGAAATTTTCGATGGAAGTTAATAAAAGTTAACTAAATTAATGATTAATTGGCTCACACAGACGCCTTATTTACATGTATGGCTTGGGTTTGGGCTATTCTTAGCGTAGAAAACAAGATGCATGAATATCCTATTCATACATTATGCATGAGATTAAAACCTAAAATGGCAGGTTTTAATCTCATGCATAATATGAGTGTGTCGTGTGTGTGTATTCGCTTTAGAGAGATCATTAGTGCGAAAGATACAAATCTTCATCGGTAATAGAAGGAGCTTGTAATAATCAGACATAATCGGTTATACAAGTGACGTACATGACTGTATGAAACAACTTTTTAAAACTGTAGTGTATAACGTAGACCCGAATTTGTACTTGTCATCATCAGTTTACTCTGATGTTAATGTAGCTCATTCCAGTAGTAATGCCGATAAACGAGCGCGCATCATTTCAGCCTAATTTTATTTAGAGTCATACGAGCGGGAGCGAACGAGATATGTTTGTTGCCGTGGATACGAAACTCATTATGTACTTGTGCAACCCTCAGTATATGGCCCCTGTGCTCTTTTGTAATTTTTATGCCTCCGCCAACGAAGTGGCCGGAGGCATTATGTTTTCGGGTCGTCCGTCCGTACGTCCGTACGTCCGTCCCGTTTTGTTTTGTCGATATCTCAAGAACCGTGAGGTGGTTTTGCATCAAACTTGGTATGAGGGTATATCCTGGGGGATAATACTTTGTTTGGATTTTAGGGTCACGGGGTAGAAGGTCAAAGGTCACAGGTTATTTTGTGAAAAAAAAGTTGAAATATCATGTTTTTCTCCATATCTCGCAAATGGTTCAAGGTATCTTCATGGAACTTAATATATATGCATGCACCGATGGGCAGTGATTATTTAGGGAAGTTGGGGGTCATGGGTCAAAGGTCATGGGTCAAAGTTCAAGGTCAACTCCTCAAAATATCACAACTTTCCTTATATCTATGCAATGCCTGAAGGATTTTTTTTTTAAACTTGATGTATGCATGTATAACCCAATATATATTCTGTGGGAAGTTTCTTGCCAAAAGGTCAAAGGTCAAAAGGTCAAAGGTCAAGTGAAAGTGTTAAATTGCACTTCTTCCTCCATATCTCAAAAGTAACTCAAGGTATTATCATGAAACTTACATATTTATGCATGTTCTGCCTAACAGTGATTCTCTTTGGAACTGTGAGGTCAAAGGTCAAAGGCCAGGTTTAGATAATACTATTTTACCATTTGATACTGAAATTATACTTTTTCTCAATACCTTGAAAATTACTCAATGCATAAACTTATAAAAGGGTCAAAAGTCAAGTAAAAATCATCAGTTCCCCCAAATACCTGCACTCTGACGTTTTAATCATTCATCCAATTGAACCTAGTTCTAGGAAAGTGAACATTCAGCACATTTGTGGCAAACCTGTCATTTTAATATTTTGCCAATTGTGTGAAACTGTCATCACACATTGTCAAGACATTGTACTATAGACCTATTAGGAGAACCATGCATTATTGCGGAGGCATACACCTGTCGCCGTAGCGACATTTCTAGTTCCCTATAGTTTGTGGTTTATCCACCGATGCATGCGCCCACATGGGCGAAATGGAGGTTATGATGGTCATATTTCTCAGTTCGTTATATATAAAAAAAATCATGAAAATCCTTGTCTCTCCTTATTGATATTAGTAAAAGAAAACGTTAAGTTCACTGTCCCTGAATGTGCAGAAGGCGCAACGCAGAAGACAGTTCTTAGCTACCATGGCGGCGGGGCGTGCTGCCGCGCGTTTGGTGCCATAGCAACGCTTCTCTGGTTACCTACTTGCTTGATTCTTGTCTAAATCAGATTTTGCAGGCATGACCTTTTGGCTCCCCGTCTTCTTAACTCGGCTGTCAGCATAGGTAGAGCAGTATGCTTTCACGGAGTAGAGACAGAGAGATAATGATCGGGATAGATAGATAGATAGATAGATACCGTAGATAGATAGATAGATAAATAGAAAGATAGATATTATAGATAGATAGATAGATAGATAGATAGATAGATAGATAGATAGATAGATAGGCAGATAGATAGATAGATAGATAGATTGATAGATAGATAGATAGATAGATAGATAGATAGATAGAAAGATAGATATTATAGATAGATAGATAGATAGATAGAAAGATAGATATTATAGATAGATAGAAAGATAGATATTATAGATAGATAGATAGATAGATAGATAGATAGATAGGCAGATAGATAGATAGATAGATAGATTGATAGATAGATAGATAGATAGATAGATAGATAGATAGAAAGATAGATATTATAGATAGATAGATAGATAAATAGAAAGATTTATATTATAGATAGATACATAGATAAATAGATAGATACATAGATAGATAGGTAGATAGATAGATAGATAGATAGATAGATAGATAGATAGGTAGATAGATAGATAGATAGATAGATAGATAGATAGATAAATGAATAAGATAGATAGATAGATAGATAGATAGATAGATAGATGGATAGAAAATAGGTGGATAGATTGTTAAATAGATAGATAGATAGAATTGTAGATAAGTTGCGATGGTAGATGGCTTGGAAGAGATAGAGATAGGCAAAAGATTGGTGGATAGATTGATAGAATTATAGCTATATAGGTAGCTCGATAGGTGGCCGATGGCAGTGTCTATTAGTTAAAGGGCAAATTTTCCCAAAACACATATAAGCGTGGAATCATCGAATGCAGAAAAATTTGTGGATCTTTATCAGGAGCTGGGTCAAGTACTCTTCCGAAGTCCGGGAATTCTGTATTTTTGTCGAAATTCTGATCAGGTGAGGGAGGCACATACAATTTTCAAGACAATAAACGAAAAAGAAAAGTAATAATTTCTGAACGGATTATGCAGTTTCCCTCAAAATTTTCTGCATTGAGTTAATATTCTTGTGTACCGTATGCTCTATACATACTTTTATCATGTTTTATTAGCGATGTGTCCCCATTTACGCGAGGACAGAATAAGAACGAACATAGAATGTTAAGAGGCTATCGGACAGAAAGGTTTATAACTACAATGTACAAGAAAAGTCAAGACATGATATAAGGAGTGAAATGGTATAGACGAACAATAAAAATGCAATGGGATGGCAAAGATACAGGGGGTTATGTCGCGCAATTTTTGTGGCCTATGGCGATGTTACATCGGTATCCATTTAAGGACTTTCCGTTCGCCCCCACCCCCTTTTTAAATTGGTGTCATGGACACCATGAACTTGTTCAGGTCTGCCTTGCTCAAATTCATAGTCTGCGGTTGATACTGGCCATGAACAAAGCAGAAAGTACATCTCCGTCGCTAAATTCCTGTTTCAGAACATTATATTGAGGTGATACCACTTTTTTTTTCTTGGGGGGGGGGGGGTTGATGGGGGTGGTGGTAGACGGAGATAAAGGGGAAAGAAAAGAAGATGCCGAGTTTGAGAATGTTATAAGTGACCCCCTCTGGAGTCGGGGCTGGTCTCTCGGCGCGAGCCTGATCTAGTGCCGCTGACGCCCTGCAGCGCGGCTAATATTTTACCAATCAAGCGAGCGGTTGGGGCTGGCAAAATTGAAACTGTAACCAAATTTGTTTCCCATTTTCGGCTCGCATCATTCCGCTTAAAGTGAGAAAGAGATGGGGTGAGAGAGAAGACAGTAAGAAAGAGGGAGAGAGAGAGACAGGGAGAGGGAGAAACGTGATGAAAAGAGGGAAAGAGCAAAGGCACTTGGCGAATGTGCGTGAGAAAGTGACATAAAAGTGTTCTACAAATGAAGACGACTTTCTGGAAGACGAAGTCTATGAAGGTCGCAAATTGAAAGAAGAAAAAAAATGTTTATACAATTACTCCTCGATTAAACAGCAGCGGAAAGTCATCGCAGACGGTATCATCACCTAAACGATTCTTATGTTTTCCCCTTGCCCCTCAGAGAGCCAATGGGGAGTGAACATGATTTTCTCTCATTCTTCTTCCTCTTCTCTCTTCTTCTTCTTCTTCTTCTTCTTCTTCTTCTTCTTCTTCTTCTTCTTCTTCTTCTTCTTCTTCTTCTTCTTCTTCTTCTTCTTCTTCTTTTTCCTGTTTGATTCTTGTTCCAGAGGAGAACAGAGCCACATTTCCTCTCGCTTTTGTTTCGCGCTCTCAGTATGGACATATATAGGCCTAGGTGACAAGTATAATGCTCGGCCGAGCAGACATAGATGAGAAACTAGATGGGCAAATTCTCTCTCTGACTTTCGTGACAGATGTAAATGATATCTTACACGCCTCTGGGAGCATTTTGGATGTTTCTGAGACCTGAGTTTATCAATTGTAATGAATTTTGCCAAGGCGTCGTAACTGCAATACTTCTTCGTTTGCTGACATTGCTAGTGTTCGATTTCTCTCTTCTTTTTTTCACGTAACATTACGACAAAGTGTTTGACTCGCAAATTCCCACAGATCTTCCAACTGTTATCAGCAAAATGAGATGGTAGTTGACATACTTCACGATATGATTTCATGATCTCTTCACTTTTCTTTGCTTGATCGTCAATATCAAATCTTTGAAATTTCAGCGTAATAAGGCGACTCGTTCAACGAATGACTGATACACAGAAAGCTATCTTGTTTACTGGGTTTTCTATCGAGTACAGAAGTGATAATGTCACAGTCTTTTGTTATAGCCTGGGTTGGAACCAGAAGAGAGTGTTAACACTAGAGCCAGATGAGGTTGCTTCGAACCAGTTTCCATGACGATAAATCATTATGACATCATTCTTTGATTCTCTATTCACGAACAATATTGTAGCATTTAAAAAAATATGAATATTTACTAACAAGGGGAAAAAAGATTGAACTTGATATCATGTCTGTCACGTGACATGATGATAATTCCTCTAATTTTATGTCGATATCAATCCACCTTTTATTGTAATTGTCTCCATTACCCATCTGTAACACATAGGGCCTGTAATACAGAAAGTTGTAGGCTTATATGGTGTTCTTATAAACCCTTTAAATGGGATAGAAAAACAAAAACGAGTTTAGATACACTTACTTGCTTACCTTTCTTTTCATCTTTTTTGTAATGCTCATATTTCTCGAATTAAAGTAAAAGATGAATTACAAAGTATGCAAACGCATTTGTCTGATACAAGAGTCCATCTCGTGACATTGTTCTTATTCACATTATGAACAGCACCATTTAGATAATAGCAAGTAGCAAATTTTATATTGTTTCACCATACGCAGAGTTGAGGCGGCCTCAACATGCAAAGAAAGAGAGAGCTTGAAATACTTATTCACATGTCTATTATGAGATCATAATCATACGCACATACCTTCTGGCAGAAGCCGGTGCTTATTTTGGTGTGCATTTAAAATATGCGTATAAGAAGTATGTATCTATGTAAGAGTGTCTTATTGAAACGATCTTATATAAAGATAATCCTCCTTCATTTCAATGTGATTCTGATTCGTTTCGTCGGACTGTAGCGCCGAGCCACAAACCACGGAGCCATGATGAGCGCGCGTCGCGTCAAGTAAACACTCGCCCCTGCCTTAATAGGCCACCGTGGGGACTGGCAAATCTACTTAAGATGTTTGTCGGCGTGAGGGGGAACCCCCGTCGCCGCTGATTATTGTTTTTCGCCGTCTTCAGATGACAGTAAAGTTGGCTCCAGCGCACCCCGGAGTCAACTCAAGCGTCAGTTGAGCGATGGCCCGTTGTTACTCTTATCATGAATTATGCTCGGTTGCGCGTTCGTTCAGTTCCTAATGGATTGTTCAACAGTCTCACCAAAGACACGATTTTCTTGTGCATGCGACCACCACGGTAACGCTCTACGGGTTCTTTTTTTAAACACATTTGCTGTGAAGTTGTGTTCTGAGCGCTTAGACAGAAGTATTCTTGCTACTTCTATTGCAAATATACATACAGGAGTGTTCATGATTGGGGGATGATTCTGAGTCTTCCTAAAAAACAAAACAAAACACGGCACCATTTGAAAACGATTTCGAAGATTTATGATTTTCAAAGCCATCTTCGAGATACAGCGTAGCCCTGTCATCGTTAATAGATTTAGTTCGATACCATCAAGATTTCAATGTTTCGTGGTATTTGAGCTCTAGATGTCAAATTCAACTATAGTTATTGAGTGCCGAGAGCGTTTGACGCACTTCATTTCAGGACTCACCAAGATCAGAATTCGAATTGTTCGATTGAGGATTGTTCCGCAATGTCGTGCTACAACCTCACTGTTAAAAGATCTCCAACCGTCAGACATTGCACACTCTTGTTCTTTCCCTTTTTCT
The DNA here is from genome assembly GCF_040938485.1 of Diadema antillarum. Taxonomy (NCBI): domain Eukaryota; kingdom Metazoa; phylum Echinodermata; class Echinoidea; order Diadematoida; family Diadematidae; genus Diadema; species Diadema antillarum. The sequence goes on along the minus strand of NW_027272026.1, from coordinate 529,898 downwards.
GACCTGTCGTGACTCCCCGTCTTTCCAACTTAAATTGCACTCGGAAAAAAAATGCTTCCTTGAAAATTTGAACCGTATTTAGTATCCGATATCCCCCTTGCCCTACCTCAATATTAGGCTACCATGAAGATGTTCGTTCTTAACTCTCAAGCTCACTCTGTGTTAATCAATTCCATGATTACCATTTGTATAGTGTTTATATGCAATGACACTGGATTTGGGGATCGCAGTCCCATGGATGGTGACCCCCTCAATAAACGACCACGGCTCTTCTTTCATAAAGAGACAGAGAAAACAAAAACTGTATTTATATAGCGCCCTCATCGTGCATTTCGCTTTCACAGTCAAGGCCTGCAATCTAGACTACTTGGGGTCGGTCAATGTCGAGATACCCAGTACATACACTGGTACAGTAACGTGGGAAAAGCACACCGCCTCTGCAATTCGTAAGAAAAAGACACCGGCTGCTATAACCATACAGGTTTACATTCCAGTCAGGCAGACGATGATACATGACTCATCCGTCGGGATTTTTTATGATTTTCCTTTTTAATAGATAAAAAGCCTCGGCGGCATTTCTCCGTCATGCGCATTAAAGGTGCAGTGGTGGTTCTTGAGTGACTAATACGCCTCGTTCTTATCATTGTCTATACTCGTTACCCCCAACGAACTGAACAAGTATTCAAACATTTTACTTCGAAATCAAATGCCCATTTTCTGCCCCCAACTTCATCCGTATATTTGAAAGAATGGTCACACGATCGCAAGTAAAAACGTACGTAAATCAGTATTTTGCGTGATGAATACAGAATGTGTACACGAGTGTGTCCAACAAAGTTCCACAACACTGCTGCGAGTGCATGTATGCATTACTCATCCTTCTTTAGGAATATTTGTATGTGATATCTGTCTGATTTTGAATACGCTTCTTCGTTATCGCCCACAATGGAACAAGCTTATCTGACAGACATCGGACCCGTAAAGCACAGGTGGGGCAACCACGAAGAATGATGAGGTTGTGCATCAACCGATTCGTTTACATGGTGGGGGCACTGTGGTATACACGATAATTCTATAGTGGATAAGACCCATGACTTTCAATCGGAAGACCCGAGTTCGAATCCCGTCCAGTGTTGATGTCCTCGGACAAGATGAAATACCCACCATGTCCCTCTCGGCCCTGGTGTATAAATGGGTACCTGACAATACTAGGGTAATAATGATACTGGTAGGGTTCTCTAAGATAGAGCAGTGGCAACACTGAAGAGACTTTATCCAGGATGAAGAAAACCGTATCATTATGACTATGATATCGTCTAAAATTCAAGTACTATCTTGTAGGGACTTTCTTCAATAAGGAACAGTTTCTGCGCGTCGAATATAACTCGTGATGATTAAACTGCTTTCTCAGATTTTGTCGCCAAATCGAGCCTAAAGATTGGACAAAATGGCTTTAAATCTGTAATTAAACCTTTAATATCCACCCTTTTCTCCGCTGAATTATCTTTATCCTGATCGCACTGCCCTGCGATTCGAAGACTTTATGACGCATTACCTTTGCGCCGTTGGTGGCAGCTCTTTGCAAGGTGTCGTAAAACTCCACCATTGAAATGCATCCGTTCCGAGTCATTGGCTAAGCCGCGGATGTCACACAAACATGTCATCTCATCGGCTGGGAAAAAAAAAACTTGCCGCTAGCAAATAAACTTGTTGACAACCGTGCATGTGCCCACAGATATTAACCTCATTATTGACAATGCGGGAATATCGCCTTCATTTCTCTTATCGACATATTACGTTTGTCCTTCATCTACGAAATATCAGGGAGTTGGCAGGAGCCTTGGAAATTTTGAAGTTGATGGACAGTACTTTGAACTAGTGTATGAACAGACATTCGTTATCACGTGGATCGTCAAGTTTACCTCTTCTTCAATGGCTCTGCCATACTGGTTAGAAATGGAAGGAAACATTTGTCATCACGACTGGACTGCAGAAGTTTGTCGATTTACTCTACAAAACAGATACCATGCTCATTCAGCATCACAAAGGCTGCACCAACGTCAAACACGATAACACTATTTTTCAAGAGGGTCATCCCACGAGATCGACACCCACGAGTCATACAGCCCATGAGTTCGACATTAAAAAAAGGGCCATTAGAAATAAAGCCCACGAGTCATACAGCCCATGAGTTCAAAACATTAGGTAAACACAGCCTACGAGTTCGATAGATGCAACACGGGGTTAATGTGTCAGTCTCGTGGGTCTTGTTTGCTTAGTGCCGAATTCATGGGCTCTAGGACTCGTGTATTGTCTCACTTGTTGGCTGTGTGACTCTTGGGTAACGGTCTTGTGACTTGCACGCTTTTCAACTGCCATCACTCCCTCCAAAAACGTGGACACCACCACAACAAACAGTGTTGATATCATCATCGACAACTTAAAAGGGACGTTCATACGAGACGATCAACAACTATTATAGTAGATCAACCGTCAAAGTAACTGGACCCCCTCCCTACATCCGCATCACGGTTTTCCTGGAATACATCTTCCGAAAAATTGTTCGCACTTGTCATAATGTTTGTATTTTCAAATCTAATACTGTTTAAGGCCCCCTTTCTTTTCCAAAAATCGCTAGTTCCCAAGCTGGCTATGGGTTTGACAATAGATTGCCCAGCCCAAGTTCGACCTGGACTGGCCAAAAAAAGTCCAGCCATGGAAGGTGAATGGAAAGAAGAAGGCAACAGGTGAAGTATAATATGAAAAGTTGATCTTTACCGGTCATTCGGACTTTCATAATTGCTTTTGTAGTTCCTCGGCTTCCGACCACACCTTGATTCGTCTCCCGTCTACGACATGCAACAGCTTCCGCTTCCGGTCCGGTCATGATTGCCATTGACCAGTGCAACCTGTTGATGCATTTTTCGAAATTTCCCTCAATTTCCTCGATGTAACGTGGCAAAGGGTGTAGTGGTGTGCTATTCATGTAGGATCAATTCTTTTATCTTCAGTCTATATTTTTCTACAGGCTTTAGTCAGATTGATAGTGAGTCGTAGGCTGTTGGATGATCCTGGGGTAATCATCACGCAGACTTAAGGTAAAACTTACGGCGACCATAATCGTAATGTTTACGAACAATCTTCCAGTTGTTCTTGATCAATTTTCTAGCAATATTCGGACAATCCATGTGCCATATCTTGTAGCAGTTTTCGTGCGATCATGAGAAAAGTCCACTGACAATCTTCGAGGAATCCTCAAACAGTCGTGGGTGTGATTTACTTAGTAATTACTGTTGTGAAATTGATAAGCGTTGTGTGTGTGTGCGTGTGTGTGTGTGTGTGTAAAATATTTTTCTTTCAAACTTTTTTTTTTTTTTGACGACGATATTCTTATATTACGATACCATGCCGGAATAGCTCTAAGATCTAGAAATGGAAACACAGACTGTCACGCCAAACAGCAGGAGGAACTCCAGACGTAGAACGAATCCCAGTTCGTATGTGAAGGGACAAATTATGCAGAAATTTGAGCGGAGAAAGCCCTCAGCTATTAGGGATTATCAATTCATTCGCGCAACTTTGGCGCATCTTGAACATTATCCCCAAGCCCAACCGACCTCGATGAACTCTAGGTGGAAGACGTTTCGGTGTCCAGCTCGTCTTGTCGTGAAAGTCTAATCAGCCCACCTGACCCGTGATCTGCGTTGTGGTCGAGTTTTCGTACAACGCTAGCAGGTAGAAACAAGTACTGTTTTTCTGCAACCGCGATATGAAATAGTAGATTACAGTTTGCAGTTAGTCAGGATGTAAAGCATCCCGTTACAAAAAAAAAAGAGACCAGTTTCGAGTGTAATTTGAATTTAAATTGCATTAATCAATAAACACTGCACATGACTTACCTTCTTTCAGTACACCCAAAATTTGGCAATGATTGAGGATTGAGATATCAAATTTTTCATCACTGTTGGTCTTACTGATATGACATGAAATCTAGCTTTGTTGAGTTCATCTTATGACGAAATAGATGGTATCTCACTGAATACTTTGAAAACAATCGCCGCCTTTAGCGGTCATGACCTTTTGCCGTCGACGTCCTCTCCCCAGCGACCTCGCCGAGTTGTCTCTGTCAGCTTCAGTCGTTTTATCAGTATCTCACTCGAGATGGCTTGCAAAGACGGGGGAAGCACAAACGACTGAACTACCGCATCGTGATTAGGTTGCCGCATGGTATGATGTGAAATGATTGCAGTTACTGGGCAAGTTGTCAGTTTATCGACGCTAAGCATCGTTACACCGATGATTGAGCTTCTTCTGATGATGGGTCACTGACTGGTCAACGGCTTCTCTACGATCGAGGGACGATCAGCAGTTGTCGAGGCTATTATGGCAATATCGATAGGGTCGTTGGCTTTATGACGCTGCCGATAGCGACGAGTAGTTATGTCACGATAGATTGCTATAGTATGGCATTTTATCGCGACCACGGAAAGCAATCCTCGCGTAATGTAATGATCGTACTTTTAATCATTGAAACTGCTTAATTCTTTATGTCAGTTCTGTCATAACACCTTCGGAGATTGCCCAACTTTGATTTTGCACTGTACTTTGCACCTACATTCTCAAAATTAACCTGCATTTCAGAGTCATAGCTCTGGTTATGATAAAGGCTTATTTCTTTATCGTAGTCTTCCGAATGGTTAGTCATAACTGTTGATTATATCTTAATCAGCTGTACAGTTATTTACGTAGACTTCAAGCAGCACTTACAGACTTCATCGCAATGATCATGACCAATATCAGGGAGGTGAAGCTCACCTCCCTGCTAATAAAAGCATGATCGCAATGTTTATCACACCTGCTTCCATCAGCGACATCATACGTGTTTAATCATTGGTCTTGCTCCGAGATGTTGATGGGAATGTATGTATGCGTGTGCGTGTGTGTGTGTGTGTATTTGCCTTGAGATGTAAAAAGACCACTACGTCATGTACCAGCTGTTGCTTTCTTTCAAAATGTCTGCCCAAGCGGAAATAAAAAATCGATAGCCACCTGGAAGGCATCCCATCAACAAAACCCTCATACTTCCTGCCGCTATTGATCGGACAAGTTCCCATTTGTATCACTATTCACCAAACTGTCATATCGCCGCTGATTTATGTTTCTACTCGCGAATTCCTACATCCATTCCGATCGAACAATGATAACCGCACGAGGTGTATGACATCCTGCATTTTGTGCAGAAAATTAACCAATGTTTGCATTTTGCATACATATAGGCGCCTCCTTGATTTTGAACGCGCTTTTTTGCTCCATCGTGGGGGTTGTAATGTATTCAGATTTAAAACCCAACCAATGATAGACACGTCAGTACGCAGAATGGATTCCAAGCCAAATACTAGTACAAATGTTGTAGTTAAAAACTGTAACATTCATATATATTGGATTGTCGTGCATATCTATAACGAAACTGCTCCTGCTATTTGAAGTGTATTATTCTCGTTTATTTTTACCCACATACAAGTTACATAAGTCTGGAATTGATAAATGCATGCGCGATAAGAAAACAAAAGTGTCATCTGCTATCTTTTGGGCAGAAATTTTCTGTTTACAGCCGCGTTTCCCCGTGGCTCCATCTCAATCGCCAGTCAACTTATTGTGGGTGTGAAAGTGTATGACCATTAATTCATCATTTCTTGTATGATCTATGTAATACCTAGAAAATGAAAATGACGTCGTTGTGATACGTCCAATATAAAAACCATATAATTTGTCAGTCATCTTATGAAAATCATTGTAATTCTTTCCTGATTATACTGTTTCCGAAAATTTTGTTTTCACACGTCCACTGTGTCCATTACACTGAGATAACTGTAGTTTGGCAATCCGCTAACAATCCCAACAAAACACCATCATGCACTGCAGTTTTGCAGTAACTGGTTTAACGAGCAGTGAATGATTGTGGCTCGTACGGTAACCTGGCTAATTAAAGGAAGCTATAGGTAGGACTAAAATAGGTACAGAGCAACCGCCCTTGTTGACCAGACGATCGCAAGTAGGGAAAGATTACCGATACCATTAGTGCCGCTATCGATCGTTCAAGCGTATCCGAAACTGATGAGGCACTCTTCCGAATATCCTCCCCCGGTTTTAACGTGGAACCCTTGGAGAACCGATCAAGTCTACTGTGCGTATCGAACCATGCCTGTTTGTTAGATCATAAAACCTGAAACTGGTTGAAAAGATGGGAAGAATGCATAGTTTTAACGGTTCATGGGCACTGTACTTGTAAAAGTTTGAGTCTTACCGGGCGATAGAAACGTCTGTTTTTCAAAAAAAAAAAAAGAATCTTGCGGAAAAATAATAGAACAACATAATAGAAAACCAAGGATCAGTTTGATCGACAAGAGCCATTTCAGACAGAAGAAATGATTTTGAAAACAAATTTCTGATTGTGGGTGACTATCATAAATTAAAGGGATCGTACAGTTTCAGTTGAGACCTAATTTCAGATTTCTAACATTTTTTGGTGAGATAATGAGAAACCTCTTATGAAATATAAAAGAGCATGTAATTCCATGAGGAATTCAACGTTTACTTGATGAAAATTGGTTTGGAAATGGCTGCGATATCCAAAACAGAGCGATTCTAATAAAGTGTGGGACCCACATTTTATTACGATCGCTTTGTTTTACTTTGTTTTTGGATGTTTCAGTCAGTCCAAGCCCGATTTTCATCGAATAAACTTTGAATTCCTCTTAAAATGGTATGCTCTGTACTATTTCATAAGTGTTTTCTTGGTATCTCGCAAAAAGTTAAAAGCCCAATTCTCATCTCCACCAATACTGTACCATCCCTTTAAGTCATCTACGTCAAATGATATCAGGTGCATTAAATGGATTGTATAGTTCCGGTTGAGACCTAACTTCAGGTTTCTAACATTTTTTGGTGAGATAATGAGAAATCTCTAATGAAATGTGAAAGAGCGTGTAATTCCAAGAGGAATTCAATGAAAATTGGTTTTGAAATGGCCGAGATATCCAAAACAGAGCAATCCTAATAAAAGGCGGGACCCACCTTTTATTAAGATCGCTTTGTTTTACTTTGTTTTTTGGATGTCTCAGCCATTCCAAAACCGATTTTCATCAAATAAACATTGAATTCCTTTTAGAATGGCATGCTCTGTACTATTTCCTAAGTGATTTCTTGGTATCTCCCAAAAAAAGTTAAAAAGCCCAATCCTCATCTCCACCATTACTATACCACCCCTTTAACAGATGAGGGATGAAAAGTAACTCTGCTTGAATGCCAAAAATTACAGCTTGAATTTTAACTGCTCTTGGAGGCTTGAAGAAATAGCTTACATTGAGCAAGCGATGAGATGTCTGGAAGTAGATGCGTCACAAAAAGCCATCGCGAATTGCCACAGAGAGTGAAGCAAATCAGGATTACCATTTTGTCAGCGCATGTACAAGTAAATAAAGCTATAGATGCTTGAAGAATTCATGAAGGAAACTTAGAATTTTAGTGAATGACTAAATGTGTGAATGGATCTATATACCATAATTATGTGTGCCTATGGATACGCTTGTATGATACGGTTAATGTATAAAATAATGTTTGAAGACATGAAGACGTGAATGTAATACTATGGAAGTAGGAATGTATGAATGTGAAAAAGTATGCGATGTCATATATGAAAGTGTTTTAATGTGCAATGTATGCATGAATGATTGAATAAATGAGCCAAAGAATTAGTGAAGGACTAAATAAGTCTATCCATGCGTATGCTATTTGAGAAAGAAAGTGATTGAATTACATGGTCTCCCTCTCTCTCTCTCTCTCTGTATAGTATATACATGTATATATATATATATATATATATATATATATATATATATATATATTTTGTGTGTGTGTGTGTGTGTTGGTGTGTGTATGTATTTTTAAAGAAATGTTTCTGATGATGAGAGAGGATAGGAAAGATAAAGTGAGTAAACCATGAAATATACAAGCACAATACATGATATTATAAAGGAGACTGTATACCTCCTCTGTCTTGTCGATTTTCCAATTTCCCAGCCCGGAGCACAGCAACACACTCTCAAGATCACACACTCACACTGTATGTGATATCAAGGCCTCTTGCTCTTATGCCTTACATGTAGTTACCATCCGTCGTCAAATTTTAACCTTTTGGGACGGCGCGCGCAAAGTGCATCTGCGATTATTCTCCCCCTCTCGCTCGCGATAATAAAACACTGAATAATTGATCATTTTCATAATTGCGTTGATCGCGCATGGGGGCCGAAGGAGAAATGGCTGCCGTGAGTCAGCGAAAATCGCAGCTTTTCTATATACCACGCGCTTTGCCCGTATAGTTATCAGTGCATGGAGATACTTAGTAAGTGCTTCCACGCATATCCTAGAAGTCACAGGGAAATCGAAGACGGACCACAAAACGACCGTCGTGATTATGGGGTAATTGAGCCGGAAAAGAAGGAGAACAAAGGGAACAATAAAAGAACAAATGAATATGGGAAAAAAAAAATCAAGTAATAGAGACTAGATGATCGTAGCAGTAATGATATAGATGCCAATTTATGTTATCATTTGATGAAATCTTTGAAGGTTCCTTGGCGGTAAGAACGTTGGGTGGCACAGTGCACCACGTATTCTTTCTTTCGTATGCATGTGGCCGCCCACCCCCGACGTTTCATCAAGCTTGTTTCCTGCCGTTTTCAAGAGAGTTATTACTAGTATTTGACTACGGATTACATTTTACGTCCAATCATTGCTTGTCTGTGACCAGAGCCCTGTTTTGCATAAAGAGATGCAATCAAACAAAATCAAACATAAGCGAGGTATCAGCCAATCAGAATTGAGTATTCAAAGACTTAAAAGGTATAATTTGCTATTTGCAGATGAAACAAAAACCCATCATTGGTGCTTTAAAATAGTTCTAGAATGTGAGTTAGGGATAGAAACAGCCACTGTAAAATTTTGAATCAGTAAATTCAATGCTAAATATTGTTAAATAAATGTGAACAAAAGTTATAATAAAAATGTTTCCAGACTAAATCATCTACAGTTACGCTTTATTGAGAAAAATACTGATATCTCGTTATATTTTAGGCTTTATTGCAAAAAGAAAAAGATATATACATATATGGTAGGATGTTTTGTGGTACAACAGACTTATACACATTTACATGAAATGTGATATCTTGAACATTTTTTAAATCACTGCTCCCAAAGGTAAACAGGACCTTTAATATCATTATATGTTTGAGGGTTTTTTTTTGGCTCATTTTTGTATCTCAACTTTACTGCAACTGGGCCCAGGAAGAATAATAGCATTGTTCACAGCGCGTATACCATGAGGAAGAGATAGCAGAGCGAACGTGTCTTTGTAAATAGTGGTAAAAGCACCCTAGGTGGCCCAGTTCGTATGTAATGTATCTATTTGTCTGTCTATCTATCTTTGTGTCTTTGTATATCTATGTTTCTCCGTCCTATCTCTCTCTTTCTATCTATATAGTATCTATACACACACACACACACACACACACACACACACACACACACATATATATATATATATATATATATATATATATATATATATATATATATATATATATATTGTATTTGCCCCGCGTATTGGCAGTTCTAGAAATAGCAATAATAATGTCACAATGTCACTTTTTTATTATATCCTTTGCTTTTTTGAAGCTTCGACCTATGATATCTAAAGTGAATTTAGATAGATATATCGGCTTTTTACATTTAAACACCTCATATCATAATTATGTTACATTGCGTGCGTGGGTGTGTATAAATATCTTTAACTAGAATGTGATTGTGTTCCTATACACATGAAATTGACCATTTAGACCTTTGACTATATTCGGGTTTTTTTTTTTTTTTGCACGTAGTCTCGGGCTACGAATCACACACATACACATGCAAACACAAACAAATAAGCAATTGAAACGAACCCCAAACAAGCTCACTCCACAAGTGCATAGACAATTCTACGCACACTGTGCCTTCTAGCATTTTACGCTGGCAAGTTGGGAACACAAACCCGAGGCGGAAAAAAGCAACAAAGTAAATGTAGCCCCTCCACCCCCCTCCCCTTCTCGAGTTTAGATTCTCTCCTTTAAGAAGTGGAAAGCGAGCTCGTTTGTTCTCCCCCTCGCACTCCATTTATTGCTAATTTGGAAGGAAACCTGGCAATGTTAAAATTTTATGTGGAGCAGCCTGCCGTCCATGTTATTTCATTCACATGTTATTAAAGTTTGACTTACCCCGAATGTACAGGGTGTAGCAAAAACACTGATGTACTGTGGTGAAAACACAGGAGCGTGAAGGCGTGCGAAAATAAACGTGCAAGGAGAGATGCTAAGCTGAAGTAAAGTGAGAAGATGTGAAACAAAAACTCTGCTGTTCAAAGAATAATGGCGCAGAAAACTGGAATGAAAAATGCTGGAATCTAAAGGTGAAGATGTTTAATGAAAGGACAGGAGTTTAATCTTGATAATATCTAACTGACGGTTTAAGGGCGTAATGTATTTTCTTCTTTCTTTCTCTCTCTTTCAAACACACACACACACATACACACACACACACACACAAAAAAAAAAAAAACAAAAAACACACAAACTAACAAACAAACACACACTTGAATAGTATCGGTGAAGAAAGGTGTAGCAATAAGGTAAATTCAACCTGAAGAACAAACTGAATGTGCCCGTGAATTAAAGCTTTTCAACTCTCTGCTTTCTTTTCTTTATCTCTCTCTCTCTCTCTCTCTCTCTCTCTCTATATATATATATATATATATATATACAATGTATATATATATATATATATATATACATATATAGAGAGAGATAGAGAGATAGAGAGAGAGAGAGAGAGAGAAAGATAAAGACATATATGTACACATATTTCATTATCGTATACATACCATATATAATACCACATGAAAAGATATCATAGCTACTAGTACTTTCAAACATAGATGACTCAAACAGTGAGACATGTAAATAGAATGGAGATGTGAAAACACGGAATACGATGAGGGAGTGAGGAGGAAGAAGCTGGTCATATTAAACATTACAATAAGAGATGTATAGCTGGTTCGCCTCACCCTGCGTGGCTCTTTCCATTTCTTGGCGTACCCTGTACTCGAGAGTGTATGCACTGGGGGAAAGATGGGGTAGCGCAAGAGTACAGTGGTTATTAATAACATGGAAAAACTGCCGGTCATTTTATCTCATAATGAGCCGCTTGGCTGGGAATGTTCCCCGCCGCTTCCCTCGCCGCATCCTTCTCAATAAAACACGCCTTTGATGCTTGCCGCCACCACCACCATCACGATGAGAGTCCCCCCTCTCCATCCCTCTCCATCTCTTGCTGCTCCAGTCGTATTCTGTTCTCCTCCTCTCTCTCTCCTTTTGCATCTTCGTTTCCATGACGTTCCTTCTCCTCCTCCATTCCGGTTTCTCTCTCTCCATCACATCGTTATCTTTCCTGCATTTACTCAGCAATACAAAATTCTGTGCACGTTGTTCCCCACCCCTTATTCGTAAACACGGTGTCGATAGTTGTGCACATAGTAATTTCAACATACACTCGTTCCTATCTTGCCCTGAATGTGTCATTTCGAGATTTTGCCCAGATGTTTATAAGCTCAGTATAACTCCATGTTAATGCTTGTTACTTCGCGTGCATTGTCCATTCAGTAAAATGTTAACAATATATATGTTTTGCCAAAGCGTTCAGTTTCGGTCGCAGATTCACTGTGTTTATAAAATTACGCCTGTGATGCTAATAACAGCGATCCCCCAACCCCCACGGCCCCACGTACCCCTTTGGCGCCATCCCTTTGGCTTTATGTTCGATCCTCTTCATCATGGGTACAGCACTATATCAGACTCTTCATCTTACACAGATATTCTTCCGTTTTCGGTCACGCAAGGATGACACCATTTCATCCCCCCCCCCCTCATCCCCTCATCCAATGCCAACTCTACTATCAATCCTGTCGAGATCGAAGCGTAACATTGTGGTCATTAGCTATAGTTTCTCAAAATTCATTAATCACGAGGACACGAAAAGGACAAGCGCCCTTCTCGGTACATGAAAAAAAAAACCCCGAAAGGGTGCATGGGAAAAAAAAAAAGAATATCAATCGGGGGGAAAGGACTAGGCGGCAATTCTCCCTAATTGACGTCCCGAAGGAAGGGCACAGTAAAGGGCGTGACTTTGTTATGGCGGGCAGTCCCTTACCGGTGGTCTTTTGATATCTTCTGCAGATGTGATGTGGCCATTTTATGTACGTATATATTCTCCTTCGCAACTTCTCTTTTTCTTTTTACTCTGTCGATTTTTTGCCCGCCTGTGTGTGTGTGTGACTAATGTTAATGATATTGATAGTCTTCACGGAGTAAACTCAATCACGACTCGGGTGCTCTCCTTTGTTGCTATTTTTATGCGATGACTTTGTTTACAAAGAAAAATCCCGTCACAAACCTGTGAATGTATTGTTTTTGAACCCGGGCCCGCGTCCGCGCTCTTTGAATAAAAAGATATCGGTAAGGTCACATACCCTGTTGTCTGGGTGTTTAGTGTGTGTGTATTTGTATGTGTCTGTGTGTGATGGTGTGTGTGTGTGTGTGTGTTTTATTTTGTTTGTATGTATCTCATATTCCACGGCGAGCGATTTGAGGTTTATCACCTGTAAGTGAAAAATGGTGGGTCCATGTAAAAGCTACCCTGCAAAGAAAGAAAGAAAGAAAGAAAGAAAGAAAAAGAAGAAGAAGAAAAAAACAAACCCTCAACCAGCAAGGTGGTTACTTTCAGTATCATTATGAGGAACACCCCAAAATTACAGGCGAATTACTACGGGGTATATGAGATTCGTATATGAGCTTGTGTGTGTGTGTGTGTGTGTGTGTGTGTGTGTGTGTGTGTGTGTGTGTGTGTGTGTGTGTGTGTGTGTGCGTGTGTGTGTGTGTCTCTGTTGTAGATACAGATAAGATTTTCCTGAGTAAAGTGATACACTACATAAACATCATTAATTGTGCTCCAGTATAGTATTCCCCAAAGATCCGAAACGAGATATGACGATTATGATGATCTAGATCAGGCGTTATTTCTAATTGTGTGTATCATTTGACCGAGAGAGATAGAGGGTGAGGGAAATAGGAAGATAGATACTATAGAAGAAAGATGAAAGACGACAGAGTGGAAAAGAAAGAGGGGAAGAGGGATCATGTCAACAGAAACGCAAAAAAAGCGAAGAGGCCTCTTGAACGCTAAGTAAATGTCTATCGTAAAACCCCAACCATTTGACGAATCGCCCTGCGAACTCAAGATGACGTGTCGCTTTATAGCCCAATAATCTGGAAGCACTTCTTATGTACGAACGAAAGAGAAGAAGGGAAAAAATCCGTTCTTTCTCTCTCAATTGACTCCGTAGAAGTGTAAAAGGCCGACCCAATCAAAGGAGCACTTTATTTTTCGTTTATGGTTCCCCGCACTCGGTACAGGACACCGCTGCTTCGGATGGGCGCTGTGTGCTTAATCGTATTATCCTTAGCCCGTATTGATTTGTTGTGTCGCGAAGTATCCTCATTGCGAGTGGAGCGGTTGCAAATACCAGTACGAGGAAATATCGCGGCCGGTGGAAACACGTTCTCTTTATGGTAATCTCACTCTCCACAAGTGGCGTTACTCTCTCGGATCTGTATCGAAAAGAGCGGTTTTTATATTTAACATTATCTGTCGAGCAGTCTTTGCAGCCGTTTGTGTAAAATGGTGAGTCTACCTGCGGGCGTATGTTAGTACGTGTGTGTGTGCGTCTTCTCATTGTGTATGATAATGTGTGTCATTTGTTCCTTTTTTTGCTACCTCAGTGTATCTGAAAGCTGAGTGTTGTTAGTATTTAGTATTTCACACTCTGCTCTAACTCCGACTAAAAAATTGTCAGTTGATACTTTTTAGCTAACAATGTATACGATTCAACGAATGTCTCCTAAAAAAGGACGTGTAACAGTCAAACTCGTATCCCAACAGGGGAAAAACAACGACACAATCTCGGATGACAGCAAAGTGCTGCTTGACTCGTCTAGCCACTCAGCGTCTGATTTGCAAGCAACTGACTTTCCGTTTACCGTTTGATTGGCTAATTGACTAAAACCCAGTGGTATAGTGGGAAAATGTGGACTCGAGATCAGAAGTTCGTGGGTTCAAATCTCGTTTACAAGGGAACCTAGACATAACAGTCTTCTAGAGGATCAGTGCTTACACTGAAGAGGTTACAACCCCTGGTTTATGAAAAGGTCTTCATCATCACTTTAACTTTTATCAATAAAAGAGAAAGAGCTCAGGCTATTGTGGTTTTTTTTTTCTTGGCAGGTAAAATAAATCCTTATCATGCAGACAAACATGTCTACTTGCTAGTAGAGTACATGTTAGGCTCCGACATTCCCAGCGCATTGATAGGGCCTACTGTTAAGGAAATACACCGTACTCAGCAAGACACTTCGTCGATTTCATAAGTTGTTTTGCAATGGAATGGTTTGGTGATATTCTGGTTCACTGTCAACACTATGTTTGTACACATTTCTTTTTTCAATTTTATGTAAGCACTCAAACATAACGGTGTTTTCTTGCCCTTTCTTGTACTTTTCTGTCCTTACACTACGCGGTCATTCTATACCAAAGGTCAGAAGATAGTGGTCAGTTTAGAAGTAGTATAGAACGCTGTCAAGACATCGACTGATAATTTTCCATTGCGGTATATCGAAAGCTGCCGTTCTATGTCTGCAAGACTGCGGTGATGATCTTGAAAATCTATGCGAAATCCACTTACACTTCTTCTCTTCACGTAGTTATTGCGCTGCGGACGGAGAACCAACAGCGCAGAAAGTTCGAAAGTTGAAATCAAAGCTATCAGCTTGTGTGCATGTTGTCACTTGTTTCATAGACTTCTTTCAGACGTCTGGGAGCATTTCTGTCTAATTTTTACCCCAGATTTATTGTTTCATGTCTGGTGCACATGTAGGCCTACTGTAAAGTCAGTGTCGCCGTGCTCTGCGCTCGTTCTTTTGATGCGCGGCCGGGCACGGAAGGAGATGGTGCGCATAACGGCCAAGGTTTGCAGCAGACATTGTCCTTGCCAATAACCGCGAACTGCCAGTCGTTTCAGTTCTTGAACTGTTCGGAAATTAACTTATTCAAACGACTCGAGCGAGAATGAGTAAGCGGCGGCTAAGATACTGCTGTGAAATGAATCCAAGGATGTAATCGACCAGTCGTGTCGGATTGAATCCAAGAAGAGAAAGATAGGAGGGAAAAAAGAATAAGGGGTAAAAAAAAACAGGACAAAAAAAAAAACCCGCGCTGTTTGTCTCTTTAGCAGACGAATAGTGCAACGACCCGCGGAACTCGTACTTCAGTTTGTATGTGGTAGATGGCACAAATAATTCAGACTCAATTCCAGACGTAAGCTAGTTGTCATGAGTACGTTTGAAAACTGTCGTTCATTCAATTTGCTCTAACACTCTGAAAATCACGCTAACTACATTGTAAAAACAGACATACATTATTGCTCTAGCTTTCACCGTTTTTCGCTGTCTGTTTAGAGTGTATCCTTAGAGGAATTTTGTACATACGTCTGGGAAACAGCCCAGATTGGTTTTGGAAAAATTGACGAAACACACGGTCCTTGGGTCAGGGGTCAAGCTAGGTACGTGTTAGGACGTACATGACAGAGAGTTACGAACTTCGGAATTCAATAAGAAAGGAATTATCGTGCACCAGCGCGAGAGATCCTTGATATTGCCAAAAGTAAGATAGAAACGCAAAGGAAAGAATGTAAACCTACGTGTACGAACAACCATATCGTGTAATCGACACTGAAGCTACTGGCATAGATATTTTATGATTTTTTTTTCTGATTCTTTGCAGTGATGCTATCATCATATAAATGATTGATCTTAGGTGATATTTTTCTTTTAAAATTGCGATATCAAAGAGTCGTTTGCAATCTAGACATGTTTTTACAGTACGTGTGAACGATCTTCAAAGGACACATTGTCAGGTAGAGTAGAATCATTAGAAGTAACATGTTTTGAGTCGGATGGTATACAAAAGCCTGTATTGTCATCATAAACTTCTTTTGCTTCATCGGTTCGGGGGGGGGGGGGGGGGGATCGTTTTTACTTTATCAGCGCTCCGCCTTTTTGCTGTTTGGTTTTTCTGCGTATCTTTGTCGTTTGTTAGATATTATTTTTGTCACGCTGTTGACGAGCCCAGCAATGGTGAGGGGAAAAAAAGCAGTTAATTGAAGCAAAACAATGCCTTCTTCTCAGACCTCCTAAAAAACAAACAAACAAACAAACAAACATACAAACAAGAAAACAAAAGGAAACAAAAAAGTTATACAGACTTGATAAAGCCATTTTCCCTTTGTCTATATGGGTGCTTTGAGAACCGTAAAGTTCTAAACAACGGCCCCTTCATTCTGTGCTCTATTATTTTCAGATGACACTGCGTGGAATACTAACAGTGTAACCGAAGAACAGAAACAGCTTACGACGGCCAGCCGTAGTGGCCCGTCTGGCTTGACCTTTCTCCGTTGCAATTGCATATGCAGTGCACTTGCTTTCTCCGGAATCCGACTGTGCAAAGCTCGTGTCTTTGCGCTCTGTTTCTTGAATTCAAGTTGTAGCTTATGCGCCGTAGACTTTATTCCCGTATAGTTGCAATTGAAAACACGCAACGAAGGCGCTGCACTGTCGCAGGGGATTTTCATTTCCGGGTACAATAAACAAGTCCCGTGCTTTGGATTGTGAAACAGAAAAAAAAAAAACCCGGAAAAAAAACAACAAAAAATGGCTTCATGGCAACATTGTCTGACAGCAGTTTCTGCAATGATTGATGTTATGTTCTTAAGCTTAAGTTATAGCAACATTTGTGGTGAAAAGAAATGTGGAAGTATGTTATTCAAACCATCCCCTCATGTTATCCATGAACGAGTCATACAGCCCTTGAGTTCGACACTAAGAAAAAAAAAATGCCCACGAGACCGACACATTAAGCCCCGTGGTGTAATGGTAAACTCGTGATTGGCCTTTTTTGCCTAGTGTCGAACTCATGAGCTGCCAATTCAATGGCTTTGGATTTAATGCCAAGATATTGATCACTGATGATTTCAAAGTGTTTGCGTAAAAACACGTGTTTAGAAAAAAAGTTTAATCATAATCACAAGTCAATGAGAACATCGTTCATTATTAACCGCGAGAGTTTACTGCAACTGATCGACAAATTGGCCTTCATCAGCATAAATATTCAATTTAGTTAATCAGTATTCCGACTGCACTGAAGAATAGGTGATTATTTATGCTGATAAAGGGCAATTTGTCAATTAAATGCAATAAAAACAACTCGACGTATAATAAGAATCCATTATTTTGAACAACACGAGAGTTATTTAATTAACGTTTACAGAATTAAAAACAAACAAACAAACAAACAAAGCTGGCAGATCCACTAGCGTTCTCGCCTGACAGAAGTTTTCTTCTATTCAGTGTACACCGGTATGCATGAAATAAAAACGTTGAACAAGAAAGTGAATGAAAGGTATTGCTATAAGATAATGAGACGATTGGGTTGCGTAATTTCGTATTTAGCATATGTGTTATACAGTATTAAAATATATTCAAATAATTTCCTCAATCATACGTAATATATGAATCATACCCTCTTGTATATAAAAATGTCTCCATTATTTTCTCTGTTACTTTTTGGTAGATACACATTCACTCTCAAATTTCAATATCTAAACTTTATTTTTTTCCAGCTCCAGTGCGAAAACATAATAATCTCTCACAAGGCAAAATTATATTTGTGTATTCTGTGGGCAGACGTGGCGCCGGCCGTTCTTTACGATCAACGATTATGAGGTCAATGTATGTTTTCATACCGCAGACTTGTAGGTCATCGTCATTTTTGTCAGTTTTCATCAGCCACTGAAAGGCTCGCCTTCTCCAGACTTTCAAGCCTTTGATATTGACTTTCCATTCGCATTGGACCGGTATAATGTTTCAATTACGTAAATAATATTGGCATTTAATTTCCGGCCTCGCGAAAAATAGTTTGACTTATTTTTGTCCAGTTTTCACTGTAAGCAGAGGTAGGACTAAAATAATATTCACGATTTGAGGATTCGTACACATTTTCCGGACCAGATGTTAGGCTTACGTCGAATATGATTATGAAGTTATTCGATTTCACCCTGTTCATTTACAAGATAACCGTGCTGTCAAATCAATAATCCTCCATATTCGGCGCAATACGGCAATCCAAACACAATTGCTCTTAATTTCAATATTTGTTTAAGTGACACAAGGTGATTTTGTCGTGGAGTTTACTTCAAAAGGTACAATTAAAAGGAATAGTATATCTCTTAACAAAAATCACATTCAAGAATCTGGATAGAGGGTTTCAATACTGTCGTATATTCAAAACGCATACTACGAACCCTGGCGCTGTAATTCCATTGTTCAACACATATCCTCGTGGATAATTTGATGATGATTAAAGATGCAGCAGTTGCGAGGGCGTATAACAGGCAATGGCCTATAGATGAAGTCCACCTGTTCGGCAGGTTATGGACCAGATACGCCATTGGTCATGACCCTAGCTTGGGCAACTCTCCGTGATTGCTTCGAAATTGATCCCTTCACACATAACACAGACGACTGATGAGTGTGTGCGTAGAAAATAATATGCCACTTTTCTTGATCCCACGCATGCATTTAGGCGTTACTTCGTTCCCCAGTGGCACTCGAGAGCTCAGGCGTGAAAGAAAATCAGGGGGGACGTTATTCCCTCGTCCTGGGGTTATGAAAATTTAATGTTTCCATTTCGGAGAGGGTTCCCTGACACGGATAACTTAGCACGACGAGCACTTCAATCTTTTCTTCCATTTCTTTTTTTTTTCTTTTTGCCAGGAGACAACTTCCAATTAGGATGAAGGCAGGATAATATGGGACGCGAAAAATAGGCGAGAATAATGAGCTCCGTGCGTATGTGTAGGCCTTGTCTGATGGGAAGTAATTAGAAGACCCCTCGCAGCAGAACACCGTGTGACTTTGAATCTTTAGGCAGCAGGGTATCTCAAACAACTGGCTAATCAGAATTTAGGCATTTGTACCACTAATAATGATATTTTTATCTTAAATAAGGACGGTTGTATATCACATTTTCAACGCTCACCGCCAATTATTTGACCATCAAGGGCTGATATTGTTGCCAAGTTGTAGTGCCGCAAACTTGTATATATATTGCCTCGTGTCTCCCGACATCCAACTCCACACTGACTTCTCTTGATGTGGAGAGTCCGGATGTTGAGAAGATGCTCAGAACTGTTTGATCAAAATAAGTATGTCGGAATTTTGATCATTTTACTTTCTTTTCTGCACTCACTAAAGCTCCATCCCCTGACAAAGAGCAACTTCACGCCTTTCGTGATGCCGTCAACAATAAAGTCAGCTGAAATACCACAATATTTGATTTGTGTTATACATCTAACCTTGGCTAATGCTCAAACTGGCAATAGCAAGACGGGTTTCATAAAATAAAACGAACCCATAACCTTTCATTTATGATAGTCATTACTATGTGGAAAAAACATTCTAGGATTTAATCAATTGAGTCTTTGCATTGCAAATAAACAGTGTTATCGTTGCCCTTTCTACAACTTTTTCAAGTGAGTTCTTGGAAGGCAAGAAAGACCTTTTTGGGTGGATGGGGCTGATGGCAGAAAATGAAAATGATTAAAACATTTGATATTTATTTTGATAGAAACGTTTCCTGAATTTGTAATGTCAAGGCCCATATTCACGTCAGTAGAATCAACATGGAGGAGTATTTTACAGGACCAGTACTGGATGTCAGGGGCCTGTTTAATACGACAAGAAATTATTTTGTGTATGAAAGCACGGTACGAGTGTTGAATTATGTTTTCCTCATTGGTTTCATATTTGCCACTTACTGTAGCATTAACCTTCTGTAAGTGCTGTTAAAACATCACTTGAAAGCGCTGTGAAGATGATCTTGACGACTGGCTCTCTGGTGTGTGCAGACGATCTCCACATTCTTCGTTGGCGTTATATTGTCTCCAGCAACTGCTTCTTATCATTGTTAGATGTATGAAGCCGTAAAATCCCGTGTTGCAAGCGACTCTTATCCTCCAAAACAAGGCCTAATCACCAGGCTTACTAACAGGATACCTACCTGACGTGTTTTGTTACGTAATCAGTTTTGAGGGAACCGCTGAGTTCGATTGTTTGATATTTGTTAACTGTCTTACTGTTTATATTTGTCTAGCAATATACATGTAATTAGTGGTGTGAATGTCATGTGTTCCCAGTCGTATTGTAACACGAACGATAGTTCACGAATTTCTGCGTTCTAACGGCAATTCTCAACCAACAAGACTGCAATGATTAACGGCAAGGGCCTTCCATGTTCTTACAGATTTTGCTATATATCAAAGATCAACCGCTTCATTCTGTGACGTCACATCACAGGGCGTATAGACAAAAGAGCCCAATAATGATAATGCATGTAATAGAGTGTAAGATAGCAATGCACCAGTCCCACTGTCACTGCGTAAACATGGTTAAGGCGATGACCGCTGACAGGATGAGAATCGTTTAGCAATGAAGTTTGATATTACTCCTATTTGGAACTAGGACCATGAATCATTAAGTCTACGAAAATAATCAATACATAATACTGCAACGCATATTTGTCCAGTTTTGGTAAACTGTTACGGTTAAATTGAGCTGGGAGCATCCCTTACTACATTATCCACTCTTGATAAACTTCTCTTCCAAACCCCTTTTATATGAAGTGGACTGTCGAAAGCTTTATACCCTGCAGGGTTTATCCGAAGAAATCATCTCTTCCACAAATTATGCTGAGCGTAGGACTTTGCAGTATTCTATATCATTATTCCATGTTTCTTCAGTCAAATTGATTCACGTTTTGTGTCACACCCTTGGAGATTGCACATGGCTTTTCTTTAACGAAAAAAGAAAGAAAAGAAAACAGCTACAAAACAAAGTGGATAAAGCACGTGCTATTGCGTTTCTCTTATACAGTAGAAGTACGGATAGCAGATGGCACGCTCAGAAGCGCAGACGACAAGGCAAGTTGCTTGGATTTCGCGCGTCGACTAGTTGAAGACGAGGGCAGAAGTATAGTTGGTGAGAATTGCACTTGCCGTGTTCAAACAACTTTTTTTTTCTTGCTCTCGCCTCTTCTTTTCCTAACAACTAGTCAACTTGCCGAGTCCCGACAATTCGTCCTTACGTCCGCACTTCTCCGTTTCCGTTAGACAGCTGCGTGGACCTTGAAAGTACAACCGAGGAGCAAATGCAATGTACAACGGCTTACGCGTATCTCCATGGAGCACGTGGGCGACTTCTTCTAACGTGTACGCATCGATCTTGAGACGACCAAAAGCTAGCTCCTTAAGAGGTCTGGAGGAAAGCTAGCGGATGGTCAACCCTGTAAGCCTACTCAAGGGGCGCCATGCCACCCTGATCTACATCGTCCTTCACTAATTGTCTGCAAGAATCCATAGTAATTTGCCATGAAAAAACAAAACAAAACAGGAAAACGTTCCGTTAGCTCAATTGAATAAACACCTATAAGTTATTTCGATCGAAGTCTTGCCGCCTACAGATGAGAGATACGGATTCATGCGCTGGCTTGATTTCAGTTACTCTCTCTTTAACCACACGGCATTGTTCCTTACGTACTCAAACGTATGGATAAATCAAGCAATTCGGGCGATTTTGTTTTCTTGTTGTGAGAATGCGGTAATTGAAGATGGAATATTTGGAGGTGAAAAGTTTCGGATCACTAAATCGTGATCACCATTCCTCTCTGCTCTGCCTCCATCTTGTCTGACGAATCACGTGATTAACGAATCACGTGATTGATGTAGCGGTCGACCTCTCTGTCCTCCACAAGCCCTCGTCGATTTATAAACCTCTCATCACTTCAACATTGTTCAAGTTATCTCAAAAACTCCACACCACTGTCGTTCGTCCTGCTCCTGCTGCCTTTGAATCTCACTCTCGGTATCTCCTCCTCCTCCTCCTTCTTCTTCTGTTTATCCATCATCATCATTATCGTCGTCGTCATAATAATAATCATCATCATCATCATCATCATCATCATCATCACCGTATAGTCATCATCATTAGAAACATCATCATGTTCTTCATCACCATCATCATCACCATAACCACAGAGTCATAATTTTTTCCCAAATCAACAAGCCATCTTCTTCTTTCCTTTTCTTCATCCTCCTCCCTCTTCTCTTCGTTTTCTTCTTCTTCAAAATCACCATCAGCACCATCTCCGCGATCATCATCATCATCATTATCATCATCATCATCATCATCATCGCGATCGTCATCATCGTAATCATCATAAACCTCTTTATCATCTTCTTTCTCCCCCTTCTCCGCATCATCCATTGAAGTCATTCTTACGTCAGTAAAAGGTTTATGGTTTGTATCATTGCATGCTCAACACTCATCTGTAGAATATAGACCGCCCAAGAGACAAGTAAACGATTTCGAACTTATGTATAATGTTATTCACAGTACCGCTGCATACAAGATCATCCATCGCAGCTATGCGTCGATGAAAATTTGATTAGCGAGTTTAATACTATATCGCAGACGACAAGACTATTTATTATCACGCGAAGAAGATTATTTCGAGGCCTACTTATTTTTGTATGTATCTCTGTCTCAACGCACACTTTTTCTTATCCGTACATATGCGTGTACTTTTATAATCTTTGCTTTTGATATGGTTGTACAATGTATATTATATGTGTGTTTAAGAGACTGCCGTGTTCATTATATTCATTGCTAAATGTGGTTCCTATATTTTCAATATTTTTACATTCTGTTGTTGTAGGGCCTACTTTTGTTTTGTGTTTTGCTGCTGCAATTGAACCATACATTGCAGGGTTTCATACATGGATGAATGTGTGC
The DNA here is from genome assembly GCF_040938485.1 of Diadema antillarum. NCBI lineage: Eukaryota > Metazoa > Echinodermata > Echinoidea > Diadematoida > Diadematidae > Diadema > Diadema antillarum. The sequence goes on along the minus strand of NW_027272026.1, from coordinate 506,796 downwards.
TATTGATGTACGCGCTCCAAAACAAGATGTTTGTGTAAGCTCATTTTCCTTTCCTTTCACATTGGTCACAAAATAGACATCACTTCCATTTCCAAGCCCCCGAAATTCAATTGATGAAGATCCCACTGTATTCAGCTGATGGTATAGCCAGAAGAGCACCAATTTTTGAAACGTTCTTTTTTTTTTAAATATCACTCTTTTATTTGTGCAAAATATGCAATGCGGTGTTGAAGACTTTGTACCTTTTCCGCGTTTTCGAGTGTGTTGATGTTTATAAAATATGATAACCAGCCAACCGTGGTGCCCATTGTTCAGTGTCGCATTATCATTTTGTAAGCTAATAGATATTATTCCGACCGCGATTTCCGAATATGCACGGGAGAATATGCACGGCATCATACACACAAACATGCAGGCAGACTGTCTGATGGGTTGTACTATTCAAAAGGTCATGCATTGTCCCAAACTCGAGCCTCGCGGCTCGCCGCAATTCAGTTGAGTTGCCAAAGACAAGAGCTATTGTGTGGTAATCATTTTCACAAATTGGTAAGTGCGTCCTATATAACGCTTTAATTTAGCAGGTGTAATATGGCGAGGAATCGATGCAAAAGTATGGACGTAAAAGAAAAAAAACAACAAAAAGTAAAGTAGTAGAGTGTATATAAAGATAGACAATGGATGAACGGGAGAGAGAGAGAGAGAAGGGGGGGGGGATGTAATCCAAGTAGTTTATTCGTCCACAAAACTTGCTTATTTTTCCTCAAACAAAAATATAAGATGCCCCCAATCTGTTGTATCATATCATTATAATCATAAAAGCTTGCAAATGAGGTAGTATAAAATCTCGATATAAATTACACACGCAACATTTGACAATAAAGTTTTGTCTTTCTCCGTAAGAATGTGCACAAAAGTGTTCCTTTTAGGTTGAAGCCATGAGTCCCAACACTTCGCTTCAGTTCGTTATATTTCCAACCAAGTGTAAATGTAAAATGAAAAGTTACTGAACTTGTCCTGACTACACGAAAGGGCCTTTCGTTTTCTCCAAGGAAAGAAGTGATTTATATTGACACATACTACTCTCACATTAATAATGACTATCTACGATGTGAGTACAGTGTACAAGAAAGTAGGGCGGGTTGATTGTATCAGGGAGGTGGGACTTCCCACCTCCCTGATTGTATCCACAGCACTTACAGATGCCTTGTAGAGATACGGTGGTCGTTGCTATAGTAAGATGAAAGAGTATACTGTACTGCCTGGCTTTATGACGTCATCAGTTGAAAGATTCGGTCGTGCTAGAGCACCAGGATTCCCTTGTCTCAAAGAGATTTGCACATTGAAATTTGATAATAACATAAAACAACATTTCCCCATAGTATTTGACATGCAAGATGTGGAAGTAACGTGAATGTATATCGCATAATGAATATTGACAACAGCTAGCATACAAACCATCCTATCTAACTGTACATCTAGGTATGATATGTAAATCATTGGTTGGATCGAGAGAATTCTTTGACAGTGCCCTGTGGAGATGGAGTGAATGAATGAATCTTAGATGATTGTCGCGATTGATCAATGTACTCTTAACCCGTTCTCTGTCAATGAGTCAAATGTGCACAGATAATAACACACAAACATATGGACCGATAAGCAGTATGACACACGATGGGTTAAACGCAGCATTCTCATTGTCATACATGAGTATCCAAGCGGAGTATTTTTATTACATTAATGCATATTTTAAAGGGAACGTATAGTTTTGGTTGAGGCCTAGCTTCAAGTTTCTAACTTTTTTTTAGGTGAGATGATGAGAAACCAACAATGAAATGTGAAAGCACATGTAATTTCAAGAGGAATTCAACGTTTATTTGATAAAAAATGGTTTTAAAATTGATGAGATATCCAAAACACAGCGATCCTAATAAAAGGTGGGACCCACCTTCTATTATGATCGCTTTGTTTTACTTTGTTTTTGGATGTCTCAGCCATTCCAAAACCGATTTTCACCAAATAAACTTTGAATTCCTTTTGGAATGGTATGCCCAATAGTATTTCATAAGAGGTTTCTTGGTATCTCGCAAAAAGCCCAATCCTCATCTCCACCAATACTATACCACCCCTTTAAGCTGTTCTCTATTCACACGGCGGAAACACACACACACAAATGTGGCTGGTAATCTTCAGTTTGTAGGTCTGAAACTTCGAAAAATGTGTCAGTAACGGTATCAATGTGTCGTGTTAGCGTATCATGTATGTTTCATAGCAAAAAGAAAGAAAGAAAAGAAATTGAATATAGAAATTGAGATAATGAAAGAAAAAAAAAAACATGGAGAAGAAGTGCTCTTATGGCCTATATCCATGGCAGGTATGATGCATGTCCTACTGCATATACCATACCCAACAAATATCAGGTTGTAGTGGCACGCAGCTGTTTGACCCGACATTTGTCGCAGTCCTTTGTTACTTTGTGGGCAACGTTGGTCATGGGATCCCGAATATCACAGGCACCAATCCTGATCGGATTCACGTATATAGACGTTGTTCTCATCCACTAAGTACCTGTCATACCTTGTTACACTCCCCATAGGGAACACGAGCTGCAACAGTTACACCGGTGCGAGCAAAAACCCCTTGATACAGTTTCAACCGTACTGAGCCATCATTCCCTTATATTCTCACGCTCCCCCCCCCCCCCCAAAAAAAAAAAAAAATGCCAAGAGACTCCTCCGAAACCTCAGGTGGGAATTACTCCCAAACCCGCACTGTGTACCCCAATGACTTTGTTGGTTCCTGCTCCACATCATTCTCTTGCGAAGCGATATTTTGACCTCATCAATAGCGTTATTTCCCGCTATAAACTCGATGCAGTTTCGTTATGATACTTCTACAGTTGACAACGACGGCGCGGGTCGAGTTAAGCTTGCTGGTATTCTTATAACATTGGATATTTTACCACGCGTGAGAATGCCATTACAAATTGGACGCAGGCTAGATGTCAGCAAATGATCGTAGATGGCGCTGAGCTACTTTCCAGTTTATAGCGATCTGTTCGCCAATTTCCTTTGTGGCAAAGTAACTCTAATCGATCGTTTGTGCTTTTATCTTATTAGAAACCCTCGATTAATGGCTACTGTTTTATTGCAATCCTTTAAAAGTTAATGGGTTTTATTCTCTACCAGATACTCATAATCTATCACTTCCAACTGAACCCCATGGAAGACAAGGGCATGTTGCATAAGATTTTTAACCTGAGAATATTCGGGTTTACTTTTAACAGAGCTTTTTCCGCTGTGAAAGTCAACGGCAGAATCATGCTAACCCGAGTTTTCACTTCTTACCAGAGTTTTTTCTCGGATAAAAAGTTTGTTGTAACAGGCGCAAGGTAGTGCAGCCAGATGAATGCGGGCTATGCCGCCATCTTATCGGATGGAAAAGGAAACAAACAAACAAACAAACAAACAAACAAATCTGTATCATTTCATGCGTCATGAATTTTGAATCTTTTCAAAATTTCGTTTCTCTTTTCAGAATGTCACGGACTCGTCACCGTCACCCACCCCAACTCCATTATCGACACAGCCGTCGTCATCTCCGCCTGTCAATGCAACAAACCGAACACCAACTCACTGCGTCAGCGGGCGCTTCACTTCCACCGGGGCGTGCTGCGAGGAGTGCCCGCCAGGATTCAGAGTGCACCAACAATGCACGGAGAAGAACAGCACCAACACGATTTGCACCATGTGCGAACCGGAAGTGACGTTTTCTGACGTCGCCAGTCACATGGAGACATGTAAGCCCTGCACGAGGTGCACCCACAACCAGAAACAGGTGTCCGCTTGCGACATCATGCAGGATGCCGTCTGCGAGTGCGACCAGGATTACTTCAAGAGTTCCGGCGGCGTATTTCCTTGCAGCCAGTGCAACATCTGCCCGCCCGGTTTTGGCGCCGCCGTCCCTTGCTCCCCGACGCAGAACTCCGTGTGTGAGAAGTGCGAAAACGGGACCTTCTCGGACGAGATCAGCACGAGGGGACGCTGTAAGCAGTGCACAGTGTGTGGCGAGAAGAGTAGTGTGTTGAAACCCTGCACCAGGTTCTCCGATACCGTGTGCTCTGGTAAGCTCCTCACCTGCTCAATACAAAGGGGTCATCCCACGAGACCGATACCCACGAGTCATACAGCTCACGAGTTCGACATTAGAAAAGAAAAGGTCCAGAGTCATACAGCCCATGAGTTCGACATTAGGCAAAATAAGGCCTAAGAGTTCGACACTAGGTAAAAAACAGCCCATGAGTTCGACATTACAACACGGCACTTAATGTGTCGGTCTCGTGGGCCTTGTTTGCTTGGTGTCGAACTAATAGGCTGTACGACTCGTGGGCTGTATGACTCGTGGATGGTATGATTCGTGCTTGACGAACTCGTGATGTGCACCCTATTCATTATAACTTCTTAAACTTGACACAACACTACTCTACCAAGCAGGAAAGCAAGAAACAGACAGACAGATACTTGAAGAAACATCCCCACTGTCATTCCTTTCTATGCGATACCAATCCACTTAGCCAGGAAAAGTTCTGTAGCTCAAAACTCCACAGTTAAAAGTGCTGAATTAGCTATACCTCTATTAATGTACGAAGGAGTAAAATGTCACCATGACAACTAACACGCTCCCATCGTACGCTGGGACAGTCGTACTTTAATTACAGTGCGTTGTATATCAAGTTGGAAATGATGGTCTCATTATCAGAAAAAAAAAAACAACTAACAAAAACTTTATGTAAAACGAAGTATTCCTCCAATAGCATCTCTCCCTGTTTTTTTTTTCCCTCTGTGTTATGAAGAGGCGTCACGTTATGTCAATATCCGATCGATTGACTTTCTCTTGACTCCACAGATGTTGGAGTTCCTCCGTCGACCTACAAACCGCTCGGTGGTGACGTCACAATGACATCGCGAAACCCCATGCCAGGGATGGAGGCGTCTGGGTTCAGCGTGGTGCCGATCTTCTGCTCGCTGCTCGGGCTTGTCATTTTTGGTCTCCTGGCTTACGTCATCTTCAAAAAGTGGTCCTTCAAGAAGATGAAGCTCCGACACACACAAAAGATGACAAGGTTGGTATATCAGTACTGGCAGTTTTCTTTCGCTATACGTTGTATCGAAATTTCGTTATAACCGAACAAATAAACAGTAAAAATACATAGAGTGAAAAATGTTGCGGCCTAAATTTTTACTTCGTTGTAATCGGATTTTTCGTTATTACCGTGTTCGTTATAACGGTAGTGCGCTGTAATATCACCGACCACTACGCTGCATTCACTATTTTACATGCTAATTTAATAACTGGGACGGTCGGAACGTTTTTGCCAAATATATCGCAGGGACAAGATGAACAACCCTATTAATATGGCGGAACCGAAATTTGCATTAATGACAAAACCATACAACCAGGCACTACATCGTCTTTGAATTTAGTATCTCCCAGATAAGCAAAAATACAGCTGTGTCGTGTTAAGATTCTTCGCAACAACGTAATTCTATTTTTTGATGATATGAGAAGCAGAATAAATGTAAGCAAACAAACCAACCAACAAAAGAAGTGATTTCACTTTTAACAGCTGGATGCCGCCATACAGGTCTCCACTGTGATGAAACAAACGTAATAGCTATTAAAGTTTCATTGTCATTTCCCCCTTGCATTCGCAGATCCAACTCCTGCCACACGGATATGGAAGCGAATACCATTTCTGTGCTGTCTCTGAAGAATGGACAAAGTTTCCACTCCAGGGATTCGGCCCTGGACCGGTCGGGAATCGGGAGCATTAGTAGACAACCCCTCATGGCAGGTGAGAATTTCTGCGTCCCGAAAACGCGCGTTAGGCTTAAAATTAAGACGCCGTAGCCGGTAGAGGGCGTTTATCATGTTGACAGCGTTGTGGTAAAGCATAAGACTCGGACTCCGTCTAGACTAGAATCCTGCCAATACACCTTCGACGCAGGAATTTTCAAACCATTATGTTCCTGGCATGTTGGGGGTTATAGCAATCTGTAGCACGCCTACATTTTACAACAGTTCTTACACTGAAGGGACTTCCACCCGAATGAATAAGACCATTATGATTATCACGATTTGGCACTGACGTTTATATCCTGAAATTATCATACTTTGTTATCATCTGGATTGCTTGATAGCAAACGAATTTAGTGTCATTTTTAAACATTTCAAATTAACTCCATCATCAACATAGAGCAAAATGAAACCTTTCCAGTTGACAACTCACTTTTCTAAAACAAGAGTATTATTGAGCTTATGATTAAAAATTTCTACATTTTCTTTTTTTTAAATGATTTCTGGCAGCTGTAGTAACAACATTTTGGAACATTGATTTGCTATATGCACTTTAAAAGCTCAATTATTAGTATTACCCGAGTTATTTACATCCATTACTTTTTAAGATTTGTACATAATGTATATTATCCTTAATTGCAATGCATGCATGAACACTGCGGTATTTGGAGTGAGTTTTACGTAGACTAATAAAAATTACGGTTATCGGTCTTGATTGGTTTAATGCTTCTTACCTTCTTCTCATTCGAGATTTATAATCCAAATAAGACAAATAATGCAGTGGAGATTAAATCCATTCTTCCCTCTTTGCTGTTATGTGTCGAATTTTCGTCACAGTCCCCAGCACGACTCCGTATCAGCATCTCCCAGCGGACAAGCGAGCCGAACTCGAGAGGGCGCTGTTCACTTCGCGTATGGACGGACGCGACTGGCGAGGCTTGGCCCGGGAACTAGGATTCACAGACGTCGACATCGTGAGCATCGCACAGACCTCAACGGCAGCAACGCCGCCGCCCCGCGTCATGCTGGTTGCCTGGCAGGCAAGGGACAGCAAACGCGCCACAGTCGGTGCCCTGGTGGAGTCCCTCATTAGGATACGACGGAACGACGTTGCCAATTTGATACCAGTTTTTACCTACAATGCATACCACCTCCAGAATTCATGATAGAAGACGAACGAAACTTTTCATACCTTGCTTTTTTGTATGGGCGTAGATCTGGACTTGGAAGATTGCCGCTGAATTTGCTTTTGTTTTCAGATAAACAGACACTGGGGAAGAGTTGTGAAGACGGAGATCTGAACTTGCCCGGATGTACAACGGGATGACGTCAAGACAAGTGTACTTTGAACACACTGCAAAGCCAACCTTGTGTCCAATTAAGACATTTGAAAAGATCTTAATGAAAGAAGAGTAGTACAATGTACTTGTTCACACATAACGTTAGACAGTCATGCTGCTGCAATACAATGATCATTTGTGAGGAAGGAGATCACGTGATGATTTTGTTGTTGTTGTAACTAACAAATTGCTAATGTTGGTCAGTAAGGAACAGAAGCGAAGTTCATAACAGCAAAGTGTGATTAATATCGTTATATGCTTTTATTCATTTCTGTATTCATGGCACGCTGTATCTTATTCAAGATGGTATGATCTAATATGCAAATATTCATGATGGCATTTTTGGTCTATTTGCACGCTGGGATGATTGACTTTGAGAAGGGGGAAGGAGAAAATAAAGGATGAGCAATGTATCTGCAGAAAATAAGAGACGAAGGAGGACGGTGGAGAAAATAATGGAAAGGGGGAGCTCAAAGAGGAAAGACGTCAAGAATATTCAGCTGTAAGCGCTGGACCTGCAAATCTTTTCCTTTTTTTTTTTTCATGGAAAATGCCTCTTCTATATTAAAAGAGACTAGCTTTGGTTTCACTACACTCGCGCGAATATACACACACATACGCACACACACCCTAACTGCATTTTCTCCCCTTATAAAAAGCGTTTTAGTGGACAATAATTTCTTCCTCATCAATTATTTCCTTTTTATTATGATAATCTCTTGTTCACGACACAATCAGGGAGGCATGTATTCTTGTAGATGAGTGTGAAATTTGACCTTGAAATAGTTAAGCAGAACAAACTCAAAATATTATTAGGGAACCCGACGGAGAGGGGAAAAAACCCAACCTATTCTGAGCACGCGCAGAATCGCGTATCAAAGTCGATCTAGCTTGCGTCGCCTGAGTTTTCACTACGCGTTCTGTGCTATTTTTACGTCCGCTCAATTCACGACGTAGAGAGCTACTTTATGCACCGACCATATGGGGGCGCCATTTTGTTTTTTGTAGGTTGCGTCTCGGCGTAATCTAAAGTTACTTTTCAACACGACGCAGGGAAGAGGAGAACGTCCGCGTCGCAAATCTAAAGCTCCCTATTATATTGTATATGCGGTGTGCGTGCGTACTATATAAAGTTAATGGTAAGTTATCTACGTGTAATTCTCATGGATTATCTAACTAGTGACCACTAATTTGAAAAAAAAAATCATTAAAGTTCCTATTGTGAAACGTAATAAAAAGAAAGCGCAATTATCGTTTGCATCAAATCTTGGCGATGTTAAGGGGTGGGGGTGGGGGTGGGGGGGGGGGGGGGGGGTAGGGGCCGGCCTGGGACTGAAAAGGTTGTTACTACTAAATCATCAACCCAAACTATGATTTTGATGGTAGTTTGCTCACTGTCCAGTTAAGACAGTTGTGAGTTGATATCACCATTGCCTCAAATATTTTGCGTAATGTGTTCTCGACAAAATATTAACGTAGTGGTATTGTGCAAACATGAAAATTCCAGAATTTTTTGTTTGTTAAATGAAGTGCTGACGAAACCCCTATCACATTATCTGGATTTACTCCAACTTTTAAAGAAAACTTGGCCATGGCTTGGATTTGTTCCGTATTGTTCACTAGTTTCTGTAACTTCATTTTTGTATGCGTTTACTCTACATACATTTACGTACAGTCAAAAATACAATGCAATATAAGAGATGAAATCGTTCAGCAATTACGAAGCGTCAGTTATTGTAGCGATCATTGTCCCTGGTAACAAGCCATAATAAATTAAAGTAGCGAAATGGCAATTCATATTGCACTCGTGGAAAGTTAAGAAACTGTACGGGAAACGGTCATTATCTACGATTTTCTTAAAGGTAACTTTTAATCGAAATTGAGTTCAATTCATATTTGAAATAGAAAGAGATGATTTAATCAAGTAATAATGATAGTAATATCATCGCTGCGATTCATTTGTGTGACATTCACTTGCAAACCTGCAACAAATAAGGATTTTGTACAACATTTTGTGAAGCAGGAACCTGGAGAGTGACATCATTGGATATCACTCTGGATCTTCCGACTATGACGTCATTTTTTCATGTGTTTAGGTTGTGATGGTGGCGACTTGTCATCTACGGTTGTCTCGTAAAGATGACTCTGTGTAAAATACACTTTGTGAATATGCATTATCCGACATAATAATGTAGATTGTGTGGGCCTTATTCACACTTACATTTTCATACAGTAAGGGTATTTTGCGATGATTTTGTTAACTTGTTGTGGTAATGCAAATATCATCAAACGAAAGAGATTCAGAGCGTCCTATTAAACTATAAAGAGAGCATTTTTATTATCCGACTGAGGAAATTGTGCAGATCACCTTAAGCGGTATTGATTCTCCTATTCTTGCTCAAGCCAATTCACGAGAATTCACAAGAAGTTTAAGATTCGGTCATGCATATGCAATTTTTACAGCGTAAATGTGAGTGAAACATCAACAGACCTCAAATAGTGAACACGTGAGCAAGGTATGCCTATTTCGTAATTGCTATCGTTCACAGACTAATATTAGACCCAGTAGGGTGGGTATATCACGGAGTGGGAAGGTTGACCAGGCTCGGATATATTCGAGAATCCCCGTAACGAATTGTGTATAGCTTTGTCACTGATCCCTATGTAAGTACACACACAGCCGAGGAATCGCGACCCGAGTCGACAGTTACCGATGAGCGTACGATTCGATTCACATAGATATTCACTTACAAACGCTATTCGTGGTCTTCGAATGTACCCCGGTGGGCAGCAAATGAAGATCGATTAAAAAAGATATATAAGTATAATAATTATATATATATATATATAATATATATATATATATATATATATATATATATATATATATATATATATATTATATACAATATATATATATATATATATATGTTGATAAGGTAGTCCACGTGTTGGCAAGATAAAAAGATAAGTAACAAAGCTGCAACAAAGTTCATGCTGTATTCACCAACGGTTTATTTCTTCACACAAATTTTCGGGCGTCTCGCCGCCCTTTCTGAGTATCAACACTTGAGAAAGGGCGGCGAGACGCCCGAAAATTTGTGTGAAGAAATAAACCGTTGGTGAATACAGCATGAACTTTGTTGCAGCTTTGTTACTTATCTTTATATATATATATATATATATATATATATATATATATATATATATACATTTATAATATATATATATATATATATATATATTCAACCAAAAACCTACGAATTCCTACGCTTCTGAGTTGGCCTATTCAAACCATGGTTTTTGTTTTTATTTTGGGGGATTTGGGCTCTCGATAAGTCTTAAAACTTGCTTCCTTCAACATCACACCAACGAAAATAAACAGCAAATACGTAATTTCCCAGGATAACCTATTATTCAAAAACACGGTATAATGATTATCGACGGTTATACATATGAGAGAACCTTTAAAAGCACTATTTTGCAACACAGAACATTGTCACATTGTCAAGGGGCAATTTTGTCGGACTGAAAGGATGCATAAATGACACTAGTGCAATGTGGTTACATAAATGTTCTTAAGTTGTTTGTATATGTAATGCAGAAACTGTTGAAATATTTTGTAGGCTTTTTATTGGTATTATTGTCAAGTGACTGTAAATATGACACTTTCTACATGGAATAAAAGAAACAAAATGATAACCACTTAATTTATGAGCAATTGTTGTTTGTGTATAGTTGACTCTATATTTTCTTTATTGTCGATTTTGAATGATATCTCTACCCATAACACTGGCAGTCTATGGCAATCTCGAAATAAGAAGAAAGGAGGGGTGAAGCCCTTCGTCAATGTTAGTAGCTTTATGGCCACGTCAATAGGACAATCAGTACCCTCTGGACAACAACCCCGACAGGGAAAACTACCCCTCGAGGATCCCCCGGAACAGTTGTCCCGGCGAAGTTGTCCTGGGGTAGTTGCCTTAGAAGGTGATTGACATAGATGTGTAATTGTCATGGGATAGTTGTCCTGGGCCCTGTTTCATAAAGCTGCTCGTAAAGTTACGCATGACTTTACGAACGACTGGAATATGAAGTGCCAATATGTGTGCGCATTTTTTCCCTTTCCGTTTTAACAAAGTACGACTGCATGTCAATATTTCATCTACATCGGAGCAAAACACACTTTCAACCAAAAACATGTGTTAGCATGTAAGAATATTCGATATCATCAACTTAAGCTATTGAAATTAACAATTTAATGATTAGGAAACCCACTTGGCTTGCTTTATTCAAGTCGTTCGTAAAGTCATATGTAATTTTACAGCTTTATGAAACAGGGCCCTGGTAGGATTCTGGAAGCCGCTGGTAGCTTTCTGACCACTCCGATAGGACAGTTACCTTCCGGACAACTACCCAAATTCAGACAACTACCCGGAAACAACTGGCTTGGGGAAGTTGTCCTGAGGGGTCTAGGGCAATTACCCCCTGGGCAATTACCCCGGACCCTCTCAGCGACCTAATCCAAATCCTAATCCTGAACCTAATCGTAACCCTAACCCATACTCCTAATCTTTACTCTATAATCTTACCATTAAGCAGTATTTAGCCGGGGTAATTGCCCGGATATGGTATTGCGGGTAGTTGCCTATCGGAAATATCGTCCGAGGGTGCTGCTAATTGACATAGGGGTATTATTTCCGGGGGTGGTTGCTCTTTGAAGCTGACTTGGCTAAACTGTTTACAAAGAAATGCAAACGTGGAATACTTCAAAGTGTCAGAATTCAAGCCGACTGTTCAAGATAACGTCCACTTGTGGAAAATTATTGTATAAAAACCTACAGAAAAAAAAAAAACAACAACAACGAGAACTAGTAGATGGGAGAAAATGAATTCGTTTCCTGACAAAGGATGCCTGAGTGCACCTTCGAAATTAAGTACCGGCACCCGTGATCTACAAATACGGGCCTTTAAATGTCCATGAGTCTCATCAGCTAAAATTGTTTTCGGTAGAGAGTTCGTTCGGGAGTGTAGACAAATAATTGACACAGTGATATTATTTCCCGGACATAATAAAATCTCCAGCCTTAATAATATCAAGCACCTTTCGGGATCTTCAAGTCCATGTATGCCGAGCTTCTAAACGCGTATATTGTATATACACCACTTAATAAAGGGGTAACACGATTTGGTGCAAAAGGCATTTTCTTAAGTACGTGCGAAGCTTAATCAGGAGCAGCAGAACCGATGGTGGGGACTGGGGCCGCATCACCCCCATTCCCCGACACACACACACACACACACACACACACACACACTTTACGGCTCGATCAAAAATATGAAGGAATAAAAGAAGACAAAACCCCATGGTTTCTGATGGTTCCATCTCAAACATTAATTCATCCCATTGAACGTGGAGAGGGTGGAATGACTTCACTGCAACCAGCCATCACGCCCCCCCCCCCCCCCTCCCCCGGGCCGGAGACCCCCACGCTAGAAATGTTCCGCGTCCTCTGTTAATAAGTGACCGATGATCGCTTAGGGTGTCTACAGTGAACTTATTTACGACCACCAATATATGGAGATGATGTCAGCTCGCAAAATACGAATGAACAGGAGCTACGCTCACAACGAGATTATCAAAGAATCATGATAATGTAGAATGGTCTCTCATCAATTACGGATACCTAGTTAGTGATTTAAAGTATCCATTTGCATTTGACGAAATAATGATTAACTAATATCGAATTTACGAAGATCCGTCGTAAATGTGAGAAATGGAAGTGAAATATGCATAACGTAGCAGCTAGACGGCCTTCTCTACCAAACGCCTTTGGTTGTGGTGGCAGGAGATGGCGGACTATACTGTAGCGGCGATCAATAACGTCACTGCAACGCCAGGAGAAATTTCTTGCGATGACCACTGGGACATCGCTATGAACAAAGTCGACTCAATGTTGTACGGACCAAGCGAAATCGTGTTCATCACCGTTGTCCTACCCGTGATCGTTTTGGCGGGCATTGTCAGCACCCTCGCTTTCATGTTCGTTGTGATCCGGTCGGCTCGAATGCGAACGCAGATTAATGTTTACCTCTTCAATCTTGCCATCGCCGACGTCGTGTTGTTAGCCATCGCTCTTGGACTCCTGGTGACGTCATACGTGACGTCGCCGGTGAAGAGTGACGCTAGTTATATAGATGCGACGATGTGTCTCGTGGCGGTCTTTACCTCCGACGTAACGTACTATGTGTCACTTTGTCTCATCACGTGCGTCACCGTGAATAAGTATTGCGCCATATGTCGCCCTCTACAAACGATGAAGTCCAGCTTAAAGAAGCAAACTATCATGCTGACTGTCTGTTCATGGGTGGCGGCCATCTTGTTCTCCGCTTGTGCAACTCCTTACTCTTACTTCGGAGATACCACCTGTCTCACGTGGCCGAAAGGGGAGGAATTTTCTCACCTTCCCTCTGAAATCACTCTGTGCTATCCAGACGTCTACTACGCATTTTTCGGCGTGCAGGCCATTCCGTTCTTCGTGGCCCTGATCGTCAACACCGCTCTGTTCGTCAGGATCGTGCGCGTATTGAGGACGTCAATCCGCGGACTCCGCTACCACGGCTCTGGCCGAGACAGGAGCAATCATAGAGTGACCCGGATGCTGATGGTCAACGGAGTCCTCTTCTTTCTCCTTCTTGCCCCCTTCGAGACCCTGACCTTCTCCTGGACGAACCGTGGCAAGTCCGAAGTTGATATGTCACGTGACTCGGGACGAATGGAAGAGGTGTCGCGAGTTTTCATGGCGCTCGTCTATGTGAATTCAGTAATAAACCCAATTGTGTATACAATGATGAGCAGACGATACAGACAGGCATTCAGAGAGACGCTGTGGTTCCGACGCGTTGCAGCTCGTAAGAACGATTCTTTTAGGTCACAGACATAGGATTATCAGTTTTCTTTCTTTATTTGTTTGTTTGTTTGTTTATATGAATGTCATATTTTGTACATTTGTCAAATAAAAAACAAATACTTCATTACAACTTCTCATTCTCGTGACATCTCTCCAAAGGACTTAATTATGCCCAATATCATGTGTGGAATTCTGGAAAAAATTGCATAAAATCGCCTGTGATAAAACAGACCTTACTTTACCATTTTTTACGGCGATCCCATGCAGGAAGGACGAGGAAAGTGACACAATTTTGTATACATATTCACATTAGATGTACAGAGTATTTCTGAAAGGGGTTTGAAGGAAAACCTGTGCAAGATAATTACCTGTTTCATGCACATGAACAGATATGTTTTGAATGTATTTCTGTGATTTGAATATAACCCATTGTTTAATACAACGTAAATTAATTCCACATGGATTAGTTTGAATTTTGTTATTTGTATATCTTTATCATATAGCCTAACAATTTACTTACAAATCTTAATGAAATACTTTGTAGTCATATTTTCAAGCAGTGTTCATGATTATACAATTTAGTTGAAAATGACGAATAAATGAAATGAGATGATATCCAATGGAATGTGCATACTGAACACGAAGTGTGCGTTTCATATCATTTCGCTTTTTTTTTCAAAGGTTGCAGATTCAAATTACAAACTCGTATTTTTTTTTTATTTGCCTAGGAAACCTTACTTAAAGTAGGATTGAATATCACCCGACTTCCGGACAACAATATATATTAGTGACTTCAGGTCAGTTTCAAGAGAAATAGACGTAATTTCGAGGAGCTTTTATGGTCAATGGATTGATTGGTAATGACTGATATTTAATTATTTCTGCAATTTCATGACAAATGTAACATACAAACACATTTTTCTTTGTACAAATCACAGGATACTTGAGAGAAGAATGAATGAACTTGATGAATACAAAATATTGAGAATTATTTAATACAAATTACACGGTACGTTGATAACAAAGAAAAATAATTTGAAGATACAATCTAAAGGGAGCAATTGCAGAAAAAAAAAGGCTCTATGCTATAAGTTTTCCCTTGAGAGCGGAAACAGCCCAGTTGACAAAATAGATTATGTTTATCCAGGGTGAGTTTTTGGGATGCCTAGGAACGGAGCGTGTGGACGGGGGGGGGGGGGGGGGAGATAAATTGCATGCTCTGAGTGGTGAATGCTTGAAAGTGGCGAGGTCTTCAGTGTGTTTTCCACAAGTGATTTAATGATCTTATGACGAAATTGGGTGATTCTTTTAAGCTTTGTCTTAAATGTTCTGACCGTCTTGGACTGTTCTTGATATGATCCGGTAGCGGATTCCATATATCTCACCCGTAGTGACTGATTGATCAGTGATTTACGGAAATTCTTGTATTAGTAACATGAAAATTATTAGAAATTCGGGATGGATACTTATGTACATTTTCATTGTATTAGACTATATCAATAGGGGGGGGGGGTAACAACGTGGAAGCAAATTTGAAGATAAAAGATGCCGTTTGTAGAGTGTTAAAGTGTTGAGTTGATGAAATAGAGGATCCGTGATGGCAAGATAGTGGGAACCCGTACAGGACTTTCTTTTGTAAATGTGAAATCATATTAGTGAGTGTTCAACCAACTAAGAGCTATTCCCGCAGACTATATCGTGCATATTACAATAGGAAATACGAAGAAGTACAAGGGAATTGTAAAGAAGAAAAAGTGTGTGAGATGGAAGATAATCTTTAAGTTTGTAGAGAATACCGATGACTCTAGATATTAAAGAA
This sequence comes from Diadema antillarum, assembly GCF_040938485.1. NCBI lineage: Eukaryota > Metazoa > Echinodermata > Echinoidea > Diadematoida > Diadematidae > Diadema > Diadema antillarum. Next base: position 490,876 of record NW_027272026.1, on the reverse strand, counting down.
ACAATTTTTGGAATATGTATTTTCCATTCAAGAGAAATTTCGTGGAATCCTTTTGCTCCAGTGGTAAAGAATCGATTTTGATGGTTAAATTTGTAGAATATGTGGATAAGACCACTGGCTCTTCTAGTCAGGGGTTCGAGACCCTTGACAGTTGCGGCCGTGCTTCTAAGCAAGCCATCTTATATTCATTTGCTAGTTTTTGTGATTTGTGAGGGAACAGAAAATCAGTCCCTTGGTTCCTTGCAAAAACATTTGATTGCCTCTGAAGAACTATTAGAGTGAGGCAAACTTATGATCTTTCCTTTTCCATATCATCTGTCATTAGTATGATTAATGTTTTATAATATCTCGTTAATCAAACCAGCTGAAATACAATTTGAAATAGTAATTTGCAGAAAATCCATCATTATATCTGAATGGAGGATTGACAGGGGACAAACGAATTCCACCTGTGTGCATTCATTGAAAGCATTAACCTTTTCTGTGCAAATGACTCCAGTGTGGACATATTTCACATGCAAACCTGTGGACATGTAAGTGTTGTGGCATCCAGTAGGTTCAATTTCTTTTTTCAATTCAAAGTTTATTTAATTTTTCGACAAAACATATGTTTCACTTCCTTTGATAACAGAGAATAAGGTAAACAGAACATTGTGATAATTAAAAGACTGTACAACCATTGAAGACCTATAATAATCATATATTGTATAGTGAAAGAGAAACAGAAGTGATCGAAGTGAAGTACATGTATACCGTTGCTTAAAGTAAGAAAAATGGAGGGACCCACTAAAAAGACAGAGCTTGTAGTATGTGGGCCCCTCTTAAAAGAGTGATCTTACATCACGTTCAAGCAGGCGTTTAAAAGGGACGTGTTCCCAAAATAAACATGGATTGAGTGAATACTACAACATTAGTACATGGGAAGCAGGATAAATAACGGAAAGATGCTGATTCCGCCAATGCCAATGGGTCGTCTGCAGCACACCAGGGATCACCAGTGTTTCGGCCATTTAAGTACTGGACACCTCCCCTGGCTGGCCGGTGCTGCGTTGGGATCCCCTAGACAGCGCCCCCATGGCATCAATAACCTCTCTTCACTCAAGATTACCCACTCTTTCTCTACACCGGGACCCCCCTTCCCCTATTCCCACCCCAGGCTTTATTTGTTCATTTATCGAAATACAAAGATGATGTTATGTTCAAAGTATTGTTTACTCACTTGTTGAAGCAGGCTTGTGAGATTTGAAATTCTCTAAAGAAGTCTTTACTCATGTAAGCGTTAGTAGCAACTCTGCATTACTTTATACATGTTGTATGGAAATAAAATCACTTGAGTTCGAATTTGATTTGAATCTGAGAGAAAGATTTATCGCAGCGGATATTCATGTCTGCTATACACCAGCACTAACACCAGTACTAAAAGTCATTACGGCATTACTCAACCACCTCAACCAGCTCAATTCACTGTAATATAACCATTAAATGTTAACTACGCACATCTAATCTTGCTGAACTGCCTTTGATATGGCAAAACTTCTGAGAGGATGTATTTATCAAGATACAGGATGAAACATTTATGACCTTTTACTCTAATTTACCTACCCAAGATGGTATTTAGTAACGAGTAAGTGACATCCGTACACTCAAGTGAATTTACATGCAGCATTTAAGTGTTAGCACTTCAGTGTCAATATCTTCTGATCAACATGCAAGTATTGAGGAGATTCAAGTCAAATAACAATATAATCAAAGCTTTCCTAAATTCAGCTCATGAGTGAAATGGGATGATAACCATCCACATCAACTATAATCAAACTGTATCTGATCAAACTTGTTACCCCATCTATTCACAAAAAGTATGACGTTATCCAGCTTTGTAGCGGCAGCTATCTGAAAAGCTTGTAGCTATATCGCGCAATGAGCTGCGAGTAATAAGTTATTGTCCTCTTTTTTTGATAAGACCAAACGTATGAAAACAATGCACACACTTACAAATTTTGGTAGCCTTGTGGCCCATCGGACCACCGGTAATATGTGCTTATCTCTATAAATGTTTATGTATGAATACTATATCATTATTATTATTATCATTATTATTATTGTGATTATTATTATTATTATTATTATTATTATTATTATTATTGATATCATTATTCCTATGTTTAAAGTGATATATTGCTGAGTACAGACGATGTCAACTATTCGTCTGTCAGCAAATCATGTTTACTCCTTAAAAAATGGTATGTCTTCTTGAAAACATAAAATGTTCACGCCTCTGTGAGAGTCGTTTGGTTCAGCGGCAGATGGCTCGGTCACAAATACCATTAAGAACTGCTACGAACGTCGTACGAATGATTTTTAGACAATTTCGTAAGATCTTCATAAGAATGCCTTACGAACGGAGCTTCGTACGGCGTTCTTACGAACAACTCTTCGAGTTTGTAAGGCGTTCGTAAGGGACTCGTAATGCGTAGGTACACAATTTGTACAACTGTTGAGTTTTACAGGGTATAAAGCCAAACGCGCGAAGTTCAAATCCTCACTCTGTTCTAGGTGTTTTGAAAGCATGTCTGTTAAATATGGGACCAAAAGGGAAGGCAATCAAAGGGGGAAAGGGGGAAGATTGCTATCTTCTGAACTATAGCAACCGCAACAACCACTTGATCTTCTTCTTCCTCTTCCTCCTCCTCCTCTTCTTTGAGATGCAGCTGCAGTTGTAGTCTCCTACCACATCTGGAAGTATAAAAATTTCAACCATTACAGAAATTTACAGGACACGGCAGCGTCTTTTTTTACAACCCGACAAAATATGCCACAAAAAATCGTACAATCTTCTTATGAATGACTTTAGAGTACAGTGAATTGCACGTACGACCATCTTACGACAAAAAGAAATCATAAGATGGCAGTAAGTCTTACGAAAGAAAAACTCAAGGCATTCTCACGAAAACCGTACGAATTCTAGGGCCATTGTATAACTCAAAATCATTTTGTTTCTCTAAAAGGTCTTAAGTTAGTCTTGCGAATTAAACAGCGTTCGTACGAAATTCGTGAGAAGGCTGTAAGAATCTGTGCCCCATCTACGAATCTCTACGAACTCCAGAATTCGTATGAACTCTGATATTCGTGCGAACTCATCGTTCGTGACCGTAGCTCTGCAACCGAGGGTATGATAATCGCTGTGATATGACGTCATCCCGTGTGGGGATTCCCCCGATACGTGGAGCGTGGTGTAATGCTGAGAGATGGCTGAGGCACATTTCGCAACAGCAGTCAGACGAATTGCTAAATTATCCGACGCGGGTGAGGCAGATTTCACCAAGTTCGGTCATATAAATAGCTAGCTAGCTGTTGATCTTTGCCACTGAAGAGAAAGTGAGGCTGAAAGAAACGCATCTACTCAGCGCTTCCTTATCTCTAGACCAAATGGCTTCATTTGAGGAACATTTGACCTGTCCAGTGTGTCGGGACAGGATAGTGGACGCGAGGCAGCTACCATGCGGTCACTCTTTCTGCAACGCATGTATCAATGCCATAATATCAAACAAGCGACAATCGGACCAGATAGATATGGAGTGTCCATATTGTAGAGATAGTACAGAAATGTGCGACTTGGAGAGGACCCTGAAACCAAATTTCATGGTTAACAATGTTCTCGATGCCATCAAGTCTGCACAGGAGAACATGTGTGTTCGACACCCGAGAAGTGAAAGGAAATACTTCTGCGAGCAGTGTGAGGTTCTGGTGTGCAGTGAGTGCGTGGTGAAAGATCACTATGCTCATGGTAAGGCGCCAAAAGCACTCGATGAAGTAGTGGGGATTATTACAGCCGATATGGATGCTCTGATCGTGTATGGCGAAGAACAGGATATCCTACACACCGAATACAGGAGCTCCCTGGGGAATATTTGGTCAGCGGGAGACCAAAAGTTGCAACGATTAGAAGACGAGGTCATGGCTGAGTATAACATCCTCCTGAAGCAGTTGGATGAACAGAAGGAGCGACTGCTTACCTCCATAGCAACCATGAATTCAAATTTTCGGCGAGGGGTTGTTTCTGCGTTGTCTGCCGACGAAGAACTCACGTTGCGTGTGTCGGAGTCTCTTCGTACAGCCAGAGAAAAACTGTCCACGTGTAACCCAGTGGATCTCGTCTCCTCCTTCCAGACATGGGTTACACAGCTAAAGGCTGACCTTATGAAGGAAATACCGAACACGAGGGATGAAGAAGGAGCGCTAAAAATGTTAAAGCTCCTTCACTTCCAAAAGAGCACGCTATCCCAAAGTCGCACACTCGAAATTGGTTCCATTGGACATCGCGAGCCAAGCGAGCTTCCGTGCGAAGCGGGCGATGGCATCCGAGAGGACATCTACCAGGCACAGAATGAACATGGCGATGACGTTGAATCGATCAATGAATCACGTATATCCTTGGATGACGATGAAGACATTGACTGCAACTCATTGGGACTCCATTTTTCAGATGATGATGATTTAATCTGAACGTTGGTTTTTCATCACAAATTATGTACATAATTTGTTGTTAGTTTTTCACAGTCGGCTCTCCATGGAAAATCCTTACAAGCATCATTGCTCATTTTGATGGAGATATGACATCAAGTGAAAGTGAGTGAGCTAACTTTTGTAACTATATCGCATACTACGATATGAAACTGCATATATCGCGACCGCAGTACTCTATCCATCCTATTATTGATCTCTGCGTGAACATCCTCGACAGGTTCCCTTAGTCATTGTGACCATTGGTAGTCATTGTGACTCGAAGTAAAGTCATCAAGCAGGTGCGATAGGACCAAACCATTCTTGTCACTCCCAGGCCTCCAACTTGGAATGCAGACAGTACAAATCTAATCGTGTTCTCACATGGACGGGAAATGTGTATCTCTGACTGACTTTTGTTTGTTTGTTTCTTTTTTGAAACTGGATTTCCAAGACCTGGGTTTGTAATGAAATTAGCGGCACATTATTATAGCAGGATGGATAACTATATTTTTCATACTGTATACATTGATTTCATGTTGGTAGTCAATCTGCATTCATTACAAAACCAATATTTTCCCTCTACAACTGTTGATATTCAGCTGTGACATGTCCACTGTGGAATCCTGGTTTGGAGTTGATTGCACCAAACCATAGTTAGATAGACTTGTTATTTTGTCGTGTTACAAAGTAGAGTCGTCAACGCAGAGAAAATTGTTAGAATTCATCGGAAATATACTCGGATTCAATTGTAATACATATAAACTTTTATTTGTGAAGTAAAATCTTGAAATTCGCTGATTCATTCATTTGTGACATTAGGATATTTATGGGACATTAGGATATTATTGGGCAGATGCCACTTGATGCATGGCCTGAAATATTTTAGAACATGCTTAAAAAGAAACAGATTCATTTACTCTTACCCTGTCCGACAGAATGGCGCATATTACTGCCCCTATCTTATTTGTAATAATTTCATTTCCTTTGTGACTAGTTGTTTTGCCCTTGCAAATCAGAGCTCAAATTATATAACATATCAGAAAGAAATGCCCTCTTCTTTACCTGCCTATGGGAATAGAGAAGGTGACAGGTGTTATTCGTGGTGTTCTTTTTAACGTCCTGTTTTCCAACAAGTGTCCAACGGCTGGCTAGTTTGTTTGGGATACTACTGTCTACTTATTACCAATAAGGGATGTGTATGAATTGTTTACGGTAACCCTTCAAACTAAATCCTCATTTTCATGAGGAATGGGGTCCTAACAAACTGTGCCATTTCCATTTAGCATACGGCAAACATTTCCAAATATGCACGTCCTTTCTTGTTTCCCTTTACCTTACAGTTATCATGTTCACTCTATCGAATAAATCATCCAGTCTTCATTACTATAGAGACACATGGTAATTACAGTTTCATTTTATCGGTGTATTAATCTCACGCTCTAATTCTGGCTCTGTACTGAAGAGGCCAGTAATCGTTAATGTAGGAATTGTTTTCGTAACACGCAAAATCGGATTCCACTCATTGTTGTTTAACTTAGTGCCAAAATAGACTTTATTGAGTACGCCAGAAAATACAATTTCTGTGAAATATTTTGTAGTTATATCATCACGCTGTGTTTATGACTGTATATAATTCTGCTGGAAATAAAATTGAATAAATGAGAAGAAATGAAATGATATGAAAATTTCATACTGCACCAACCGGTTGTACACTAAGCGTGCACGTCTTATCACCAATTTATGCTTCTTTGACAAAATTGCAGCTGTAAATACCAAACTCATATATCTGTTTTTCTCCAAATTGGTCTAGGCAACATTAATAAAAGTAAGATTAAAATTATTCGACTTCAGACGATGATATTCGTGATTTCCGATCAACATCAGGATAAAATTTTTCGAGGAGCTGTGGTGGCTTAGTGGGTTAGACCACGAGATCTTCACGTTTCGGGAACGGGGTTATCCCACGAGACCGACACCCACGAGTCATAGGGCCCACGAGTTCCCACGAGACAGACAACCACGAGTTATACAGCCCACGAGTTCGACAACTGAAAAAAAAGGTCCATGAGTCATACAGCCAACGAGCCATACAGCCCATGAGTACGTCACTAGGCAAATAAAGCCCATGAGTTCGACCCTAGGTAAAAACAGCCCACGAGTTCGACAGATACAACACGGGGCTTAATGTGTCGGTCTCGTGGGCGTTGTTAGCTTAGTGTCGAACTAATGGGCTGTATGATTCGTGGGTATGCCTATCGGTCTCGTTACGTGCACCCATTATTTCATATTTCATGTTTGCATAAATGATCCGCAAGGTGCCCTTAAGCAAGGCATCTTGCATTCACTGGATGGTCCTTGTCAGGTTAACTGAAGTCACTTTAAGGTTCCTTGCAAATAAATATTTGATTTCCTCTGCAGCAGGCTCGTAAATTGGATCCAAATTATTATTTTCTCTTTTTTATATCATCTAGTATTATTATGATTAATATGAACTATGATATCTCGTTGATCAAACCAGCTGAAACACAATTTGAAATAATAGTACTCAACAGAGAATCCATCATTGTATCTAAATAGATGGTGGTTTAATAGAGGAAAAACGAATATTACACGAGCGTGCATGGAAAGAATTAAAGGGTAATTTCACATCACGTTCAAGTCGACATTAAAGGGGCGTTTCCGCAAATAATAGGCCTACATGTGACATGTGCGAGTTGAGTGAATACGGCAACATAAATAGAACATGCACAGTGAAATTTGAGAAAACTTGGATAATCCGTTAAGAAGTTATGAATTTTTGTAGTGCTGCATCGCTGGATGAGAAAACTTGAAGCATTCAATATTCTTATTTGAATGATATCACTTTGCTTAAGTGTGTGTGTGTGTGTGTGTGTGTGTGTGTGTTATTGACGAAGGCCTACAAGAGTGGTCGGGGGGGGGGGGGTGGGGGAGGAAGATTAGAACACAATGGACATTCACATCTACCATAAACCAGTGTCAAAAGTGATATTACTGCATAACTCAACCAACTCAATCAGCTCAATTCATTGTAATCATGATAATTCAGCCATGTTAACTACTCACACTTAATCTTCATGATCTTCCTCATTGATGTGACATCTTTGAGAACGTACATGGATCGAGTTAGCAGATTTCAGTAACGAGTACGCGACAGCTGTACACTCACGTACATTCCTGAATTTACATACATGTATGTACAGCATTTCAGTGTCATTACTTCAGTGTCGATATCTTCTGATCAATGTGCAAGTATTGAGCAGATTTAAGGAGGGGGGTGGGTGGGGTAATATGTTTTCGGGTACCCGCGATCAATTCAATTTCAATTCAATTCAATTCAATTCAATTCAATTCAATTCAATTCAATTATAGTTTATTTCCAACCAACGAAAATCAAAATATAGTACATAGTACAAAGTATACATGTCCTGAAATGATATTGTTCAAACATTTGCAGAAGATCCATGTAATATGCAAGATAAGTTATATAACAACAACAATAGTTAGGAGAAACGATGCATATATACTTCATGGGCATGCGGAAAATAAATTCGATTATGGAAAACAGTGATCCACTAAAAAGCAAAGCTTGTGGGACGTGGATCGCTAGATAATTGATAAATAAACAATGTATTATTCAAAATTCTTAACTATTGTATCTAATATAGATTATTTAAGTTATCTGTATAAATATACATATAGTTATTTTAAGATACGCAGGTCGGGAAAAATATAATAAAGTATCAATGCTAATGCCCGGACACTGTTCATTGAACCGCGTGTACCGGGAAAATATGACAAGGACAACACACTAACGTCTCGTACACACATTCAATTACCCACAAGCATATAAGACGCGAGACAGTACCGAGAAGAGAGAAGACGATAACAATACAAGTCTACGAAGAACAAAGGACAGGAAAGGAAGAGGAGAGAAGAAAGAAAGAAGAGATCAATTAGATATATTTTGTGAATTATACAAGATATTCCCTACAAACCATATACTGTTGGAAAACTCAGATCCTGAGGAATCCAAAAAGGGTAACCAAAAGGCAAGAAATTTTTAAATAAGAGAAAGACAGTAAGTTTACAGGACATGGCAAAAATTTCTCATTTTTGGAAATCAAAATTTCAGCCACTACTACTCAGAGGTGTAGAGGCATATCACTTAATCAAATCAAAGACAGATATTATGTGATATAACAATATCTTAACGATGGCTTTTTAAGACATCCTGCTTTTTTATGGATTGGTTAAAATTATTTGAAAAATCAGAAAACCTATACATCCACCGACATATTTTTGTTCACAATACAGGTACTTTTAAAACTCACCATCAATCTCTTCACTATGTAACAACAAGTATGTCCTCCAAATTTCAGCAAAATTGGATAAATAATTTTCAAGTTATAGGAATTTTAGACTGAAAAGCCTAAATGTTGGTAAATAAGCAATTAAAGTTAACGAACAATATTGGTAAATGCTTATTGTGATTCCTTTGAATTAAAAAATATATTTGAGTAATATACAAGTTTCCAGGGACCATGCATGATACATTGTATCATCTCTTTAGGGCATGATATTTAAACATGGCCCCACATTGTGAACGAGAGATTGCAGGATTTCAGTTAAAGAACATGGGAACTGTCTGGGTAAAATTTGTATTTTGAGATGTTTTTAAAATTCATTTTTGGGTGGGATGTTGAGTGAAAATGTCCACTTCTGGTTTGAAAATAAGCACTTCCGGTCAGGAAAGCGCTTGACATTGATTACTTAATCCTTAATTAGATGAAGAAATATTCACCTGTACCCCACAAATATGGTATTTTCTGAAAGCTTATACTTTACAGAGTTAATTTTGATTTGATTTTTTTATTTTTTACCCCACTGCCCTCCTTAAGTCAGGGCGGCCTTATCGCGGGAGCTTTGGCTTGTATAGTGGATAAGACTCCCGGGGGAGGGCACAAGTTCGATTTCCGCCTAGTGCTTATACGTCTTTGAACAAGATGCTTTTACCGACCGAGTCCCTCTCGACCCAGCTAGGTATATAAATGGGTAGGCTAGGGTTAGGGTTAGGGTTAGGGTTATATAATATATACATGGCAACACTGGGCTAATGATAATGGTAGGACCCTCTGGCAGAGCAGTGGCCAGTAACACTGAAAAGGCTACCCTGGATAAAGAAGACCTTATTACTATTGTTATTGTTATCGTTATTATCATTATCATTAAACGTTAATATATATATATACAACTTTGCTAGATGTAGGCTTTGAATGGAATACGATGATACCCACCCACATCTAAACTATAATCAAACTGTATTTGATCAAACTCCCATCTATTCACAAAAAGTCTGACGTCATCAGAGAAGCCTTGTCGCGGCAGCTTGCTGAAAAGCGTGTATTTATTACTTACTGAGTAATTCTCCACTTTTCGGGATTAGGAGAGCACGTACAAACAATGTACACACATGCCAATTTTTCGTGGCCTGGGGCCAGCAGTAACTGACACACATATATTTACTGTACATATACACACTGGACTGACCTTATCCGCACAATGAAGAACGATGTTGAATTCATCCGGTGTGGGGATTCCCCCGCACAGGGAACGCAAAGTGTAATGCTGAGACGCTGCTGAGGCAGATTTCGCAACATCAATCTATATTGCTAAGTTATCAGACGCGGTTGAGAGAGATTTCACCAAGTTCGGTCATATAAATAGCTAGTCAGCTGCTGATCTTTGCCACTGAAGAGAGAGTGAGGCTGATAAAAACACATCTACTAAGCGCTTTCTTATCTCTAGACCAAATGGCTTCATTTGAGGAACATTTGACCTGTCCAGTGTGTCGGGACAGGATAGTGGACGCGAGGCAGCTGCCATGCGGTCACTCTTTCTGCAAGACATGTATCAATGAAATGGTATCAAGGAAGCGACAATCGAACCAGGAGGAACTTGAGTGTCCGTACTGTCGAGATAGTACAAGAATTAGCAAGCTGGAGAAGACTCTGAAGCCAAACTACGCACTTAACAACATTCTCGATGCCATCAATTCTGCACCGGAGAACGTGTGTGTTGAACACCCGAGAAGTGAAAGGAATTACTACTGCGAGCAGTGTGAGGTTCTAGTGTGCAGTGAGTGCGTCGTGAGAGATCACTATGCTCATGGTAAGGCGCCAAAAGCAGTCGATGAAGTGGTAGGGATTATTACAGCCGATATGGATGCTCTGATCTTGCAAGGTGAAGAGCACGTAATTCAGCTTAACAAATACAACAGCTCCCTGAGAAATATCCGGTCAAAGGGAGATAAAGAATTGCAACGATTAGAAGACGAAGTCATGGCCGAGTATAGCATCCTCCAGAAGCAGTTGGATGAACAGAAGGAACGACTGCTTTCCTCCATAGCAACCATGAAGTCAGACATTCAGCAAGGGGTGGACTCGGCGTTGTCAGCCAATGAGGAGCTCACTTCACGTGTGTCGGAGTCTCTTCGCACAGCCAGAGAAAAACTGTCAACCTTTAACCCAGTGGATCTCGTCTCCTCCTTCAAGACATGGGTAACACAGCTAAAGACTGACCTTGTGAAGGAAATACCCAACACAAGGGAAGAAGAAGGAGCGCTAAAAATGTTAAAGCTCCTTCACTTCCAAAAGAGCACGCTATCCCAAAGTCGCACGCTCGAGATTGGTTCCATTGGACATCGCGAGCCAAGCGATCTGGACGGCGAAGCGGGCGATGGCATACAAGAGGACATCGACCAGGCACAGAATGAACATGGCGATGACGTTGAAAGGATCAATGAGGTACCTGAAGCACCTGAATCCTTGGATGACGATGAAGACACTGACTCCAACTCATTGGAATACCGGTTTTCAGATGATGATATCTGAACGTTGGTTTTTCATCACAGATTATGTACACGATTTGACGTTAGTTTTTCACAGTCGGCTCTCCATGGTAAATCCTTTCAAGCATCATTGCTCATTTTGATGGAGATTATGACATCAAGTGAAAGTGAGTGAACTAACTTTTGTAACTATATCGCACACTATGATATGAAAGTGCATATATCGCCACCGCAGTACTCTATCCATCCTATTATTCATCTCTGCGTGAACATCCTCGACAGGTACCCTTAGTCATTGTGACCATTGATAGTCATTGTGACTCGAAGTAATGTCCTCAAGCAGCTGTGGATAGGATCAAACCATTCTTGTCACTCCCTCCAACCTGGAATGTAGACAGTACAAACTGTGTGTGGAAGTCGCTCACCACGGAAAATCTTATGTTCTTACATGGATGTGATATGTGTGTCTCTGACTTTTGTTTGTTCGTTTTGAAACCGGTTTTACAAGAACTAAGTTTCTAGTAAAATTACTGACACATTATTTTACCAGGATGAATAACTACAGTGTATATGTAAATATATATATATATATATACATATATGTATTATATTGTACATCAATTCCATGTTGGTAGTCAGTCAATCTGCATTCATTACAAAACCAATATTTTCCCGCTACAACTATTGATATTCAGCTGTGACATATCCACTGTGGAATCCTGGTGTGGAGTTGCTTGCCCTAAAACATAGATAGACTTGTTATTTTGTCGTGTTACAAAATAGGATCATCAACGCAGAGAAATCGTTAGAATTCATTGGAAATATACGCGGATTCAATTGTAATACATATAAAGTTCTGTTTGTGGAATAAAATCTTGAAATTCAGTGATGCATTCATTTGTGGTATTAGGATATTTATGAGCAAATGCCACTTGATGCATGGCCTGAAATATTTTAGAACATGCTTAATAAGAAACAGATTCATTTACTCTTACCCTGTCCGACAGAATGGCACATATTACTGTCCCTGTCTTATTTGTAATGATTTCATTTCCTTCATGACTGGTTGTTTGCCCTTGCAAATCAGAGCACAAATTATGTAACATAGCAGAAAGAAATGCACTCTTCTTTATCTGCCTATGGCATGTATGGGAACAGAGCAGGTGACAGGTGTTGTTCGTAGTGTTCTTGTTAACGTTTTGTTTTCCAATGGCTGGCTGGCTATTTTGTTTGGGACACTACTGTCTACTCTTTACCAATAACTGATTGTGTGTGGATTGTTCACCGTAACCCTTCAAAATAAATCGTTAGTTTCATGAAGAATTGGGTCCTGGCAGACATATTAATTCCAAATCATTTCCTGTGCCATTTCCATTTAGCATACGCCAAACATCTCCATATGTATGCACGTCCTTTCGTGTTTACCTTCATTTTATAGTCATCATGTTCACTCTATATGGAATAAATCATCCAGTCTTCATAACTAGGCTTGTATGGTAATAACGATATTTTCATTTTATCGGTGTTTTAATCTCACGCCCTAATTCTGGCCCTGTACTGACGAGGCCAGAATCTTAACTGAAGGAATTGTTTTCGTTACACGCAACAGCAGATTCTGCCCACTGTTGTTTAGACTGTGTGCCAAAACAGACTTTATTAAGTACTCCAGGAAATGCAATTTGTTTGAAATATTTTGTAGTTATATTATCACCCTGAGTCCCTCTGTTTATGACTGTATATAATTCTGATGGAGATAGAAGTGAGTAAATGAGAAGAAATTAAATGAAATGAAAATTGGATACTGCACCAGCCTACTGCACTCAAAGCGTGCATGTCTTATCATCTATTTACGCTTCTTTGACAGGGTTGCAGCTCCAAATACCAAACTCATAATCAGTTTTTGTTTTTGTTTTGTTTTGATTGGCCTGGTCAATATCACTAAAAGTATGATCAAAATTGCTCGACTTCGGACGATGATGATAATATTCGTGACTTTTAATCAACATCAAGAGAAATATATCGAGGAGCTGTGGTGGCCTAACGGGTTAGACCACGAGATCTTCACGTTTCGGGAACGGGGTTATCTCACGAGACCGACACCCATGAGTCATATGGCCCACGAGTTCCACCAAGACCAACAACCACGAGTCATACATCCCATAAGTTGACAATTGAAAATAAAAATGTCCATGAGTCATACAGCCAACGAGTCACACAGCCCAGGAGTTCGACACTATGCGAACACGGCCTATGAGTTCGACACGAGGTTAGAACAGCCTACGAGTTCAACACAGCAACACGGTTTAAAATGTGTCGGTCCTCGTGGGCCTTATTTGCTTAGTGTCGAACTCATGGGCTGTATGACTCCTGGGATGTATGACTTTTAGGTTGTATGACTCGTGGGTATCAGTCTCGTTACGTGCACGAATTATTTCATATTTCATTTTTCATTTTGGCAGTAGCGATCCACATAGTGCCCTTAAGCAAGGCATCTTGCATTCATTGGCTAGTCCTTGTCAGTTTAACTAATATCAGTCCCTTGGTTCCTTGCAAATAAACGTTCAATTTCCGCTGCAGCAGGCTTGTAAAATGAGTCCAAATTATTATTTTCTCTTTTTTATATCTATCTAGTACTATTATGATTAATGTAAATCATAATATCTTGCCAAACAAACCAGCTGAAATACAATTGGAAATAACAGTACTTAGCAGAGAAGCATCTTAATATCTTGATACATATTACAGACGAACAAATATTTTATTTGCGTGGATTGATTTAAAAGATAATTGAACATCATGTTTAAGTCTGCATTAAAAATAAATATATACCTGTGAGTTGAGTGCATACGACAACAGTTATTAACACATCAGTGAAATTTGAGAAAATTCGGGTAATCCATTCAAAAGTTATGAATTTTTGCAGTGTTGCGTGATGGATGAGAACACTTGAAGCATTCAATATTCTTATTTGAAGGACAGCACTTTCCAAAGGAGACCTCCGGATGATTTTCAGATTTTTAGATTTGAACAACTATAAATTAGTTATACTGAGGACAGAGTTTAGGAATATATGATAATTGGGATGAAGAATAAAACCATTCTCAAAATTTAGAACAAATTGGAATGAACAAGGATAATGACATGGCAGAGTCACCATAATAATGCATGAGTTGGGGCTCAAGGAAGCAGAACAAAAGAAGAAGACATGCGTAGATTATACACAGGTGAACTCGCAAGCAAGCGGTATTGTAATGGGATTACACGGCTACATTTCTGAAATATGTGAACCTCCTATGTCATCATCCTTGTTCAGTGTAATTTGTTGAAGGTTTTTCAAAGTTTTGTTTCTCTGCTCAAGAACCACAATAAATTCCACAAATCAATACAGAGAGTTGTTGATTTACTACATGATGTGAAATTATGAAAATCGTCTGAAATGCCCCTTTAAGTGTGTGTGTGTGTGTGTGTGTGTGTGTGTGTATTGACGAAGGCCTACAAGAGTGGTGGGGGGGGGGGGGGGGAGGAGGAAAATTAGAACACAACGGACATTCACATCTACCATAAACCAGTGTCAAAAAAGATGCATAACTCAACCAACTCAATCAGCTCAATCCATTGTAATCATGATAATTCAGCCATGTTAACTACTCGCAATTAATCTTCATGATCTACCTCATTGATATGACAAGATCTTTGAGAACGTGCATGGATGGAGCTAGCAGATTTCAGGAACGAGTAAGAGATATACAGCATTTCAGTGTCATCACTTCAGTGTCGATATCTTTTGATCAATATGCAAAATTTCTCTTTTTTTTTAAATCAAAATTTCGACCACTACTACTCAGCGATGTAGAGGCATATCAATTAATCAATGAAAGATAGATATTATGTTGATATAGTAATATTTCAACGATGGCTTTTTAAGATATTCTGTTGTTTTCATAGATCGGTTAAAATTAATTGAAAAATCAGAAAACCTATACATCCACTGACATATTTCTGTTCACAATACAGGTACACTTAAAACTCATCATTAATCTCCTCATTATGCAAAAACAGACATGTCCTCCAAATTTCAGCAAAATTGGACAATTAATTTAAAGTTAGAGGAATTTTAGACTGAAAAACCTGAATGTTGGTAAATTAGCAATTAAAGTTAACATACAATATTGGTAAATGAGCATTGCGATTCCTTTGAATAACAAATATATTTGAGTAATATAAAAGTTTCCAGGGATCATGCATGATACATTGGATTATCTCTTCAGGGTATGATATTTAAACATGGCCCCATATTATGAACGAGAGATTGCATCATTTCAGTTAAATAACATGGGAACACTCTGGGTGAAATTTGTATTTTCAGATATTTCTAAAATTCATTTTTAGGTGGGATATTGAGTGAAAATGTCTACTTCTGGTTTGAAAATAAGCACTTCTGGTCAGAAAAGTGCTTGACATTGATTATTTAATCCTTTAATAAACGAAGAAATAGTTACCTGTACCCCACAAATTTGGTATTTTCTGAAAGCTTATACTTCACAAATTCCACAGAATTACATAACTTAATTTTGATCTATTTTTTTTCTACTCCACTGCCCCCTCAAAGGGGAAATCCAGTCCATATGTGACCCTGCACCACAAAACGAACAAAAAGTCGCCAGACATGAATTTTTAGTTGAGAACACATTCTGAAAGAGCAGACTTTAAGCTTTAAAATGATGTATAACTCAAATCAAATGGACTCTCCTAACCTATCTAAATATTGGAAAGAAAGCACGCACTCAGGAAAAGTGTGAACTGAGAAAGAGACTCTGAAGTACAGTGTCTATTCAAGCGCTTAATCTTTACCAAACCGTGCTGGCTGTACGATGACTGGGAAAAAACAGGAAGTAAGCCACCAGAGTAACAACAATGAAGAGATTATCAGATTAAAATGAAATCAAGCATGCCTCATTAACACATTCTGTACATAATAAATGCCAACTTTCAATGCAATAGCACTATCCCTTCAAAAGTTATTGGAGTTGAAAGTGATGAGCGTGTACAAGGTTTTTCAGGCTTGATAAAAGGACTCTAAAGACACACCTCATCACACTATTCTACCAAAAATGCTCGATATAAACTGCTAAACAACACACTTTCCCGCCCGTTTTATGATACTAAATTTTAGCATAATGTAAAAGAAGACCTGCTCTTTCAGAAAATATGAAAAAGTCAAGATCAGCTTGGTTGACCCATTTCCACTTATTTTTCAGTCCGCACGCAAAATCAGTGTGTGCGACTTTATGTTCGTTTTGTGGGGAACGGTCACATATATAAGTTAATCTGATAAGAAAGAGTAAAATAAAGTGTATTACGAGTTAAAGAGTATAAATTTGATCGAAATCGGATGAAAAACAAGAAAGTTATGACATTTTGAAGTTTCGCTATGCCGGAGGTTCAAATCCTCGTTATCTAACTGATCATTATTCTGAAGTTGTTCAACCAGGAATAACGTCTTGTTTCAGACTTCAATGACCGAAACATTGAATTTTCGTCGTTTTTTTTTTTTGTGAGGGTATGAAACGGTTAGCTCACTCATTTGCATATTCATATCCACTGTACAAGAACTGTTTTGCAAAAAGAAGCAGAACTTCAAAATGTCATAACTTCCTTAATTTTAGTCGAATTTCATTCAAATTTTTACCGCTGAACTCATAAAGTTTTTACTCTTTTTTTATCAGACTAACTTACATTTGGACTGGATTTCCTCTTTAAGTCAAGGCGGAACTATCACGGGCGCTTTGGCTTGTATAGTGGATAAGACTCCCGGGGGAGGACACAAGTTTGATTTCCGCCTAGTGCTTCACGCCCTTGGACAAGATTTTCTTTTTTTTTAACCGACCGAGTCCCTCTCGACACAGGTGTATAAATGGGTACTGGTTACGTGGCAACGCGAGGGTAATAATAATGGCAGGGCCTTCTTGCAGAGCAGTGGCAACACTGAAAAGATTACCCTGGATAAAGAAGACACTATTACTATTTTATTATTATCATTATTATCATTATCATTAAACGTTACCTTATATATAACTTTGCTAGATGTAGGCCTTGAATGGAATACGATACCCACCAACATCTAAACTGTAATCAAACTGTATTTGATCAAACTTGCTACTCCCATCTATTTACAAAAAAGTATGACGTCATCAGACGAGCCATGTCATGGCAGCTAGCTAAAAAGCTTGTTATGGTTTTCACTCACTGTTCTTCCTTTTTCTGGATAAGGAAAACACACAAAAACAATATATACATGCACATTTTTGGTGCAATCGGGCCACTGGTACTCGGTAATTGATGTAAAATTCATATATATATATATATATATATATACAATTATATATATATATATATATATATATATATGAGTCTATTTTTATGATACATGGTATTATGTACAGTAGTATATAGGGCGTATATATTTATTTACATATTATAACATTATGACCAGCACATAGCATAGACACATAGAAATGACCTTACACACAATGAAGAACAGTGTTGAGGGGAAAAATAACAACATCAAAGCCTACGTGTAACAAACACGATCATGCAAATTGCTTAGCTCCTATAGTGTATCATGAGGAAAAATTAACAGATAAAAGGTGAGTCAGATGTTCCTGAAATAAACTCACTGTATGCTCAACCTCTTTCCCATGAAAGGGCAGAACACACACATGCAGAGCTACAGGAACAGTTTAGGGTCTACTAGTAAGTCAGGTGCATCAAGCCTCCTGTATCATAATGTTTTTTTTTCCTTTCCTTTTTTTAAAACTCAGATAACGTATTATTTATACAAGGTGATATATTGCTAAGTCAACTATTTCGTCTGTCAGTAAACCTTGTTGACTCCCTTAAAAAGAAAAAAAAAAACATGTCCTCTGGAGACGATAACATGGCAAGTTCATTGACATTTACGTTCAAATGTCACGCCTAGAGTAGTGAGAGTCGTTTCGTTCTCAGGTTGAATTCTGCGGTCGAGGGTATGATGATGCTGTGATATGACGTCATCAGGTGTGGGTATTCCCCCAGTATGTGGAGCGTGGTGTAACGCTGAGATCGGTTGAGGCACATTTCGCAACATACCGGTATGCAGTCAGACGAATTGCTAAATTTTCCGACGCGGCTGAGGCAGATTTCACCAACATCGCTGTTATAAATAGCTAGTTAGCTGTTGTTCTTTGCCACTGAAGAGAAAGTGAGGCTGGTAGAAACGCATCTAGTCAGTGCTTCCTAATCTCAAGACAAGATGGCTTCATTAGAGAACCATTTGATCTGTCCAGTATGTAAGGACAGGATAGTGGACCCTAGACAACTACCATGCGGTCATTCATTCTGCAACACGTGCATCATTTCCATGATATCAAGCGAGAGACAATCATGGTCGGAGGAAATGGAGTGCCCATATTGCCGAGCCAGTACAAGAATTAGTGAGCTGGAGACTCTGAAGCCAAACTACGTACTTAAAAGCATTCTTGATGCCATCAGCTCTCCACATGAAAACATGTGTGATCGACACCCGAGAAATGAAAGAAATTACTACTGCGAGCAGTGTGAGGTGCTGATGTGCAGTGAGTGCGTCGTCAAAGACCACTATGCTCACGGAAAGGCGCCCAAGACCCTCGAAGAAATGGAAGTCATCATGAGACCTCAAATGGAATCTTTGATGGGGGAAGCTGAAGAGCAGGGAATTAAACATTCCGAATACAGTAGTTCCCTGGGGAATATCCAGTCGAAGGCTGACCAAAAGTTCCAGCAATTAGCAGAAGAAGTCGTGGCAGAGTGTGACATGCGCCAGAAGCTGATTGAAAAAGAGAAGGAAGGACTGATTTCCTACATCGAAACCATGAAGGAAGATTTTAGGAAAGGGGTCGGGTCGGCGTTATCTGCCAATGAAGAACTTATGTCATGTGTATCGACATCTCTTCGTACAGGCAGACAAAACCTGTCAGCCAGTAGCGGAGCGGTGCTCGTCTCCTCATACAAACCATGGGCTACTGAACTAGAAGCTGACTTAAAAAAAGAAATACCTAGCACAATCGTAGAAGAAGAGGCGCTTAAAATGGTAGGGCGCCTTTACTTCCAAAAGAGCACACAAATCCAAAGTAACACTCTCCAGATTGGTTCCATTGGACATCGCGAGCCAAGCGAGCTTCCTTGCGAAGAGAACGATGACACTCATGAGGATATCCACGAGGAACATCGTGAACACGGCGATGAAGTCCAATTGACTCGTGGTTACGTCATTGACTCTTCTGATGAATTCTCCGATGACGGTGAAGGATATGCGTACACCAGGCATTTTTCCTGCTTGATTTGTAGACAATCTTATCGTCTTTTCAAATGGATTAAAAATGCTTGCCTGTGACTGAAGTGTTTTAGAAGCCTTTTAAGTACTTTATAATGTCTGGATTTGTAGGGGCATCGTTTTGTGGCACTTCATGACGGCAGGTAGAATAACTTTTTCTTTTACCCTGTACAATTTGTTGTTGTTGTAATGATTTACTTACCGGTCTTACAGATCAATCATTTTCCTCTACAACTATTGAATTACACCTGGACATATTATGTCATACATATGAACTTTTCATTGAAATCTTGAAATTCGCGGCTGTATTCATTTGCGTTCATGAGTAGATGTCACTCAATGAATTGCCTAAGATATTCCAAACCATACTTAAAAGAAATATGTTAATTCAATTTTGTCCTCTCTAGAGTGACACATATGATCCTGCACATGCTTAACCATTATCGTATTCGTCGTGCTAAAGTTCCGGACGGGACCAGCTGCTCTACCGTTTCTGTCTTTAAGAATGGAGAAGGTGACTTGTGTTATTCGTGATGTTATTTAATAAGTTTTGCTTCCAAACGGCAGGCTAAAGTTAACGCTGCTCGTTAGATATGTGCGGCTCTAGCGTCTATCCATCAGTCAATTTGTCCGAAGACCGACATTTATTTTGATTCTGGCCAAACATCGAATTTGTTCACGGTAGCCCAATTTAAACTGTGATTATCAACTCTAAATCTTCATTTTCAAATGGAATATATGCCTCTCACAAACAGATTAACTTCAATTTGTTTGCCTGTGCGGATTTCGAATGTTCCAAATGTTATGTTTTGAGTCACTTTATGTACTTATCATGTTCACTCTGTCGAATAATTCATCCCGTTCTCAAAGGGCTGGAAGTCACAAAAATACCATCTTCTTTGCAACTGATTGACAAAATTTGAAAGTACGACATCCTGATTGCTAGAGTTCAGTTTGTATCAGAAGGTCGTAGGGCAGTTTGTCAATTTCTTGGGATTTCTTGAGATTTGAATAAATGAAAATTTGAAATAGAACGTTTATGTGGAGTATACTCCTCGTAAAATTTCATGAGATGTTGGCATACTTTATGTTAAGCTAAAATATTATGTTCCCTAGCACTTTTATGTGTAGTTTATAAGTCTTTGGTGTTATATAGTGTATTTCATATTGCAGCATCGTTTGGGCAACCTCAAATAGTAGTTATGACAAAATATTTCTTTTTAAAAACAGCTTAACAAGACGTTTTCATTAGCATTCAGATCTCCTTGTACTTCAGTATTTATGGTACTTCACTTCTCAGTATTTTGATCTGTTACAAAATCATACCGATTTTGTGTTACTATGTACTATATGAAAATATGAGAGTATTTTGGCAGTTTTGTTCAAATGAATGAGTGACCAGGATTAATATTTTCTGGTAATAGTTTGACTGTATTATGTTAGAATTGCATTATTCCATTTTGGTTTGAAACAGCTCATCAAATATAGTATGTGAATTTGTAAATGTCTGTATAATATATTTTCGAATTCTTGTCAATTGTGCAGTAATAGTGAATTTTTTTTTCTTGTACTTACCTGCTTTTGAGCATTCAGATCTTCTTGTACTTCAGTATTTATGGTACTTCACTTCTCAGTATTTTGATCTGTTGCAAAATTATACCGATTTTGTGTTACTATGTACTATATGAAAATATTTTATACATGTCATGCACAGCCCGTACCTATGCGGGCTGTGTACGTCGACTTATCACTTATTGTTGAATATGTGTATGTTTATTGTCCTTTTTATTTGATCGGAAAGTTTTTCTCCTTTTTTTATAGTATAGATGTGTAATATTTTGAGTGGATTGAATGAATGCAGTTTATTGGTAGAGGTTTTTTTTTTGGCAGTTTTGTACAAATGAATGAGTGACCAGAATTAATATTTTCTGGTAATAGTTTGAATGTGTACGTTAGAATTGCATCATTCCATTTTGGTTTGAAACATCTCATCAAATCAATTATGTGAATTTGTAAATGTTTGTATGTTTTAGAATTCTTGTCAATTGTGCAGTATAGTGTATTTTTTTTCTTGTACTTACCCGCTTTTGAGCATTCAGATCTTCTTGTACTTCAGTATTTATGGTACTTCACTTCTCAGTATTTTGATCTGTTGCAAAATTATACAAATTTTGTGTTACTATGTACTATATGAAAATATTTTATACACGTCATGCACAGCCCGTGCCTATGCGGGCTGTGTACGTCGACTTATCACTTATTGTTGAATATGTGTATGTTTATCGTCCTTTTTTTGATCGGAAATTTTTTCTCCTTTTTTATAGTATAGATGTGTAATATTTTGAGTGGATTGAATGAATGCATTTATTGGTAGAGTTTTTTTGTGTGTGTTGCAGTTTTGCACAAATGAATGAGTGACCAGAATCAACATTTTCTGGTAATAGTTTGAATGTATACGTTAGAATTGCATCATTCCATTTTGGTTTGAAACAGCTCATCAAATATAATATCTGAATTTGTAAATGTTTGTATATTTTCGAATTCTTGTCAATTGTGCAGTAATAGTGTATTATTTTTTTTTCTTGTACTTATCTGCTTTTGAGCATTCAGATCTTCTTGTACGTCAGTATTTATGATACTTCACTTCTCAGTATTGTGATCTGTTGCAAAATTATACAGATTTTGTGTTACTATGTACTATATGAAAATATTTTATACATGTCATGCACAGCCCGTTTCCTATGTGAGCTTTGTACGTCGACTTATCACATATTGTTGAATATGTGTATGCTTATTGCCCTTGTTTTGATCGGAAAGTTTTTCTCCTTTTTTGTATAATATGGATGTGTAATATTTTGAGTGGATTGAATGAATGCGTTTATTGGTAGAGTATTTTTCCAGTTTTGTACAAATGAATGATTGACCAGAATTGATATTTTCTGGTAATAGTTTGAATGTATTATGTTAGAATTGTATTGTTCTATTTTGGTTTGAAACAGCTCATCAAATGTATTATGTTCATTTGTAAATTTTTGTATATTTTCGAATTTTGTCAATTGTACAGTAATAGTGAATTTTCTTGTACTTACCTGCTTTTGGGCATTATTATATATATATTGAAATGAATAAATTCAATCAAATGAAATGACCCTTTATCAAATCTTAAAATAGTTGAAATAGCTTAAGGTAAAATTCGCTATGTTTCGCTCGAATGACGGTCAGTTGCCACCTTCTTTTGTCTTGTTATTTAACATAAAAAATTGCATACACTCTGACAATTTTCACTTGCATAAACCTAAGATGGTGATGGTCCTGAACTGTATACCACACAGATATCATATTTGGAAATATCTTCCTTCCTACCTTAGAGATATAAACAGAAAAAAAAATCCGTGTATTCTTTTTGTAAGAAAGCTGTAAAAACGATGTTGCTTTCTGCATATCAACGACCCTATAAAGAAATTTCACTTTGCAAATATATATATATATATATATATATATACAAATATGCAATCTTACCTGCCCATTGTATGCACTTCAAAATTCTGAAAAATAAAAAAAATTAAAAATGAAAAGGCCATATAAACAAATATGATGTTTTTTTTTTAATTTGCCATTTGAATTATCTCATTGTCTGCAGTGATGCAATGTCATGAATTTGTACTATACGTAAAAATCTTTCTTGTAAATACTGACTTACTCAATCTTTTATGTAACCATGTAACCGACTAATGCCGTTGCATTCAAAACTGTCAAATCAGCACTATTGATAGTGAGGCAAGTCATGCTTTGCTGCACAGTAATCCAGGTGATATAGGCCTAACTTTGTACAGACAAATTCCAGCAGACAAACCTTTGATGAAATATTACAACCTTTGATTCCTTCTCCCCTTTCTGCTGTCATATCTCTACGCAAGTGACCCCTCCCCTTTATTTTTCTCTTTATGTATTATTCATTTTAAATGGCTACAAGCAATCAAGTTAAACTAACGCCGTAGTCCTTCTGCATTGTGTTATCCATTGTTTCTCTTATACACTTTTGTAAATCCAACGTAAACAAAATGACTTGAAACCCAATTAATGTATATGCTACCAACAATGTGTGTAGGAGCCTACGTGAACAATACTTATGCAGGAACCAATAAAATCAAATTAAAGCAAATCAATTGAATTTTCCCTCCATCGTTCGTTTCTGTATTCAATACAATCACGATAATACCTATATATAAGATGTTTTAACTATTTCTTTTTAGTTTTAGGATATGCATGTTGATTTTGCTGTTTACAAAGTGTAGATATGACACTAAAAGAAGAGAGAATTGTACATGTGTATAATCAATACCCAGTGACATAAAACGTACAGAATTACGCTGGAAAAAAAAAACCCAGAACAACAAAATCTCATCGTCGTCCGACATGCACGGGGGGGGGGGGGGGGGGGGGGGGGGTCCCCTTGTCTTAAAAGTGGTTGAAATATTGCGACACGGCTCGTACAGACTTTTTGGAATATTTGCTGTATAATTTTTGTAGCTATCGATGGCTGATGGATCTTTGTAGTATGGTAAGAGGTGAGGCTAAAAGAAAAGAATGTCATCAAACTTAAGAAGTATTCATGTTAAATGACCGTTTTTGGAATGTCGGATTTCATTCCTCCCCACCCATCTGCACCCCGCGCCTACCCCCCCCCCCCCCCCCGTATTTTTTGATCCAGCGCTAAGTACCGCTTACTTACAAAATGACTTTTACAAGTTTCAAGTTTTTTATTTCATCTCCCCCCCCCCCAAAAAAAAGAAATATATATATATATATATATTTGTATACATATATAGTATTTACAATGAAACGTTTAAATACACATATGACACGAAATCAGTACAACAATGTAAAGAAAGCAAAGAAATATGAACTGAGATACAAATATATGTTGTAAGTTTTATGGCAAATTTCAAAAGAGAGTTGTTGGAAATGGAGGGAACTTCTAAAAAGCACGGCTTGTATAGTATGCAATAATATCACGTATTACACACACACACACTCACACACACACAAACAAACACACACACACATATATATATATTAAAGGGATAGTTCAGTTTCGATTGAGATGGGGCTTCAGGTTCCCAACGTTTTTTGATGGTGATTTTTTGAGATAATGAAAAACCTCTTATGAAATATGAAAGACATGTAACAATGGAATTCAAAGTTTTAATCAACGAACATTGGTTTTGAAATGGCTGAGATATCGAAATCGTACAGCTACGAGAATTTGAAATGCAAAGTCTTTGTAGAATAGTATGAATATGTTGGTAATGGGATCTGGCCACTTCGATGACTTCTTTAATACAAAAAAAAAAAAATTATGGAACTCCGAGAGACTGCGGAACTTGACGGTGTGGGTATTCCCAGCGGAATTCAATGGTACAACATTTACTTTCTTTTCAAATGGACTGGATCTTTGCCACTATTTACAATAAAGAAAGAAAGTGCCCTGGGATTCCCCACTGTATTGAAGTGGTAATCATGCATTGTCATTCCTGCTGGGGAAGAAGTTTGCAAAGCAGTGATCCCATGCATGAAGACAGCCAGCGACTGAATCTCTCTTATCAAAGGACAAGGAGTGAACGAACAGAACACATCTTATCCGTGCGTTTAATGTTTCAGCCAAGATGTCTGCGCTTGACGAACATTTGACGTGTCCAGTGTGTCATGATATAATTAGGGACCCGAGACAGCTGCCGTGTGGCCCCCCTGATTCCTTTTGTTACGCTTGCATAAAAGCCGTGATATCAAACACGCGACTGTCAAATCCTTACCATCCGGAAATGGAGTGCCCGTATTGCCGAGTTAGGACAAGTGTTGGTAGTCTTGAGATGACGCTTAAACCAAACTACATGGTTAATAGCATCGTTAATGCCATCAAGTCGTCACGGCAGAACACGTGTAATGTTAATGGCATCACGTCTGCGCGAAAGAACATGTGTGATCGACATCCTACAAGTGAAAAGGACTATTACTGCGAGCAGTGTGGGGTTCTGGTGTGGAGTCACTGCGCTGTTAGAGATCATTGTAGTTATGGAATGGCGGTAAAAGCGGCCGATGAAATGTTGGGATCATTGAACCTCAAATGCAATCTTTGATCGCCCAAGGTGAAGAGCAGGAAAATTTACACGCCAAATACAGGAGCTCCCTGAAATATATCTTGTTAAAGGGAGACAAAGAGTTCAAGCGATTAGAAGACGAAGTCACAGCTGAGCATAACATCCTTCAGAAGCAGGTAACAGAACAGAAGCAGCACCTGCTTTCCTCCATAACAACCATGAAGTCCGATTTTCGGCAAAATGTCCGCTCGGCGTTGTCTGCCGATGAAAAGCTCATGTCACATGTGTCGGATTCTCTTCGCATATCCAGAGATGATCTGAGGAGCCACAGTCCCTCTGTTATCGTCTCCTCATTCAAGACATTGGCCAGTAATGACCTAGAACACAAAGTACCCAGCACCAGGGAAGAAGGAGAAGCGCTGGATAGGATCAAGAATCTGCACTTGCGAAAGAGCGCTCAGTCTGAGGGGAGCATCTTCGGAATTGGTTTCATTAGACGCCGAGGGGTAAGTGATCTCCATCGGGAAATCAGCGAGGCAGACAACGGACCTTATTTGAATGTTAAAAAATGGATTAGCGGAAAACTCCGTCAAATGGATCCTGAAATAATTTTCGAATGCGTATGTACCTGTACGACATACTTATGTGATTTCATTGATTTTATTATGATGAAACTGCTATTGCTCTTGATAGGCTTTTTGTCTTTTTCTTTTGTTTATTCCTTCCTTGAAATGTATTAACAAATGAAAAAGTGATAAAGAGTACTTAAAAGAGAGAGAGAGAGAGTGTGTGTGTGTGTATAACATACAAGTCAATGTAAGAATTGTCTATTTCATATCATCAGTGTGTAATAACATATAAATCAAAACAACATGTTGAGTCATACTGTATACAATGGTATTGTGCATACTTTGTATGTGAACAAAGGACAAATCAATACAGGGAACCGTCATCATGGGCAGAGCTAACGTGGATGAGGCCCTTTGATATGCGAATATATTACAACACCGATAAACCTACAAATTAAACTCTTCATCTTAACGTGATATATAAAACACGTTTTGCTAAAAAAAAAAGGAGCGAAAAAAAGCAAAAAAAAAAATTGACTTGGTACTTTCAAGAGGAAGAAAAAAAATAAGAAGAACAACATCAACAAAGCTCACAGCACCATTGACTACTGGTAAAGAGAAATGTAGGTGTGTACAATTGACAATGCGTCGTGCGTGCAGGTGACCATGCAAGAGAGTATTAATGCTAATACGCATATTTTTGGTGTAAGTTATGCGTTTGACTGAAAGATACAATATGCAAATAAATGTCCCTGGAAAGTCATCAACAAAGAGAAGAATGGGAGAGAATGGAAGAAATCGGATAACATTTTGAAAAGTCTAGGGCTGACTAAGTTTTGAAGAACAGGAAAATAAATACATATATCAAAGAAAATTAGCAGTAAACATATTTCGATAACACATACTTTCTTTTGAGATGAGCATAAAAGGAGAAAAAAGTGAAGTACACTGCTTTAGTTGACCAGGTAGGCTGTTCCAGATGTCAGGACCGTAATTTCGAATTGATTTATGAGTTAAAACATTTTTTTTTTTTGGGGGGGGGGGTTCACAAGATAAACGTCTGTCGAACGGCGAGGTCGATATGACTATTGTGTGTATATTCGAGTTTAAAGGAAATATGTCATGAAATAAAGAGGGAAGTTGATTCATTGCGCACTTGTACATGAATATATTCTTGTTTGTAGAATGTGGATGTCGTGAAGCTTCAAGGTATTCAAGCGATGAAATAGATGATCTGTATGAGATAAATATGTAGAATTA
This sequence comes from Diadema antillarum, assembly GCF_040938485.1. Classification (NCBI taxonomy): domain Eukaryota; kingdom Metazoa; phylum Echinodermata; class Echinoidea; order Diadematoida; family Diadematidae; genus Diadema; species Diadema antillarum. The sequence goes on along the minus strand of NW_027272026.1, from coordinate 463,228 downwards.
GTAATGATGCGAATGACACGCTTTTGGGGTAAATACAATAAATTCAGTTTAGAAATACTATATTTTCCTTATGCAATATTTGACAAATACCATATGTGAGGCAGAATTTGAGAATTTTATAAAACAATCATAGGTCGTTTCGATAAAAGATCTTTCAACTTCCAGAGTACACCAATGTTCATTGATATGGTCCTTTGTAGGCAAGATATATGTTTGTTTCGTGTTAAATGAGAATCAACTGTAATTACCATAATACCATATGTGAGGCAGAATTTGAGAGTTGTATGAAATAATCAGAGGTCATTTCGATAAAAGATCTTTCAACTTCCAGAGTACACCAATGTTCGTTGATAAGGTCCCTTGCAGGCAAGATATATGTTTGTTTCGTGTTAAATGAGAATCAACTGTAATTACAATAATACCGTATGTGAGACAGAATTTGAGAATTGTATATAATAATGAGAGGTCGTTTCGATACAAGATCTTTCAACTTCCAGAGTGCACCAATGTTCGTTGATAAGGTCCTTTGTAGGCAAGATATATGTTTGTTTCGTGTTAAATGAGAATCAACTGTAGTTTCTATAAATCTAATACCTTTCTCTCGAAAAGGGATAACCCACCAATTGTTTGTATTGACATTAAAATCCCGTGAGTACGGTTTTCTGCAGTGAACAAAGTTTGTCTTGTGCAAAATTCAAAGATAATTTGTTTGATTTAAACCAAAGTGATAACTTTAATGATTCACTGATCGGACGATTAATAAGGATCCCTATCTCATGATATGATGAAATAATGGATGTATCATCACCGAAAAGTATAAACTTCAAAACTGGAGAAGAGTTTTTATATCATTTATATAAATATAAAACAACAGAGGCCCTAATATGGAACCTTGACCTACCCCACATTAAAATATCGAGTTTCTGTGACTCTTTAGACTAAAATTATGATATATTGTTGATGGTTTTGCAAATAATTTGTGAACCAGAGTAGAGCTTGATCTATTGCTCCATACAAATTAAGTTTATGAATCAATATTTTATGGTCGATGGTGTCGAATGCAAAAGCTTCAATTATTTTATTACACATAACTAAATGACCAATTGCATAATCCGTTGAATGTCCGCTTCTTAATCTTAAATGATGCTTATCAATAAATCATTGTTTTGTAAAAACCGATGTTGCCTTTTATACACATTTTTAAAAGAATCTTAGATATGCTTTTTAATAATGATATTGGCCTATAATTAGTCAATAATTTAGAATCATCTTTTTTGTAAACAGGAATAACTTTTGCTAGTTTTAAAACATTAAGGAAAATGCCTGTTGATAGAGACATAATAGATACCTGTTAGATATATGAGTTATGGGGTTTGCAACGTTAAAAAATATTTGTTTCAATAAAAAACACTACGACCATCGTGCCCACTCACACTCCCTCACAAGGATTGGGTAGGTAATCAGTAAAATGCGTGTTATACGAATCTATGTTGGATGCTAAGCTTTTATATCACCAATATCTGTAAAATAATCATTGAATGAGTTATCAGTTGTAAGATGAGTAATTTCCTCACAGTCAATAACAGAGTTGGTATTTTTTATTGTTTTTCCCATAGGGTTGATTAAAATTTTTTCCATAATGCAAAAACTTATCCTTATTTTTCTATATTAGTTGAATATTAAAATTTTTTGGGCAATCTCATTAATGTTGTGTTTCATTTCCGATATTTCATTAATGAATAATAACTTTGATTCTTTATCATTGTTTATAGCTTGCTTGTACAATTTATTACGAGTTGATATCGACCGCACAATGACCTAAGTTTATTTTTCTTAAATGTTTCCGTTTAACAAAAGGAATATTTTCATGATATTGATATAATAACCTACAGATACATGGTCAATATCAGCATGGGTGCGTGCGTGTGCGTTCATCTTGAATGTATGTGTTAAAGAGTGCAGCGTCTAAATTGTTTAGTTGGAATCAGAGTCACTGTATACAAAACAAGGCAGCTTTGTCAACAAAGAGCTGCATGAGTCACGCTGCTCGCGAACTTTGCAAATAAATGTGTAATAGTCACATGGGTCGCTTACTTTTGGCTCTAATTCTTGTTCAAACATTAAAGGCAAAAATAAAAAACAAAAGGGAAAACAAAAAACATCCCCACAAGCAGACAAGCCAATAAATTAATCTTAAGAAACTGTAATTCGAATTTCCTGATTAAATTTACTTCCTGTTTCAATTTAAATATCTTTTTTTTAATACATAACAAACTTTGAAACATCAAGGCTTTACCTGTCTCTAGAATGTTTCATTGGATTTATCAGACCATGACCCCATATTTACTCACATTCCTTTTTATCATAAACGTTTAGTTTACATTTCCCTGCGTGATGTTCTTCCGGAAAGTATAATGCCTGAAAATTTAGCCCAGTTGCAAGACGGTTTTGTTGAAGTGAACTGGCCTGAAGTATATGATACTGAGGATCCAAAATTATGTCTATGATTTATCAACGAGGACACCGATTTTCCTTTTGGATAATTATGTTCAATTAGTTGAAAAAATATGGTAATTACAAAAGACCCCCCCCCCCAGGCTAACATGGATATTTAAATCCTGGTTGCGATCAATTAAGCGAAAAAAAAAAAGATTTGTTTTATGTGGATAGAATTGAATGCACTGAAGACTTCCATTAACTTCCATTATAAATGTATTTCATTTCACGTTGTGTAATACAAAAAAAAAATAACTGATCAAATATCTTGTTTTAAAAATGACACCCGAAACACTCGGAATGTCAATGATAAATTGATAAGAACCAAGAAGTGCCCGTATCATTACAATCAGACACAGTGAGTTTCTATTATGAAACATCAATAGCTAGTATTTTAACCAATATTGTTCGGAAATATGGGAAATTATTTTGCCTAAAATATTTCCTTGACTAATAAACAGTTTTTCAATTTCTTACAAACCTCTACTTCTATTTCCCATTTGTTTTTTGCTTGCACTTTACGAATTCGACACCCACGAGTCATACAGCCCAGGAGACCGACACCATTAAATTAAAGGGTGTGTACAGTTCTGGTTGAGGTGAGGATTTTGCTTTGAACGTTTTGCAAAATATTCAGAAACCGATATGAGATGTCAAAAGAGCATGCAGTTCTAAGGGTTTTCAAAAGTTTATTTGATGAAAATGGGTTTTAATGGCTGAGATATATAAAAACAAGGTGAAACGAAGATATCCTAATAAAAGGCGTGGCCTGTAGCCTTTTATTGTTATCACTTTTTGGGATATCTCAGCCATTTTTAACACCAATTTTCATCAAATAAATGTTGAATCTTTCTTAAAATTACATGCTCTTTCATATTTCAAAAGAGGTTTCTCGTTATCTCACTTAGAAATATTCAAAGCATGAATCCCCACCTCAAACAGTACTGTACAGTCCCTTTAAGCCTCGTGTTGTATGGATGACCCCTTTTACTCCCATTCACAGGAACGAATTAATTGATATAGTTCAGAATTCAAACCTTAAGGAAAGCGCTGGCCATGATGATATTGACAATGTTCTTCTAAAATTAGCATAGGTTTCAAGATTTGTACATGTGTTATTTGTCTTTAAGTAATGGTATTGTCCCTGAGGATTATATAAACATCTAAGGTTGTTCTAGTTTATCACAGAGGGAATAGAGAATATGTTTGTAATTATAGACATATATTTATGTTACCTGCTATCTCAAAAGTACTTGAAAAGTTGTTTGTTGTAGACTTTTGAATTTTGTTACCATGCATACTGTTATTTCTGACAAGCAATTCGCTTTTCGGCAAATCACTATACATGTAAATCTCATGCAATCATTCCCTTCCTTGATAAATTCTCGAAAGCTATTGATCATTATTATCATGCAGTGATAGGTGTATTCCTTGACATTTCCAAGGCCGGTTCGACACCATAGACCAGAACATACTTCTTTACAAATTTTCCCACTATGATATTCGAAGATGGCCTTGGAGTGGTTCGAGAGTTATCTTACTAATTGTAAACAATTTGTATATAACATGGTCATACAGGTATTAGTGCAAGATGTCCACTTATGGCGTACCTCAAGGAAGCTTGCATTAACCCCTTTGAATTGTTCTATATATCAATGACATAAAAAATTCATCAAACATCCTTTCTCTTTTATCATTAGCTGATGATTCGAATGTGTTTCCTTCTACTGTGACTGCGATCCTGATATATGGATTAATAATTTTGATATTGAATGAATTAAATCAATTCAATGGATAAGAGTGAATAAATTCGCACTAAATCTTTTTAAACTAAATATTGAATTAATTAACTTCTAAATAATACAGTTAAAGAAGTGTCTTCAATCAAATTTTTAGCCTTTGATTCTTGCTGATAAACTTGCCTGCCATTTACACGTTGATATTCAAATTGCCGCATTATTTCTTGAAATGTGTGTGTCGTTAACAAAGTTAAATTTTGTTGCCTACAAAAGTTCTTTTGATACTATATTCATCTCTGATTTTGCCCCACTTGAATTATGCCATATTCCCCTGAGGTAACACATATTCCTCTTATGTAGAAAGAATATTATTAATGCACACACACACACACACACACCAAAAAACAAAACAAAAATTATTCGTATTGCTTACAATAAATCTTGGAGATGCCATACAAATGCTTCATTTCACAAAAATATGATTCTAAAGTTCAATGTCTTGTATCGTGTTACATTCAGGACAATCTATGTAGAAACTAACAAATCATTCCCTTCATTTTGTGTTTGTGTTTGATTCCGTGCTTATCAAAAAAACATTCGTGTCGTAAGAAGGCAATCTACTGATTTTCGCTTGCCATATTGCGTAGGACCATTTTTACAAAATCTATATTCTCTTTTGCAGGCCACAAATTTTGGAATGCTCTTGAAAACAGCATATACGAAGCTTTAAGTTTTGATATTTTTACTTTTGGACTAAAGTTTTTTTTTCTTTTAATTCCTTTACCACAGGGTATTTACATTTGAAAAACCGTAAAGTTTCTTCTTTGCTCTCTGTTTATTCATTATTTTTGATAATTATTCCCAACAGCACAATCTTTTTTTTTTTTACCTCTGTAATCTCGGTCTCGTGTGCGTTGGTATTGAACCATGGATTCCTCTTCCTGTGCCTATTTCTCTGTCCTTTTTCCCCCCTGTCCCTTTTGCACAAATAGCATCTTCTGTATATTCTTTCAATGCGTATCTTTATGAGAGATATGCTTTGTTGTGCGGTTGTAAGCATCTCATCTTGTTACAGTCTTCTTCCATCATTTTTTTTTGGTTCTTTATCTTCACTCTACACAAAAAAGTTTCTCTCACTCACACACACACTCACACACACACACACACACACACACACACACTCTCTCTCTCTCTCTCTCTCTTTCCTCTCTCTTCGGGCATGACAGCGACTTAGTGTAGGGATTTGTACACGGTGATTGTTTCGGATTAGTTAGGTTAATAGTTATAGGTCTCTATATCTCAATTTCTCTTGTTTTTCCACTTTTTATGTATATCAATCTACCGATCACGTAATTTGTTGTACAACGTGTTTGGGGAATACACCCTACAAGCACTGATTTTTAGCATTCTTCCCCATTTCCAGCATTTGCGTATACTTACAATATTCTGTTATCCTTATTTTGTATTATGAAATATGTGTATTCAATTTCTGTAATGTATCTATAAGTTTTTGTTGGAAATGGAAAAAAAAATGAATGAATGAATGAATGAATGAATGTGATTTTTGTTGTTGTTGTTGTTGTTTTCTCTTCCATGTTTTACCTTTTCTTTCAGAAAACCTGCCTTGTAGTCACGTTTGCCCATTATTATCAGTTATTCCTTATGGCAGGACTGCATTTTACAAGCTAGGCTTTTCAACAGTTTCCTCAATTTCTAACAAATTTTCTTTGATATAATGAAGTCACTGTTAGCTTTAATATGACTGTATTTTCTTAGCTAAGTTGATTATGTATGTATATGCAATTGTTATATTGTACTTCAGACTTTTGTCGAAAATAGAATGAAATGAAATGAAAATGAATACACTTTGTTTGGTTTCTTGCAGCATTGTTTCAACAATTCGCAATTATACATGATTATGAAAAAAATACCAGATATGATTAAAAAAAAGTTAGTATAACTAATATTCATCGAACAGAATTCAGAAATAATTGCATTAAAACCATGTTGCCAATTACATATTTAAAATCAAATTCCTATGTTAGTTATAGAATCAATTCAATGTATATTATACACATTTATACATGTAGACAAAAATTTTGATGGTTATCTTGAATAAAGCGCTGCTCGAGATTTAAGTGTGATGGGTAATAAGTTCAATACGTCAGAAACATGATGTCTAATTGATTTGTGTGCTAACAAGGATATAGGATTGTTGAGATGAAAGTCAAATGATCGTCGTGTTTTGTAAGAATGAATATCAGTATTTGCTTTGTCACATTTCATAAATTGGCCGTAAGACAATGTAAGAGGCAGGGCACTATAACTGCTTTCTGATGTCGCAATTGCCATGTGACATCATTTCAGAAATAGTGCACTATTTTGAAAATGTCATAAACAGTATGCCATAAAAGAGTGTCCAAAATGCTATTATTTTGAAAATAAATATAAACATTAATATATGCAATCATGTGAAGCTCTTTCAACCGATCACTTTTATAGAGGAACATTGTACAAAGCATGTATACAACTGCGATGTAAAGGCTCGAAACACAATCGCATGAATATTTCAACAATGCCTGACGTTTTGTCTTTGTCTGTCTTTGTGACATCACATTAACAAAGTTTTAAACATGGACAAATTGTGGGAGAGGGTATCTCACCATCCCACAGTAAACAAACCAAAAAAAAAAAACAACAACAACAACAACAACCCGAAACTATATGGGTCAGAATTTTGAACGATGTACAATTGAGCCAAAACAAGGCAAAATTTAAAAAGTAGGAAATTCTCCAAATCATTCATCTTGCCTGAAAGAGTATAACTCAAGCTTTAATATGAACCCAATTATACTAGGATTTTCCCAGAGGAACAAGTTTTTATTCACCGCTGAAGTTTACCATGTCCAGACCAGCGAACGTCCGTAAGGAATAGTACTGCACATACATTTGAATACCATTTAACATAGTTTCCAAAGATCTGATTCAATTCAAAATCCTAACGAAATATCTTAAGGGACATGTGAACGTGATTGCAGAATATTAAGCATGTACTCTTAACCTGTACGTAATGGTAGACAACTGATGATTTAACTAAATTCGTAATTTCTGTGGAAATATTGCTCTTCCGCTAAACACTTTCTTAACTTTACGCGCATTTTACAGAAACTCAATATTTTCACCTCTTCTTTCACTATCCCATACTTTAATCCTCACTCCCAAATAATAATATACCTTTTTAAGATGTATCTGATCTGGGCAGTCTCTATAACCCAACAAACATAGCATAGTTTTCATCACGGAGGTTCGCATGTAGGTCACGGACGTTCGGAACAAACAAGATATTGAACAATGCAGCTCTCTTGAGTTGGAAACGCATTCTACTCACAACAAACAGCAATTTCATGTCGAGAACAAATTCCTCTGCAAAATCCTGAATAGATATTACCAATTCTCAATTATATAAGCTTGTTTATCTTCTCATACTGAGGAATCAAAGAAAACAATTTTTCCATTTCTCGTAAATGAACGTACAAACGTACGTGTAATCTCAGTGACGCAGTCCATCCTTGAGAACGAATATATTTATCAAAATTTCGTTATCATGAAGTAAATATTCAGGTCCTAAACCTGTTATATGAAGTCTACAATGCAAAATTTGCTTTTTATATAACGAACATGGTCACAGCTAAAATTATGACAAAGAATTAATATAGAAAAACAGAAGAAATGTGCTCCGTTATAGAAGTACGAAGTTTAGCTGGGGAGGGCAAACGAATACGTTAGGAAGAAATCCCTCTGTGTTTGCTCTTTGTGTTACACGCTGTTACCGAGGAGAATTTGTGTTATTATATTAGTCAGAAATGATTACAGGTTCGATACTGCGAAGTTTCGTCATAACAAGACAAAATAAGTCCATATAGCTTGGATGGATGTTTGTGACTTTGATATTATACAATATGGTTTTTTATAACAAACCTTTTGTAGCGCGTCATTTCGGAGGCTCGTTATTCATACAGTTTGTCAATACGAATTCGTATAATTATGAAGCTTTTTTTATTCGGTAAATGATAGGAATCTCCGAATGTTAATCGAAAGGCTTATTAATTGGAACATGAAAAATTATATTCGCTTATCCAAATGTGGAGAAACAACTTAACGACTAAAATCCTCCAATTTCAAAACCTCATAATAACCGTTTTCACCTAAACGAATAACATGCCCATTCCAATTTTAGAAGAACGGACCTAAAAATAATGATCTTTAATATCTGTTTTTCGACGAACATTTCTAATAACAAAACTCCTGAATTAACTACAATTTTTTTTTTCATTTTGGAATAACAAACCTTTGGACATCGGAGTAACGAATCTTTGGAAGAGCGAACGTATCAAAGTGCAACCTTAAACCTATTCTTAATCATTATTTTTTTCAAATGTATTTTCAAAGTAAGCACAAAAGCACAAACAAACTGACGATCTCTCTGTCTCTTAAATGTAAAATGAAAAAAAAAATCTTGGAAAAAATTACAAATGAATATTGCTTTTCATTGATGAGTATAAAAAAAACACCATGTGATGATAAGCGGAGGATTTGTGTGTTTTCATCAGACAATAATTGTATACTGCATGATTTTTGTTCGCTTGTGACGGCATTTCGATGAATAAAAAACATAAACAAACAAACAAAAACTTCTCCAGAGGAATTTGGTATAACGGCAGTGCACTGGCAATTCTTTTCTCTGTGTGTTGGAGCTCGATACCTTCTCTGTTTCTCAGTCATTTTCATTCAACTGTTTCCACGTCCTTTTGAAACTTTTCCGTTTCTTATTCAACACATGCTCATTACAGACTTTTTCCGTCATTATCCTGAATGTGATTGCGTAGAACTTTTCGGATTTGTTTTGGTTTGTTTTGTTTTGTTTTGTTTTTGCTTTCTGTTTGGTCGCAGCATGTTCAGGCTATTGAGGGAATGAGAGAAAAATCGTCATGAAGAGAAAAATAAGAATGAATTAAGGCATTTAATATCATGACAATTACAGCGAACGTCCGTTATGGAGACCAAAACTGGATGTGTTCTGTTTGAGACGGCAGCTACCATACTCAAAAGATAAACACTTAGAGCACCTGTCACTAAAAAATGGCACTGATCTTCTTTCTCCTACTATGTAATCCATTGACTTATTCAACCAACGAACATCCGTGAAAAAAACGTTTTCCGTTTGTTATTACAGGTAAATTGAGTGCTGACCGCTATTCACTTTCGGGTATGAGCGGCTCGGTGATTTGGTAATATTTTCAACTAACATTAATCTTATGCGCAGTGATATATTTGTAATTGTCAGAAATTTCCTTTCTCGGACAGAACGTCCGTGAGCCAAACTTTCAGAACCTGTAACAGTACAAATTGTCTCCAGAACCTCATTAGAAAGAAATTTAAACGCACAGAAATTACAGATTACGCAAAATTCCATTTTCCTATAACTTTGTTTTAAGTGTTTAGTTTTTTTTTTTGTATAATTAGAGGGAAAACAAGCGTAAAATTGTGAGTAACTTTTCAGTTGTTTGTTCATCATGATCACATAACACCTTAAAAATTCTGAAACTACTGCTCTAAACTCATTGTTTACTTTGTTAAAAACTTTATTTGTCGCTATTCGAGCCAAAAGTTTTAAAGAATACAGGTCACTTTCGGGACAAGTTATCCCTATCGGAGGGATTGCATACGTAACGGACGTTCTCTGGAATTATCACGGACGTTCGTTCTACTACTAGGGTCATGTTCCAGGACGGATAACTAATCGGCAGAGAGTACCTAGCCTTCCTAACTCTTTCAAAAATTTGAAAAGGTATTGTCAATGCAAATTATAAGAAATTTGACATCCTTACAACATATGTATTGCTCAGAGGGGGATCAGGAGGTGAATTTTCAGAGAAAATATTAATTATTTGCTTGGTTTTTGGTGAATTACATGGTCCAAAAACTGCGGACGAACCTCAGTCCGCTCCAAAAATGACATGCAGCTCCACGGCTAGAGAGCCAAAGGTAAAATGCACCTTCACCATCAAAGCAAGATGGTGTCCCACTCGAAAACGTTTTAATCATCACGGACGTTCTTTCTTTCTTGGAGGTTCGTCTAAAAATATAATTTCGGTTCCTATTTGACAAAGGATGGACAGAAACTCAAAACAAACATATTATCGTGTTGCTAGATCTTAGTTGATTACGACTCAGAACAATATCGCCAATAACGTTTCATGGGCTACGATCTTTATTAGAAAATAGCGGAAGCACGTCCGTGACCAAAACTGAGTATAATTTTGCATAAAAGAATATTACGTCCCATGTACAGCCAGCAGACGTACAATTTTTGCAGGATATGTTCATTAGGTGGAACACCAAATTTTCGTATACGTTACAGTTGGGACAACAAAGTAGAATTTGCAGCAGCGATAGAAATAAAAGTATCACGGACGTTCGTCTGTTTAGGACTTTGATATTTTAATTGTTCTCTGTAATTTTATACGTGCTCATTAAGTTCTTATAATTTTGTGGTACATACCCATGATATGTCAGATCCAGAACATGGTCAGATATTAGATGCCACGTACCATTAAAAATGCGCATCATCAGTTTGAAAAACAAAAATTATTATGAAAATAGCGTTTTTACCGTATTTTTACGCTGTAAGTCCTTGTGAAATGAAAAATATCAGGCAAAAGTCAACCAAACCATATATTTCCTGAAAGGAAATTTACCAATCTTTGAGATGACATGAGAAAATCTGGTTTCTTAGATCATCCTGGCGTGTTCTAAGGGAAAGAATGTCATAAGGTACGAAAATTGGCAATTGTACATCGTTCAAAATTCTCACCCATATACATTGGGCACATTCAGATTTTTTTTCATAGAAAATAGACAATTTACTTAATCCCTACAAAAACATTGAAATCTATACATTTTTTTTACTTCACCTATAAGCAATGTCTTTCATAGGGACACATTTTATTATCATTTTGTAACTGATTGAAATCATAAATATATGTTGTAAAACAAGAGTCCCCTGAGAAAGAGACTAAACAACGCAGTGATGTTATAGGAATGCTGTTATTCAATTTTATATCCCTCATGTAAAGCTTCTTGCCATAGGATTGTACAGAGCACGAACATGGTGTAGTTTTACTAGCTAGCTACGAGCAGCTGGATGCGGTGCAATTGGTTACTAGCCAGCGTGATATAGTACTTTTGGGAATCCACGATTTGCACCCATCGTGATCGTGTGATCGATATCTACATTTCTCACTTAAGAATGTACGCAGTGCGCGTAGTAGCGATACTTTTGAGCGACAGTCCTGTGGCTTGTAGCTAGCTAGCTAGCGCTATAAGAGAGCGCGCGGTGTGATGTGCGACAGCATTACAGAAATCTGTGTGGTGCGATGGCGTGGCCGGTCGGTGTGTAACGTGTGGACGTGTGATACGTGATCAATGCATTCAGCTCAATTGACAAAGTGACTGCTTCCAGTAACGGAAGAATGATCGCAGGAGGACACCATATCAGGTACGAATTAGGAATAAAATAAAACCGATTTTGAAGATGATCTGGGTAACGAACAAAGCCGCTTTAGGCCTACTTCTAACGTAGTCCTGGACCTCGATCTTTCGGAGTTTTGCACGCTGTAGTGTAGCTCGTGTGTAGGAATCAACAACAGCGCAGCGGTGTCGTTCGCTACGCGCTGCACGCACTGCTGCTGCACTGCTACAGCCTAACGTTAGATTTATCGTTCACGAAACCTGCACACTTTTCCAAAAGGGAACCGTCATTACTCTAGTAAAATGCTCGAGAGGGATATAAAACAAATATCGACTGCTTTCTTTCGGGCCATGGTAAAACTATTTGACCTCGGTGATGTCTCAACAGTGCCATGTCCCTCGACTTCGTCTCGGGACATAGCACTGTTGAGACATCACCTCGGTGCAAATAGTTTTACCATCTCCCTCTGCAGCAGTCGATATTTGTATAATACCTAACGACCTTTGTACCGGGAAGGCCGTTAGCGATCGCCCCGTCATTGTACAGGCATGCTTACCTGGAAACATTAAACTGCACATTACCTGAATATGAGACCATTCTGAAACAAATGATTTTCACACAACAATAGATATATAATGCATTCTTAAATGAGTCCCACAAGGATTGGAACAATCATCCCCAACATTCCCACTGATTCCTACTGATCAGTTACTAGCCATCCCCTTTAATTCCCCTTACCACGGACGAGCCCCCTAGAGTTTATCACCCCAAAGTATAGACTCTCTGTCCCAAGACCAGACGACAAATGGTCATCCCTTACGGTCACTGCAGAATAGAGCTTTTGTTCTTAAAGTAGTTTCTTGCATAGACGAAGGTGATAAATGATATTTTGGCTTTTGTAAGAAATTAAAAGTCCGTCTTGAGGAGTATAACTCCTTTGAAGTTGACTGGAGAGGGGGAGTTTGGGTATCAGCACTGGTGTGTGACAGTCATATAGTCTTGGGAGCCCGAATAAAACACTGGATTGAGACATGAGCCATCGAAATGACTGGTTTGCCTGATTTCTTGATGTGTCCTTAGATGTGAACTCTAACTGTCTTGGGTACCACCGCAGCGTCCCAACACTATAAACATACTGCATTTTCATTTCATTTCATTTCATTTATTTCCACAGGGTAGATAAAAAGACATACAAACATTACGTGAGCGCAACTTACATCATGCAAGATGCAATGCAATAAATATATAACACGTGGAGGAATCAACAATAGGCCATAAAGGCCTTTCAAAGGCTGATCCCTGACAATTAAAAATGGTACAATTATTAATTACTATCACAGAACAAAACATTACAGAATACATGGGACTATACAGATGACAAAACATTACAATAAACAAGTGATTAGGCAAGCAAAATATTATCTAAGTCATTCATGCGTGTCTCAAACGAGATTACTAAATCAAAAGAAATTGTTTATACTTTCTTTTAAATGACGAAAGACTAATGGTACTTTTAATGTTGACTGGTAAGTTATTCCACAAAAGTGGGCCAGCACACCTTATAGTACGTCTAGAAGCATTGTATTTATAAAATGGAATATATAACTTATTACTTTGACGAGTACTGTATACAACACGAGTATTGTTTTCAATGAAGCAGTTGTCTAAAAAATGTGGCAAGATATTGTTAATATAGGAATATACAAATGTGCAGGTAACAAATTTATTAATTTCATACACAGAAAGCAATTTCAGCTTTTTAAACAAGGGACCTGTGTGGGTTTGGGGCTGTGATTGGGTAATAATTCTTATTGCACGTTTTTGTAAAATATAAATACGGTTTAAAAGAGATTTTGCACAGTTCCCCCAGATGATATTGCAATACATGAAATGAGGCAAGATCATGGTATGATATAAACTGAAGAGTACGGCAGGAGGAACTATTGCACTTATTCTATTTATTGCTTCAATTGCCCTAGCTACTTTAAAACAAACATCCTCAACATGATTTTTCCATGTCAGATGATCGTCTAGTATAACTCCTAAAAATTTTACTGTATGTACAATGGGAAGGCTGATACCTGCAATACAAATATCAATATCATTAACTTTTATCACTTTCTTTCTTGTTTTAAATATCATACATGATGTCTTGTCAATATTCAGCTTTAATTTGTTTGCTAAAAACCAATCTTGAACTTTGGCTAATTCATTATTCAATATTGCACAGGTACTAGTGATATCATTGCCAGAGATAAATAGATTGCTATCATCTGCATATAAAATTGAGTGTAAAATGTTACTTGAATACTGCAGATCATTTATGTACAATATAAAAAGTAACGGACCTAAAACAGAGCCTTGTGGCACACCAACATTAATGTTCTGAGTAGGAGAAGAATAACCATTTACATATACATACTGCTTACGATTTTGTAGATAACTTTTAAACCATTCTAAAGCGATACCTCTAACACCATAAAAACTTAATTTGTGTAAAAGGATATCATGGCTTATACAATCGAATGCTTTAGAAAGATCTAAAAAGACACCAATAACAAACTCCTTTTTCTCAAATGCCTGTGCAATTCTATCACAAAAGTCAAGGAGAGCCATATACGTTGAGTACCCAGGTCTAAATCCAAATTGTTTGGGATATAAAATCCTAGCATGACACAAATAAGAAAGAAGACGTTTATGTACGAGTTTTTCGAATAGCTTGAAAAAAAAAAAACAGATAGAATAGAGATTGGTCTGTAATTTGATATACTAGAAGTATCACCTTTCTTATAAATTGGTATAACTTTAGCAGTTTTTAATGATGTGGGAAATACACCTTGTTCAAGAGATAGATTAAGAATACTGCACAGTGGTTTGGCAAGATTTTGAATAGATTGCTTTAACACATAAGAATCAATTTCATCACAGCCTGGACTCTTGTTGTTTTGAAATGTTAAAACAACATCAAATAATTCTTTTGGCTTTATAGCTTTCATGAAAAAAGAAGCAGAAGACTTTCTAAAACACAAGTAATCATTGAATTTTCGGTTCGGTGTAAAAATGGCAGAGGTAAAAATGGCAGGGGTAAAAATGGCAGGGGTAAAAATGGCAGGGGTAAAAATGGCAGAGGTAAAAATGGCAGGGGTAAAAATGGCAGGGGTAACAAGAGACCCGCGGGTCTAGCGCTCACCTGAGTATCGCAAGTTCACCTTTCACGCAGTCACTAATCTTATTCACAGCTCTACCAAAATTTGACCAGGCATTCTCAAGTAGAAGATGAAAATGTACAATAAGGGCCCAATTTTTTTAAGATTCCTTAATTTGGGGGGATTGGGGCCCCCGGGGCCCTCTGGGTGGGGCATGGTGCCCATTTTGATAAATTGAGATCCTGACCCCCTAGGGATGCTACCTGCCAAGTTTGACAAAAATCCATCATGAGGTTTTCAGGAGGAAGATGAAAATGTACAATTCAGGCCCCCATTTGGACCCTTCCAACCACACCCCCCCCCCCTACCCAAGAGGGGCACCCCTGGATCTCCTATGAACAAACTTGAAACTACAGTCATTAATGCACTCACTCATAGTATTATCTCAGCTCTATAACTTCTGATTCTAGAGAAGATTTATAAAGATTCCTTCATTTGGGGGGTTTGGGACCCCTGGGGGCCCCCTGGGTGGGGCATGGTGCCCATTTTAACAAATTGAGATCCTAACCCCCTAGGGATGCTACCTGCCAAGTTTGGTGAAAATGGGTCATGGGGTTCTCAAGAAGAAGATAAAAATGTACAATTTAGGCCCCATAAGGACCCCTCCTCACCCCCTCCCCTGGGTCCCAAGGGGGGCACCCCTGATTCTGCCATGAACAAACTTGAAACTACAGTCATCAATGTACTAACTCATAGTATTAACTTAGCTCTATCACTTCTGGTTCTAGAGAAGAAGATTTTTGCGGATTCCTTAATTTTGGGGGGTTTGGGCCCCCTGGGGGCCCCCTGGGTGGGGCATGGTGCCCATTTTAACAAATTGAGTTCCTAACCCCCTAGGGATGCTACCTGCCAAGTTTGGTGAAAATGGGTCATGGGGTTCTCAAGAAGAAGATGAAAATGTACAATTTAGGCCCCATTAGAACCCCTCCCCACCCCCCTCCCCTGGGTCCCAAGGGGGGCACCCCTGATTCTGCCATGAACAAACTTGAAACTACAGTCATCAATGTACTAACTCATAGTATTAACTTAGCTCTATCACTTCTGGTTCTAGAGAAGAAGATTTTTACAGATTCCTTAATTTTGGGGGGTTTGGGCCCCCCTGGGGGCCCCCTGGGTGGGGCATGGTGCCCATTTTAACAAATTGAGTTCCTAACCCCCTAGGGATGCTACCTGCCAAGTTTGATGAAAATCGGTCTTGGGGTTTTCAAGAAGAAGATGAAAATGTAAAAAGTTTACGCACGACGCACGACGGACGACGGACGACGGACGACGGACGACGGACGACGGACGACGCACGACGGACGCCGGACGAAGGGCGATCGCAATAGCTCACTTGAGCCTTTGGCTCAGGTGAGCTAAAAATGGCAGAGGTAAAAATGGCAGAGGTAAAAATGGCAGAGGTAAAAATGGCAGGGGTAAAAATGGCAGGGGTAAAAATGGCAGGGGTAAAAATGGCAGAGGTAAAAATGGCAGCGGTAAAAATGGCAGAGGTAAAAATGGCAGCGGTAAAAATGGCAGAGGTAAATAATTATGTGGTAAAAATGTCAGAG
The DNA here is from genome assembly GCF_040938485.1 of Diadema antillarum. Classification (NCBI taxonomy): domain Eukaryota; kingdom Metazoa; phylum Echinodermata; class Echinoidea; order Diadematoida; family Diadematidae; genus Diadema; species Diadema antillarum. The sequence goes on along the minus strand of NW_027272026.1, from coordinate 446,706 downwards.
GTAGAGTTGTCAGTGGTCGAAATGTCAGTGGTCAAAATGCTAGAGATAAAACATGCCATTGATAAAAATTTAGTCGTTGAAATGCAAGAGGACGAGGTAAAAGTGACAGAGAATTTTTTTTTTTCTTCATGTTTCTGACACCTTTCTCGCAATACGCGCTTTTCGTGCCTTCTCCTGAAATAAAGCACAGGGAGACCGGGGAGAAATGGGACACGGGGAGAAATATGGGACACTCATGTAACTTAAAAAATGCTCGGCCAGGCAACAATCCAATTATATCAGTAAAAGATGAGCCTCGGTATACACCTAAAATGGACATATTAAAATATTATACAGCTCTATAGGTATCTTGTCCGTAAAATATCAAACTTACTTTAGATCTGGTAGGTCCTATACCAGGTTAATAAGTATTTTAAAAAGTGTGCAAACTTCTGAAAATAAAATTGCTTGATAACAGACATGCAGGTATGAAAAATTGGCAGGGATCTTTTACTGTTTCTGTTACCACTGGGAGAAATTTAAAAGGGCAGTGTTACATTTCTCCCCGCGGCACATGTAAAGAGAGTCTTGCAGAGCTTCAGCGATCCCTGTGTAAATTGAATCGCGATCATAGTGTCATAGGCGGTGATTTCAATCTATACCTGGATGGGGTTGGATTGGATTTTCTTACTGTTGTTGCATAAGGAGGGAACAACGTCATTTTCGGTGGCTGAATCTACCAATCTTTAGCAACACACCATGTTGATAACATAATGGAATCTGACTTTGGAGCAACAGCTAAGTTTGAAAGGCATCAAACATTTACATTTTTTTCGCCTGCGGATTCATTCAACAATGATTGAAAGAAATCCCGTGGCAAACTATCAGTTTTTACTCTCACTAGAACAGTTTATTGCTAAAGTTAGTCTCCAGTTTTAATAGGCATAAGTTTGTAAAGTGACTACAAAGTGTTCATTAAACTTCGAGATATTTGTTTTTGCGCCATGTGATGCTTGAACAATGTAATAAAATATTTTGCAAGAGCTTATTTATTTTTGCGTCATGTGATACTTGAACAATGTAATAGAATATTTTGCAAGAGTTTACTTATGTCTGCCGATACATCTGCTGTAGTTTATTTTTTGCGTTTTGTATTTTTACTTCTACATTATGTCGTGATCAGGCCTTGTGAGATAAACAGGCTCCTACGAAACCTGAATGTGAGAAAATAATATTGAACAGGTGAAAAATTAGTGGTTTGCTTCGACTATGTCTCCTTCACTTCTTTACACTAAACAGTTCAAAAAATGAAAAGTAATGACAATATACTAGCCTGGACGTGAGCGGAATTCGTTTGTGTAAGAGTGTGTATGTGAGAGTATGTATATCTGCGTATATGTTTATACCAAAAGTGGGTTCGTGTGTGTGTGTGTGTGTGTGTGTGTGTGTGTGTGTGTGTGTGATAACTTCATTGGGCGAAACAACGTAGGATTATACTGTTTAAGGGTTTTGCATCATTGTTGGAACGCCCTTATAATGATAAATGATAATAATAATAATAATAATAATGATAATAATAATAATAATAACAATATTAACAATATTACTGAATAATGAAAATAATTTCCCATAGGCCTACTAGGCTCTTAGCTGGTTTATTATTTCTCTGCACACAGACAGATTACGCCACTGCACTTGAATCAAACTCAGAATAATGAGAGTGCTCTAATCTTTTTAAAACATAATTAAATCAATATTCTTCAAATCTGCAATTTGGATTTGTTAATTCGAGAAATACATTTTGCTCTGACTAGGATATCATTCAAGACCTCTTCATACGTTTATATCTGACGAAATCGCTCTCATTACTTCTGACATTTTACCTCTGCCATTTTACCTCTGCCATTTTTACCTCTGCCATTTTTACCCCTGCCATTTTTACCTCTGCCATTTTTACCCCTGCCATTTTTACCTCTGCCATTTTTTACCTCTGCCATTTTTACCCCTGCCATTTTTACCCCTGTCATTTTTACCCCTGCCATTTTTACCACTGCCATTTTTACCCCTGCCATTTTTACCCCTGCCATTTTTACCCCTGCCATTTTTACCTCTGCCATTTTTACCCCTGCCATTTTTACCCCTGCCATTTTTACCTCTGCCATTTTTACCTCTGCCATTTTTACCTCTGCCATTTTTACCCCTGCCATTTTTACCCCTGCATTTTTACCTCTGCCATTTTTACCTGGCACCGAATTTTCTGGATGTATTCGGTATCTTATCTACTATGTCGGACCCAATAAACCTGAAGTAATCATTAAACAAATTAACAATTTCTTGAGGATCAGATATGTCCTTATCATTGTGTTGAAGATGTATATATTGCACTTTGTCCCTTGTTTTATTCAAAATATCATTTATTATACGCCATGTCCCGTACACGGAGAGCGGTGTAATCAACTGTGGAGGTTACTGACATGCATTCGCCGTATGCAAATCGGGCTCGGGCAGACAGACACGCTGATTAGTTGACTTTTGCTCCCGAAATCGGGGAGCAAAAGTCGGTAATTTAAAGGGCTTACAAAACGATGCAAGTCAGATCTCAAAAGGCCCTTGCGCAACCCAACTATGGGCTGGGTTCTCTCCACCAGAGAGCCAGAGGACATTGAAAAAAAGGCTACGGTTGAGGCAGATTCGCAGCATCGTCTTTATGAATCACATTGATAAAAATTGCAGTCAGTCGCTAAACCTCCGCCAGCAAAGTAGAACTACATCTCGTTTGCGCGTCCTAATCTATAGACCAAATGGCTTCATTTGAAGAACATTTGACCTGTCCAGTGTGTCGGGACAGGATAGTGGACGCGAGGCAGCTACCATGCGGTCACTCTTTCTGCAACACATGTATCAATACTATAATATCAAACAAGCGACGATTGGACCAGAGAGATATAGAGTGTCCATATTGTCGAGATATTACAAAAATGTGCGACTTGGGGAGGACTCTGAAACCAAATTACATGGTTAACAATATTCTCGATGCCATCAATTCTGCACAGAAGAACATGTGTGTTCGACACCCGAGAATTGCAAGGAAATACTACTGCGAGCAGTGTGAGGTTGTAGTGTGCAGTGAGTGTGTTGTCAAAGATCACTATGCTCATGGTAAGGCGCCAAAGGCACTCGACGAAGTAGTAGGGATTATCACAGCCGATATGGATGCTCTGCTCGTGCAAGGAGAAGAGCACGAAATTCAGCTTAACACATACAGCAGCTCCCTGAGAAATATCCAGTCAGAAGGAGACAAAGAGTTACAGCGATTAGAAGACGAAGTCATGGCCGAGTATAACATCCTCCAGAAGCATTTAGACGAACAAAAGGAACGACTGCTTTCCTCAATAGCAACCATGAAGTCAGATATTCAGCAAAGGGTCACCTCGGCGTTGTCTGCCAATGAAGAACTCACTTCACGTGTTTCGAAGTCTCTCCGTACAGCCAGAGAAAAATTGTCCACGTGTAATCCAGTGGATCTCGTCTCTTCATTCAAGACGTGGGCTACACAGCTGAAAACTGATCTTAAGAAAATACCGAACACGAGGGAAGAAGAAGGGGCGCTTGAAATGGTAAAGCTCCTTCACTTCCAAAAGAGCACGCTATCCCAAAGTCGCACGCTCGAGTTTGGTTCTATTGGACATCGCGAGCCAGTCGATCTGGAGGGCGAAGCGAACGATGTCAATCAAGACGGTTTCAAAGTGGCACACAATGAAAATGGCCATGAAGTTGAAGGGATCAATGAGGCAAATGACTCCCTTGAATCTGTCAATGGCGATGAGGGAATTGGTCATTCCTGTTCGGACCCTTGCCCAGAGATTTCAGATTTAGATGCTCTTCTTGCTGCGCTCTCTAATGCTACAGTCACACACGGCCGGATTTCGAACCGCCGCCATAAGAAACTCAAACGGTTTCAACCCGGTTCGAGCCGTAGAGACCCGCATTGAACCGCAACATATCCTGTGTCAATTCCTGACGGATTCCGGGGACTACGATATACGGCGGTGAAATTTTTTTGGTCATGTTCAAAATTTTCTAACGGATTTCAATTCCCTATTGATATCCGATTTGACCCGGTTCGAACCGCATTGACTCGCATCGACCCGCTGCACTTAACCCGCCACGTAAAACCGTGTGACCCTTGCCGTATATCGCATTGCCGTCATGCAACGGATGATGACGAGGTTTACATCCGGGTAGGTACGAGTCGAAGCGGGTTAACACGGGTCGATAGGGGTCGGAAAGGATTCAGCTAAGGATTTAAAGCGGATTTTTTTATACGGCTAGATTCGGGTCAATACTTGTCTCTACGTCACGAACCGGGTCGATCCGGTTTGATTTCCCTTTGGACCCGGTTCGAAATCCGGCCCTGTGTGACTGTAGCATAAATTACCCTCGATTCCGGGACTAATCCGTCTCATTTTCACCCTGATCAAATCCGTTTTGGGACCCGGCAGTGTGTGACTGTAGCTGAGGCATATCATTTTTACTGCTTATACTATACGTGCCCTCACGGAGTAGATAGTCCGTTCCGCTGGAAAGCATTTCGACACTGTATCACTTTCGAAGACGCTTTATACATAACACTTGGCTAATTTTCTCTGTGTGCTTTGGCCCTTGGTGTAAGCATCAAACCGATTTGGGTTTGGGTTTTTTTTTTCTCCCTCTCTCTCTCTTCCTCTCCTCCCTATTTCTAGTTCCCCGTTTTCACAATTTTTTTTAAATATATTCCCGATTTCCCCAGTTTCCCCGCACTCTTTGTAATAGTAAGCTTTTCACCCCCCCCCCCCTTTCCTCCTTCCCTCAGAGGTACTCACATGACATGCATGATACAAGCATAGTCTTTTGAGTGGGTACTTCCACTTTTTCGCAGAGTGTATAAATACGATTGTATATCTCTTTTTTGTACTGATCATGTAGACATAAAATTGTTGTTATCCCAAGCTGGCTACTCAGTATGTATATTTTCAGTGACACGCATGTCAGATTTATTATATTTCTTTCTACATTCTGTTGATAAAAAGGGAAAAAATAAAGTTTGAATTTGAATTAGAAATCTGAACGTAATCCTTACGTCAAAATTGGCGAGCAAATAGTTGACGTTAGTTTTCCACTCCATTGTAAATGGTAAACATCATTGCTCAATTTGGTTGGATATGACATTAAGTAAAAGTGCTCGAAACATAACTTTTGTGGCAATGATATCGCACATTATGATATGAAAAAGTATCGCGACCGCAATACCGTGTATCCAATTGATCTCAATGTCTTAATGTCTTCCGACTGCAGGCAAACCCAGCTGGCTAAATAGGTTTGGAGCTCTACTCGTTACCAGTAACTGATTGTGCGTAATTTGTTTACGATAAACCTTGAAACTTAATTTTCAATTTCAAAAAGAATGTTGTCCCAACGAAGAGACTAATTCCAATTTGTTTCCATTGTCATTTCCAATCAGTAGCCTACACGCCAAAACATTTGCAAATGCGTACCACTTTTGCGCTTAACTTCACCTTACAGTTATCATGTTCACTCTATCAAATATTCATCCAGTCTCCACCGTAACTATTGTAGGTCTACATGGTAATTACGGTATGTATCGGCATATACTAGTAAGTCTCACATTCAAATTCTGGCTCTGTGCTGATGAGACCATTAATTACAACTGTACGACTAGTTTTCATGACACACAACATCAACTCAATGTTAGGTACGATGGGTGTCAAAACAGATTATATACTTCATTTTCTATTCCCGCTACCAACACATGTATAAAGATACTCTCCTGCAGACCTTTGATTGGTCTTATGGTCGCATAGTTTGCTGGTACCGCATATTATTAGCCGTTATCGCCTGAATGCAAACATTCGTTTTGATACACTAGTATATAATGGATTTAGACTTCGGGGAATTTGGAGGGAGGGGGTCTTGTTCTGCATGTTCCACTTCATGTAGGTTCTATAACGGTGTCTCGTTTGCTTTTGCTTATTAAGCTCCCTGATAGTGATGCATAGGAGTTGCTTTATAAAGGTCGCATTACTTATTGCTTCTTTTGCCTTACTTTACGCAAATGCACTGACAACCATCATTATGTGTTTGTTTCATTCTTTTGTCATTTTGAGCAGGACTTATCACAACTTCAGGTGAATTTGAATGATTGTTGTTAGGGAACGGAAGTACCATTGAGCCTGCAGTCACTAAATCATGTAAATGATGATCAAAGACGGTTAAGAGAGGGAAAAAAGTTTAGCGGCTGAAGAGCGTTCTCTTCTCCACTTGTAAAAATGAAATCATTTTAACAAATCAGCCATGTTCTCATTGAAGCATAATGTAAAGGAGTAGTTAAGGAGTATCGAAAGGAATATGTATATAAAGAACGTACATTGTATCGTACCTTAAGGTACAGGTGGATGTGACCTTGGGTACGTTCGAGCGCACTAAAGCGAAATAAAGCGAACTGAACCAAAAAGTACCGTACCGAACTGAGCCAGTTTTGGAGCGTTCAGGCGCTCTGTGGAGAAAGCGTACACCACTAGTTATTTTTAGAAAAGGTCACGCTTGCTTGTAGCAAGAATGTCATTCACCTGGAGCTTTAAACTACTTTTAGTGGGGCAGATATGTAGCAAAAATTGGTCGAGATGCTCACATCGGCAGGAAAGTATGAAATTTTTCATATAAGGTATTTTGGGGTGCTGATTTAAAAACTTGCCGGATCCAAGAGATCTGACCACGGAGTCGGCCACCATTTCGAATTCCAATATGGCCGCCATCACAAAACAAATTTAAAAATCCCTATCTTCAGTTCTGAATGACCTGTGACACCAAAATTTGGTACACAAGAGCGTTTGGACATAATGAATTCGATGACAGATTAATTTGAAGTGTGTGACAAACATCGAATGGCTACCATTTTGAATTCCAATATGGCTGCGAAGACAAACATCTCGACTAACTTTCACGGGCATGCCAAAAAGTACAGCAAAAATGAAGCATGATGCACCTTTCACTGACGTCACAATGTAAAGACAGCAGCGCGCACTCAATCAGTAACAAACGCGCGCTCAATCAGGTAGTCTAATTTACAAACAAGAGATAGCGATTTTCAACACTCCAACATGGCAACTATGTAGGAAAATTCAATTGGTTGCCGTGCAGCGTGTCAGATATATCAAATAAGTCTGTTATTGAAGTCATCATATCGCCACGCTTTTATGTATCTAGTTTCAATGGCTTGCGTCATTCAGAACTGAAGATAGATATCTGTGACGGCGGCCATATTGGAATTCAAAATGGCGGCCAACCCCGTGGTCAGATTTCTGGGATCCGGCAATTTTTTTATCAGTGCCCCAAATTACCTCTATATGCAAAATTTCTTAATTTCCAATGGATGTGAGCATCTTTTTCACATATCTGCCCCACTATTACAGCTTTCTCCAAAGAGAATGATGTGACGTATGCGCATGATACTCGCATGCTTTACAACGAACTTTTGGTACGCTTTGGTACGCTTTTGGAGCACATCGGGAAGTGGTCCACTGTTGGCTCGGTAGAGTACGTAACGGTCCGGTACACTTTGGGAACGTGCGAGCGTGTGGAGCCGGGATTTGTAAAAATGCCGGGTTTTGTAAAAACGCTGGGATTTGTAATAACGTCTTGCCGGGATTTTTAAAAACGCCGGAATTGTAATAACGTCTCGTCGGGGAATGTAAAAACGTTCAGTTTTGCCGGGAATTGTAAAAACGCTGCCGGGAAATGTAAAAATCATGTACTTCAACGGTATCATAAACCAATAGATAATTTCGATGTCTAACAAATTTGCTCATGAAACTTTACCGTTATGATTTTCCTGTAAACTCCAACAATTGTCCAAAACGGATTTTCACCAAACTTGGCAGATGATATCTTTATGGTGATATGATCTTAATTTGTTTGAATAAGTCCCCCTTCCCCCACCTTCGGGGGGGGGGGGGGGGGGGAATCGAAGCCTTATAGTCCCTAAAGTCTAAAATTTTTCATCTTCTTTACAGTCGAACCAAACAAGATAGAGGTAAGTTATTGCTATGAAAACGTTAATGACTGAAGTTTCATGTTTGATTAATGCGAATCCAGGGGGCCCTGTTCGGAAGGGGGAGGGGGAGGAGGGGAATTTCAGTATCCTCTTAAAAAATCTGTGAAGGATTTTCACGAAACCTGACAAATAGCATCTTTATGGTGATATGCTCTAAATTTGCTAAAATTAGCCCCCCCCCCCGCTAATTAAGTTCTTATCGCCATAAAGATACTATCTGCCAAGTATGGTGAAAATCCGTAATAGATTTTGCGAGAAGATGCTGAAAATGTAGAAAATTCCCCTCATTCCCCTCAACCCCACCCACCCCCACCCCATCCTCATCAGGGCACCCCTGAATCCGCCATAATCAAACATGAAATTTCAGTCATGAATGTCTCCATAGCTCTAACTTTAGCTCTATCTTTTTCTGTTCGACTGAGAAGATGAAAATTTAAGACTCTAGAGACTCAGAGGCATCAACCCCCACCCTTCATCGGTGTGTGTGTGTGTCGGGGTGGGGGGGGGGATCATTTTAACAAATCAAAATCATATCACCGTAAAGATAACATTTGCCAAGTTTGGTGAAAATCCGTCATATAGATTTTTCAGAAGATGCTGAAAATGTAGAAAATCAATGTAAAAACCTGCCAAGTTTAATGAAAAATCCTTTTTGGAGTTTACAGGAAAATTATCAGGATTATCTATATACAATTGGTTTGTAATACCGTTGAATTACATGATCTTTACATTTCCCGGCAGCGTTTTTACAATTCCCGGCAAAATTGAACGTTTTTACATTTCCCGGCGAGACGCTTTTACAATTCCCGGCGTTTTTACAAATCCCGGCAAGACGTTTTTACAAATCCCGGCGATTTTACAAAACCCGGCATTTTTACAAATCCCGGCTCCATAGAGCGCTCCTCTGGCGCGGGTACGGTACGGCACAGTTCGCTTTAGGAGAGCGCTCGAACGCACCCCTTCATCAATAAGAAGTTCCCTTAATTAACTAAGATAAACGCTTGGGGCAATATGGTTTTTCATACATTATTTTTCGTATCAAGTGATAAATGATTCCATTATTTTGTTCGTAATAAAGAAAAATCATCGGAAGTGACGTTGTATAATGCATTGTATAGATTTATAGTCTCAACGTATTTGTCATATTTGTAGGGAAGCGATTGCCTTTAGGTTCATCACAGAGGTGCAAACAGGCTTGACCATGCATGTAAGAGTGACTGCCAAGTGGGGACTCTGCTGGGGTTCCATGATATTTGCTCCTGCAACAATTGCTCCTATAAAAGATATGCACGCTACGCCAGACATTGATTGTACCCACAAACGTAACCCTAACCGAAAATCCTATCACAACCCTTACTCTATAAACCTAAGTCCTCGGAAAAAATAGGATTGGAGCTATAATTGTCGCAGGGGGAAATGTCGTGTCACCCTCTGCTGGATTCAGAGCACTTGGCACATTGATAGTCAACACTGCTTCATTTGATTTCCCTTGTCATGCTTGTAGAAGACATTTTTATGATGATGTAGATTTTGCTCAGGCACGTCAGGGAGATTTTGAGAAAATGAAACCTCTCATACACAATATGTGATGTAAAACATAATCCTAGAACAGTGTAGGATACGGTGTTTGCTGGAATTAAGGCACGTACAATTTCTGCAGATTGCTGCGGATTTTGAATAAAACCTTTTAACATATTTATATAAAAAGAATAAGAATACATTATATATTTTTTACGAGATTTCACAAGCGCATGATATGCATTGCATGTTTGCAACACTTGTAGAAGTCATGCGTTGTTTGGTCGCACTAGATAGAATGGGGTCTTACGCCATAATAGGAAAACGAGTAATTAGATTGAAGCTTTACAGCTTATGGAGTTAATATCAAAGAATCAAAGGGCTATACAATAACTTGTCTAATAAACTGTAAATATCATTCCTTATGTATTGCCATTATTGTGGTACCACTGGTAAGTTGAGTAGTTTGAGATGTCAGTGCATATTCAGTGTAAAACAAGGCAAGTATACACAAGATGATTGAGTTGTAAGTGCTCGTGTTCCTGTAGCATATACAAATACATCAAAATTGCAAATAGTTTTCCATTGTTACAGTAAACGATTTCCCCTCTTTACTCTGTAATAATTTACTTCGTCACTGCACGCCATTAAGGCTTGAATTTCACCTTAATTAACCACGTTAAATACTTCACATCTCCATTCAACTACCCATCACACCCATTGTTGTATGATATGTTTGATTATGCTGCCTTAATGAAACTTCCCAAGGAATCACTTATTAAACCAGGAGAGCCATGAATTGCTAAAGCAAACATACATGTATGTGGACAAAGTGTTGATTATGACGTCTCGACAAATGATGATATCAGTGGTGTATTATCATCATTATCATTATTATCATTATCATTATTATTATTATTATCATCATTATTATTATTATTGTTATTATTATTATTATTATTATCAATGGTATCTTTATTCAACAAATCACTGATACATGGCAGAAATGTCATGGCGTACGCTCATGTATAAATATGTACATGATTATGTATAGTATGTGTGTGTGTGTGTGCGCGCGCGTGTTTGTGTGTGTGTGTGTGTGTGTGTGTGTGTACATACAATACATCATATAATTATACTTGCCTCGAAACTAGCAGTGGGCGGGTGGTTTGGAAAAGCGTTGAAAACTTGAAAAAATATTCTTTTTCGAAATGGATTTTGATGTTTCCTTTGCTTCGAGCTGCTATAAAACATTTCTTTCTTTCTTTCTTTTTTCGGGCAACCAAAAGTTCAGAGTTAAAGATTCTAGTGTATGAATACGAATATATGGATGGTAATAAATATAAATGAGTGTGTGTGTGTGTGTGTGTGTGTGTGTGTGTGTGTGTTCAGTACTTAGCCAATTTATTTTCAAATACAAATAATTACCTGGAATAAAAAGAACACCTTGTTCGCTTGATCCTTTCCAAAAAGCAACAGGCATAAAGTCATGTTCCTAATTTATACATGGGCTCTTGAACCTTAAGATAATAACAGAACGTCTCGAAAAAAAAAATAGTGTCAAAATCTCTAAAGCAACATTCACGTACCGAATGAAATTAGTCATGAGGATTATATATTAACGTGATAATAACTGGTAATATGTTTGGACTCTAGACCTTATTCCATCTTCTTCTATATACCAGCAATGAAAGTTGCTTACTCTAATCCTTAAAACTGTGACCATCAACTCCAAATCTTCATTTTGAAATTCAATATGCTCCTCACATTCACAAACAGTCTAATTGTTCGCTCTTGCGGATTCCAATCAGCACATTCCAAACATTAGTTAATGAATACCTCCTGTTGTTTTTCCCCCACCTTATAGATATCCTTTTCACTCTTATTCGAATAATCAATCCCATTAATGAACACAACGGTCTACATGGTATCAGCATGTCTTAAAGGAACTAAGAACTGCAAATGCATGTTGACTTGTATTGTTTTTTAATACCCTGTTAATCACTGACATGGCCGAAGAAAAAAAAAATCTTAATGATAATGTGCCACACATTTCATTAAGAAAAATCTGCTTTTCTGCGGATTATTTGGTTACGCCCACAAAAAAAACTCGAAATATATTGTAAATGACATTGCTTGTCAATCACAGCCAATCTGATAGGCACTGAAATGCATCTCCCCCTAAACAGAACATGACTTGCATGTTTTAGTGCAATGTCTTTTGTTCAGCACATTGTCATCACAGCAGCGCACAGTGAAGTTATGCCCAAAGAATATTATAACTCCGACACTTGTCTGAAAAAAAAGTTCAGTTTTGCGGCCGAGTAGGTTATCTTTCGGGGTGGGGATTCTCGCTGTCACGCTCGTGCCATTCCATCGTGGAATCATTTACACTTAATTACAGGAAAGGGGCAATATTTACAAATATTTAAAAAAATCGTGAACTCATGACCCCAAGTGGCCAAGAAAGTACAATGCCACGTTTCAACTCAGAAGGAACTAACTCATCCAGCGTCATATACTGCGAAATATGCATCTCTGCTTTAAAAGGAGAAATTGCGTGTGTGTGTGGGTGTGTGTGGGTGTGTGTGGGTGTGTGTGTGTGGGGGTGGGGGGTGTTGATTTGAAACCTATCTCACCATGAAAGGAATCCTTTTCTGATTTATTTTGAAATTCAGAAATCCAAACTTTCGGCGTGTCCACAATTCTACGGAAGTTTATAGAGCCCTATTTACTTCATTCCAACATTAAAGATAATAAAAAGTTTTGGTACATCAAAAGTTTCCCTGAATTTCCTTGTCTTGGTTTGTGTTTCACGTTAAAGTACGTTGTCTGTGAGAATTACTCGCCCCAAAGTGCTCTCATGTCTTAGTAATCATGCAATAATGGTTTCGTACCAGAGCCGTCGCCGTACAGCGTCGATAAATATTGTACGAAACCACTGACTGCGACCAGCAGCGTGCAGCGCATTGTACGCATAGCTAACTGCGACCAGCAGCCCCATACGCATAGCGTAATGGGGCTTCGCATTATAGCATTCAGGATCATGACAGAATTAGTATCGCGGGTAAATGGCAACTTAAAATCCAAAAATTTCTTCGATTTGAAGACTTACCAATTAAGTTGAAGTATTGAAAACAGGCTTCGAACAACGTTTGGTTCTGCCAATAGTCCCTTTCTTTTCGAATTGATGACTGAATGTGACTCGGTCGAGAGGACCTTGGGAGAGTTACTACACTGACTACTACGGCCAGCGCCTGCGCACACAAACATCTTATTCGTTGATGGATTTGAAATTTGTGCGCATGTGATGTGTTTGCATGCACTGGCTGTAGTATTCAGTGTATGGTAGCTCTCCCAAGGTCCTCTCGACCGAGTCACATTCAGTCATCAATTCGAACAGAAAGGGACTATAGGCAGAACCAAACGTTGCCCGAAGCCTGTTTTCAATACGTCACCTTAATTGGTAAGTCTTCAAATTGAAGAATTTTTGGGATTTTAAGTTGACATTTATCCTGCGATACTAAATCTGTCATAATCCTGAATGCTACAATGCGAAGCCCGATTACGCTATGCGTATGGGACTGCTGGTCGCTATGCGTATGGGGCTGCTGGTCGCAGTTAATTGCATGATTACTAAGACATGATAGCACTTTGGGGCGAGTAAGTCTCACAGTGTTAGTTAATTCAGGGAAACTTTTGAGGTACCAAAACTTTTTACTATCTTTAAGCGTATGTCTTACTACTCGTTCATGCTACCTGGAGGGCATTTTGCATGAAGCATTTTGTCCGACAAGGATGTCAGACAAATCTGCTCTCAGCCAATCAGATGCAAGGATTTTAGTAGCTTGTAACAGTTTGTCAGGAAAATATCCGACCAAAACGCTTCATGAAATGCCCCCTGGTATGGTGATGCTGTAATGATCATTCTCCATGACAAAAACACTCGTACTTCAACACCGTACGTTAGGATCCTGTAATGATCCACACCCACGTGCAACACAGCCTTGTAAAACTATGTCAAATTCACACAGTTGACATCAGATTTATGGAACATGTAGGCCTACATCCATCGTCACACCATATGCATGTGCACAATATTTATTGACCAAGTTCACACCATTACTATGCCGCAGGTAAGGCTCCCTACATCCTCACTTCGATTCTACGTGAATGACTTGTTGAACGCCAAGGTTGAACGCTTACGCGAGGTCCTGAAGTCCAAATGGAACGCACTTTCTACCTGTGGCGATGACTGCAAATGATGCTGAAAATAAACACGACACCAAATGTGGTTTCCCGGGATCCCCCGGCGAGAGGTGGGTACCGTCTACCACCTGTCTACTCCTTTGTCTGGGATCATACTCCACCTCAGTGCCATCGATGCTGAAAGAGGAATTAACCCTCATATACATGTGGATTGAGTGAATGCAGCAATATTAGTAGAACATATCAGTGGCAGCTTGAGGAAAATCGGACAATCCGTTCAAATTATTTTTTTTATTTTTTTTTTACATTTTGTTGACGAGACAGTTGGATCAGAAGACCTACTACAGATCATGACATCACATATTATGCACTACAATATAAAGAAAATATAAGGAAAATTCCACAAAACATCATTCCATTATGATGTCAAGGGTAATAATTATTCCTCCCAGCATTATGAAAGGGGTTAGTCTAGTGCTCTTTCATTATGCTAGAAAAGTGTACAAAATTTTGAATTTTCTTCATATTCTCTTTAAATGGTAGTCCATAGATGTCGCAAGCTCCGAAGTAGTCTCCTGATCCATCGGTCTCATCACCAAAACTTGAAGAGTTTGTTTGCAAAAACCGATAAGTCCATTTTTGAAGATTTGTAAGTACGGTTTCTGTCATAAAGTACAAAATAATACCTTTTGAATGATATATTGGTCACTACATATAAAGGCACATTTTTGAAGTTACGGTCAAAAGAAGCAATTTTTTTTAAATTATTCTCTTTATTTTTCTTGACCTTTAATCGTAAATATCTCCATTTGGCAAATATTGACTTATCGGTTTTTGCAAACAAACTCTTCACTTTTAAAATTAAAAACTTTTGAATGGATTTTCTTCAAACTATCATTGATGTATTCTACTAATATTGTTCCATTCACTCAATCAGCATGCATTTTTGGGTCTCATTATCCTTGAAAATTTGCCGTTGTCGGCCGGTTTGCGGTGAGGGGAAAATTACTATCCACAAAAGTATTGGAACGAGGTTCCTCAATTCTTTCCAAAACTATTCCAAATGGCGGTTAGGCGTCAGTGGCGGATCTTTTGCTGGCCACCAAACTTGCGCAATACGTATGTATGTACATGACGAAGCGTGTTCGCCAAAGAAAATCTAAAAAGCTGCAACAAGTCATACCACTGAGCAGAGAGGTGTCTCTCCCCACCTCCCTGCCCTGAGACAATTCGTTCTCAAAAACAGCTCAGGCATCGAAATAAAAAACAGGGTAGTATAAAGGAAAAGGCTTGGAGCAACTATAGATACTCAAAGCTGTTTATACATGTTTTATTCCTGCCTACGGTCTACGCATATATTTTAAAGTAATAATTATGTTAAACAAGGTTTTAATCATCAGTGGCACAATTATAGCTTTGCCATTTTGACCCCGTTTACAGTGAGCGAAAGGGCGAGCCCGGCCCGGCGGTACCAAAACCGGCCGCGCATTTGGCCAATCTCTGGAGGTAGTCTCGGCCGCGGCTCGGCCGCGGCCGAGCCCGGCCTTTTCTTACTGTGAGCGCAAACTGGGCCAAATGCGGTACCAAATTGCGACCGGCGCGCTCCCAATAATAGTCGTTTGTTTCCCAGTTGTAAACCGTCGCGTCTTCACGTCGTCACGTCCACGTCGCATAAGGTCATCGTCACGTCACGTTGCATCGTCGTGTCAAGTCACGTTAACTTTGTCGTAGAAGAACCTTCGATGTGAAGCTACGTCACATCACATCGTAACTGTCAATCAAAGTTTATACTGTAGCAGCATCGTTGTTATTTGTGTATGATCATCGGATCGTCGTTTGACGCTGAATAACAATAATCTAAGTTCAGCGAAATTATGTGCGCTGACTGATTATTGTTGTTGATGCGTTTGCACAGTAATTAACCCCGGAGTTCCGATTTCTTTACAAGCAGAGCGCCACCGCGAAAAAAATTGAAAAGTTTGAATTAAAATGCCGAGCCAGGCACTATAAACGGACAAATTTGTGGGACTGAGTACCGCAAATGAGGCCGGGCTCGGCCGCGGCTCGGCCCGGTCATGCACTGTAAACGGGGTCATAGGTTACACCTGTTCTCTCTTTCGCTGCCTCTCTCCTGCTCTTTCTCTCTCTCACCCTCTCTCTCTCTCTCTCTCTCTCTTCCTCAATCTTCACATGAATGTCATGGCTTGTTTTTGCTCTGTGACTTACTAATAATTGGCACTAAATGCGCATTGCTTTGCGGCATTAACAATACCACAATAAGTAAATACGAAATGATTCTTTAATGTGACATTTCTGGTGTCTAATGGTCCGCGTCGATGACTTCTTTGATACGAAACAATGTGGAAACCTGAGGGATCGCAAAACTGGGTATTCCCAACAGCTTTGATATAGCTTTGGCCTTTGGCATTCATAACAAACTCCTGGATCTTTGCCATTTAGAGAAAAATAACACAAACGGAAATGCGTTGGGATTTCCCTTGGCAATAAAAGGGTAATGCTTCCATTCCCACTGGAAAGGATTTTGTGAAACATTGATGGCACAAATGAAGACAGCCAGCGGCTGAATCTTTCTGATCAAAGGCAAGGGGAGAGAGAACAGAACATGTTCTTATCTGTGCGTCAAATGTTTCAGCCAAGATGGATTCATTTGTAGATCATTTGACGTGTCCAGTGTGTCGCGACATGATAACGGACTCGAGACAGCTGCCATGCGGTCATTCCTTTTGTTACGCCTGCATACAAGCCATTATATCAAACAGGCGTCAGTCACGCCAGGGGGAAATGGAGTGCCCGTATTGCCGATATAGGACAAGTATTGACAATCTGGAGATGACGCTTAAACCAAACTACATGGTGAATAACGTAACGAATGCCATCAAATCTCGACGTAAGAACATGTGTGATCAACATCCTACAAGTAAAAGGGACTATTACTGTGAGCAGTGTGAAGTTCTGGTGTGCAGTCACTGCGCCGTTCGAGATCACTGTGACCATGGAAAATCGCTACTGACACTCGATGAAATGGTTGGGATCATTACAGCGCAAAAGAAATCCTTGATTGTTAACGGTAGAGAGCAGGAAATTAAACATGCTGAATATAGACGTTCCCTGCGGAATATCTGGTCAGAGGGTGAGCAAGAGTTCCAGCGATTGGAAGACGAAGTCATGGCTGAGTACGACATCCTTAAGAAGCAGTTGAAGAAGCAGAAGGACCAACTTGTTTCCGTCATCGTAACCATGAGGTCGAAATTTCAGGAAAGGGTTGGCTCAGCGTTGTCTGCGGACGAAGAGCTCATGTTACGTGTGTCGGAGTCTCTTCACATAGCTAGAGATGACCTGAGGACCAGCAGTCCCTCTGATATTGTCTCCTTATTCCAGAAATTGGCCAGTAATGACCTAGTTCACAAAGTACCCAGCACCAGGGGAAAAGAAGAGGCACTGGATAGGATCAAGAATCTGCACTTGCAAATGAACGCTCAGTCTGAGAGAAGGACCTTTGGAATTGGTTCCATCGGACACCGCGAATCAAACAATCTGCAGCAGCAGCAACAACAAAGCAATGGCATTTGCGGGAAAATCGACGGGGCGGACAATCAACTTGATGACGGACCTCATTTTAGGGCTAAAAAATGGATAAGCGGAAAACTCCGTGAAATGAATCCTCAAATAATTTTCGAAAGCGTCGGTACCTGTCTGGCATATTTTACTAATTTTATTGATTTCATGGTGATGAAACTATTACTTTTCATCTACGTCACATGTGTCGCTTACTATTGGCTCAATGCTTAAAGCGTCATAGGGCAAAAATGCATAACAAAAAAAAAAACCACACAAAACAGCAAAGTAATCTTACGAAACTGTAATTCGAATGTCCTGATTATCTTGACTTTCTGTGTCAATTATGATATCTTTTTTATACAAACCAATGGGAAAGTTGTAAAACAATGACTAATACACCTGATACATACAAGTGACTTTATTGCTGGTTTTGTCGAGGCGGCCGATGATATGAAAGTTGTCTCTTTTTTTTTATAGTTTTAATACTACGAAGATAACTCTGATTCTATTTCTACAGACGGGACTGTAAAATTGCACGCCCTTATTGACTTCAGCATCTCTGGGTTAGCACATCCCATAACATCGTAAACTTCTCATCTTGTGGAGTGTATATAAGGGTATTAAGGATTTAGTTTTGGAGGTTCAAAACGAGGCTTGCTGAAAATGTTCTTACAACATGAATCATCTTGACTTCTAAAAGAAATGAGAATGACTGGTGGAAATTACCTGCAATATAGGGAGAGTGATAGCCTTTTTGTGGAGCCTGACTCAGGTGTGAGTGATTGCACATGATAATGACCACGAAAAGTGCATGTGGGGTGTTTAAGCTGCATGCTTGCTGTCACTAGTGGTTCGTGGTATATTCTTTGAATAGAATATTGTGCATCGTTGATGATCAAGTGGACGTGAAAAACATAGAAGCAACAGCGCCTAACATAATATGGCTGATATTCAACTGCCACACAATGTACACTGCCAGTTTTAATAGTCATTGTTAACTGGCAGTACATTGACTCTTACCTATGGTGTTTTTCCAGAAAGTAACGCTTGATAGTTTAGCCCAGCTGCAGGATGGTTTCACTGAAGTGGACTGGTATGAAGGATATGATACTGAGGATCGAAACGATATCTGTGATTTATTAACGAGTACATCGATTTCCCTTTTGGATAGGTATGTTCAATTAGTTTGAAAAATATGGTAATTACTAAAGACCCCCTAGGCTCACATGAATATGCAAGTCCTTGTTGCGATAAATTAAGCAAAAAAAAACACACACAAACAAACAACAACAACAACAACAATGATTTGTATTATGTAGATAGAATTGAATATACTGAAGACTACCATTATAAATGTATTTCATATAAGAATGTTCTTACTAAAATATCACGTTGTGAAAAAAAAAATATTTCACTGATCAGATTTCTTGTTTTAAACATGACACCCGAAACATTTAAAATGCTATTCATAAATTAATAAAGCCAAGAAGTGACCGGTATCGTTATGATTAGACAAAGTGAGTTTCTATTGAATGATGATACCTCAATAGCTATACACGTAGTATTTTTAACCAATATTTTTCGGAAATGTGGGAAACCATCTTGCCAAAAATATTTCCCGGACCAATAAGAAGTTTTTTTTTTTTTAATTTCTTACAAACCTCTACTCCTATTTCTCTTTTGTTTGTTTGGTTTTTTTTTTTGCTTGCACTTTACGAGTTCGAAACCCGCTAATCATAGATATTAAAGATTAAGATAGATTAATTGTTGATCCATTGGTACACGTATCTAATTTGTCTCTAAGTAATGGTATTGTCCATGAGGCTATGTAACTATCTAAGGTTGTTCCAGTTTGTCACAAAGGGGATAGAGAATATATTTGTAATTATAGACTAATATTTCTGTTACCTACTATCTCAAAAGTACTTGAAAAGTTGTTTGTTCTTATAGACTTTTGAATTTTGTTACCATGCATAATTTTATTTCTGACAAGCAATTCAATTTTCGGCAAATCACTATACATGTAAATTTCACGCAGTCATTGCCTTCCTTGATAAAGTCTCAAAAGCTATTGATAATTTTTATCATGCTATATGCAGTGATAGGTGTATTCCTGGACATTTTCAAGGCCGGTTCGTTACCATAGACCAGAACAAGCTTCTTTACAAATACTCCCATTATGATATTCGAAGACTGCCTTGGAGTGGTTGAGGAGTTATCTTACTAATTGCAAACAATTTGTATATAGCATCGTCATACAGCTATCAATGCAGGATATCCACTTGTGGTGTACCTCACGGAAGCTTACATTGACCCTTTTTATTTGTTCCTTATATCGATGATATCAAAAATTCATCAAACATCCTTTCTCTTTTATTATAAGCTAATGATTTGAATGTGTTTCCTTCTAACTGCGATCCTGATATGTCGATTGATACTTTTGGTATTGAATGAATATAATCAATTCAATGGATAAGAAGGAATAGATTTGCAATAAATCTTTTAAAACTAAATATTAAATTAATTCACTTAATTTAAGTAATTCTTACAGTTAAAGAAGTGCCTTCAATCAAATTTTTAGCTTTTGATTCTTGCTGATTTACACGTTGATTCAAATTGCCGCATTATTTCTTGAAATGTGTGTGTCATTAACAAAGTTTAATTTTGTTCGCAACAAAAGTTCTTCTGATATTATATTTCACTTCTGATTTTGCCCTACCTGAATTATGGTAAAATTCCCTGAGGTGACACATATTTAGAAATAATATTATATCTGCACACACACACACACACACACACACACACACAAAACCTTTTCGTATTGTTCATAATGAATCATGGAGATGCCATACAAATGTCATATTTCACGAAAATATGATTCTAAAGTTCAATGTCTTCTACCGTGTAGATTCAGGACAAGTTACGTACAAACTAACAAATCATTCTCTTCCCTTCCCATTGTGTTTGATTCCATGCTTATCAAAAACAAAACCTACATTCATGTCATAAGAAGGCAATCTATTGAATTTCACCTGGTATATTGCCTAGGACCATTTTTTACAAAAACTATATTCTTTTTCGCAGACACCACATTTTGGAATTTTCTTGATAATAGCATAAAAAACTTGAAGTTTTAACGTTTTTTCTTTTAGATTAAGCATTTTCAATATTCCCTTATCACGGGGAAATGATTTTTGAAAGAAGTAAATTTGCATCATTATGCATACTTTCTTTTCATTTATTTTCCTTGATTCATCCGAATAACACAGTCTCCTTTTATACCTCGGTGAGCTCGGTCTCATGTGCGTTGTTATTGACCCTTAATTGACACTTTTTCCTGTGTGCATTTTAATCATGCTTGGAGCATTTTCTGTTTATTCATTTAATGGGTATCGTCTTTGTAAGAGATTTTGTGTATATTTATGTGTTCGGTTGTGAGCATGCTGTGATCTTTTTGTTGTTTTCTTTTACCTGTCTTACCCCTTTCTTTCAGAAAATCTGCCTTATAGTCACGTTTGCCCATTATTATTAGTTATTGCTCATGACGGGTCTGTATTTTACAAGATAGGCTTTTCAACAGTTCCCTCCATTTCCAACAACTTTTCTTTAATACAATGAAATCACTGTTAGCTTATTATGACTGTATTTTCTTAGCAGCATTGATTTCATATGTATATGCAATTGTTATATTGTACTTCAGACTTTTGTTGAAAATAAAATAAAATGAAATGAAATGAAAATGAATGACCTTGTTTCATTTCTTGTAGCATTGTTTCAACAATGCACAAAAATACATAATCATGGAAAAAAAATACCAGATCTGATTTAGCAAAAAGTAAGTATAACTAATAATCGTCGAACAGAATTCAGAAATAATGCCATTAAAACCATGTTGCCAATGGAATATTTCAAATCAAATTTCTATGTCAGACACAGAATCAATTCAATGTATATATATATATATATGTATATATATATATATATATATAGACAAAAAAAAATTTTAATGGTTACCTTGAAAGAATAAAGCGCTGTTCATGATTTAAAGGACAAGTTCACCTTCATATACATTATGGGTTGAGTGAATGCAGCAACATTAGTAGAACGTCACATCAGCGAAAGTTTGGGGAAAATCCGACAATCCGTTGAAAAGTTATGAATTTTTGAAGTTTCTGCTCAGTCATGGCTGGATGAAAAGACTATATAGCTTGTGATGTCACATGTGTACAACGATATAAAGAAAGAATAAAGGAAATTCAACAAATTTCAATTTTTCTTGCATAACAAAAGAGCACTCGACTTCTCTCTTTCAGAAGGCAGGGGGAATAATATTACCCTTAACATACGTCAGTAACAAGTCGAAGGAATGTGCACTTAATTCGAAAAGTAAAGTTTTGTGAAATTCTCTGTTTATTTTCCTTATACTATTGTACGCATGTGACATCACAAACTGTAGTACTCTCTAAAAAAATCGAGTGAAAATATTCACTCCTAAAAGAGTGAACGCAAAAAAGAGTGAATTTAGAGTGAAATTGGAGTGAATTTTGAGTGAAAATGTTCATTTTCACTCGTTTTAGGGTGACCTCAGGGATCACTCAAAAATCTTCGAGTGATCCCTGAGGTCACTCCAAAATGAGTGAAAATTAACATTTTCACCCAAAATTCACTCTAATTTCACTCTAATTTCACTCTTTTTTGTATTCACTCTTTTAAGAGTGAATATTTTCACTCGATATTTTTAGAGAGTAGCCTTCTCATTCAGCGGTGACTGCGCAGATACATTTGTACTTAATAAAACTATAACTTTTGAACGAATTGTCCTATTTTCCCCAAACTTTTGCTGATGTGTTCTACTAATAGTGTTGCCTTCACTCAATCCACATGTATATGAAGGTGAACTTGTCCTTTAAGTTTGACGGATAATGACTTCCATACGTCAGAATCATGATGTCTAATTGATTTTTATGCTAACAAGGATCTAGGATTATTGAGATGAAAGTCCTAATGATCATCTTGTGGTGTAAGAATGAATAATGAGTATTGTGTCGTCAGAATGACTTTCGGATGTCACAGTGGCTTTGTAACATTACGCAAAGTCGCCGTAGGAATGGGTAAGTAGCGCGCAATAAATGCTTCGTGATGTCACAATTGCTTTGTGACATCATTTCAGAAATAGTGCACTATTTTGAAAATGTCGTCATAAACAGGGACGTCATTTTCAAAATAGTTTGCCATAGAGTGTCAAACATGCTGTTATTTTGAAATAGCCTAAAATACATTAAAATTTGTAAGCTCTTTCAACCGTTCACTTTTACAGAGCAAAGTTTATATATATATATATATATATATAACAATGAATACATTGGTTAAGAGTTGTAGAGTGCAAGTATATAATTGCGATGCAAAGGCTCGAAACACAATCGCATGAATATTTCTACAATGTCTGATTTTTTGTCTTTGTCTGCTTTGTGACATCACATTAACAAAGTTTTAAACATGGACAAAGTGTGGGAAAGGGTATCTCACCATCCACAGTGAAAAAAAAAAAAAAAAATGATAATAATCAAAATTACAAAAGTATTTTCAAAAATGAGTATAGATTCACTTTGGGCACATTCAATTGATTTCATAGCTAAATACACAATTTACTTAATCCCCATAAAAACATCGAACATTTTACTTCACCTATAAGCAATGTCTATCATGGGGACACATTTTATTATCATTTTGTAACTGGATGATTGAAATCATAAACTTGATAGATATTCTATGTTGTGAAACAAGAGTCCCCTGAGAAAGAGACTAAACAACGCAGCGATATGTTATAGGAATGCTGTTATTCAATTATACACTGCGACCTTTGTACCGGGAAATATAGGTGGAGGCACTGACGTTGTGATGTGGAGATCACACGAAAACTTGAACTGAGGGATGTTAAAGCACCTTTCACGATGATAACAATACACACTATGTAACGTGGTACGCCAGTATAGATTTGCGCGCATTATGGTGTGCGTGTGTGTTATCAAGATTTTAGTAACTCTGAAACGTTACATTTTCATCCTTAAAATACATAGCAGCTCCAGAACGCCTTTATACTTGTTTATAAAGTTTGTATACATTTCGATTAAATTGGTGTTGGAGCGGGCAGGTGGCTGGGAGAGCATGCATGGGCATTGATATTCTTGCTGACCCTCAAATCTCCGTCTTGTATGATGTATTGCACTGTCATGATAACAACGTAATAATAATTGATTTCATAGTGCGAAATATACCATTTTTGATCGATTCACAGGCATTTGAGGGGACAGTATTCCTTGTATACTAAATTGTTGTGTGTAATGATGTTCGTGTGTGCCAATATGTTCTGACCAACATTCACGTTTTCGAAGGTATAATTCATAAAAACAAGATTCTTGATTTGAATTTTCACCCTCATGACGAACCCTCAAGGCATTTCATAAGATAAATGCAACGACAACCACTCGTAGCTTAACTATACTCAAACTGCATTAATTGAAACTTGCTACCCCTATAGCTATTTACACACATTAAGATTCCCGCGTGGGAATTCCCCCGCACATGGAGAGCGGTGTAATTTTATTGAGAGACGGTTGAGGCAGATTTCACAGCAGCGGTCTTATGAATCATAGTGGTAAAAATTTCAGTCAGCCACTAAACGTTCGTCATCGAAAAAGAACTGAGACTGGTAGAAGCACATCTCGTCTGCGTTTCCTAATCTATAGACTAGATGGCTTCATGCAAATTTGAAGAACATTTGGCCTGTCCAGTATGTCATGGCAGGATAGTGGACGCAAGAGATCTGCCGTGTGGTCATTCCTTCTGCAACACGTGCATCAATAACATTATATCCCATAGGCGACAATCGTGCCAGAAGAAAATGGAGTGTCCATATTGTCGAAATATCACAGAGATCGGCAAGCTGGAGAACACCCTGAAGCCAAACTACATGGTTAATAATATTCTTCATGCAATCAGCTCTTCACATGAGAACATGTGTGATCGACATCACAAAAGTGAAAGGAATTACTACTGCGAGCAGTGTGAGGTTCTGGTGTGCAGTCACTGTGTCATCAAAGACCACTCTACTCATGAAAAAGCGCCCAAGACACTAGAGGAAATGGTGGGGGTTATCGAAGATGAAATGGGTGTACTGATCATGCAAGGTGAAGAACAAGAAATCTTTCATACCGAATACAGGAGTTCCCTGGGGAATATTTGGTCAGCGGGAGACCAAAAGTTCCAGCGACTGGAAGACGAGGTCATGGCGGAGTATAACATCCTCCAGAAGCAGTTAGACGAACAAAAGGAACGACTGCTTTCCTCGATCACAACCATGAAGTCAGACTTTCAGCAAGGGGTCGGGTCGGCGTTGTCTGCCAATGAAGAGCTTACGTTACGTGTGTCGGAGTCTCTTCGTACAGCCAGAGAAAAACTATCAAGCTGTGACCCTGTGGATCTCGTCTCCTCATTCAAGTCATGGGCTACACAACTAAAGGCTGACCTCATATACGAGATCCCGCACACGAGAGAAGAACGAAAGGCACTGAACATGGTAAAGCTCCTTCACTTCCGAAAGCGCATGCAATCCCAGAGCTGCGCTCTCGAGATTGGTTCCGTTGAACATCGCGAGCCAAGCATCTTGAGGACGAAGCAGACAATGACACCGAAGAGGATATTATACGGGGCACATAATGAAAATCGATCGGATTGCATGTCATGGAATCACCTGATGAATCCTCTGATGACGAAGAATCCTATACCTTTCAATGGACAATTTATGAACGATAATTTTGATCACTGGATAGCTCACAAACGCTCTGATTATATATTGATTCGATGTTGGCAGTAAAGCTGAAATAACTGCAGAATCCTGTGGCTTGGGGTTATTGTACTAAAACGCAGATACAAGTACTTGTTATGTGGTCGTGTAAGGAGTTACGAATGTTAAAGCAGTCATTTCATTAGAAACTATAGGAAATGCAGCTGGACACAATTGTCCTACATATATTATTATGAACTCTTCTTTGAAATCTTGAATTTAACGGACGCATTTATTTGCATTCATGGGCAGATTGTACTGACTGAATTGCCTCAAATATGTCAAACCATACTTATAAAGAAACATAGTCCACTCTCGCCCTATCGGACAGAGTATTGCATATGCCCTCCCAATACGTGAATCAATCATTTTTATATTCGTCTTGCTAGTGTTCTGTACGCGACGAGCTGCTATACCGTTTCAAATTACGTAGCATAGCAAAAAGAAATACAATGTGCTCTTTTTTCTGTATGTGAGAATAGAGAAGGTAACAGAGTACTGACTGACTGACGTGACTTGTGTTATTCGTGATGTTGTTTTATAAGTTTATAAGTTTTGCTTCCCAACGGCAGGCTAATGTTAACGCTGCTGACTAGATGTTTGGGGCTCTAGCGTCTAGTCATCAGTCAGTCTCTCCGACTACCGACATTCTGACCGAACACTATCGACTTTGTTCTCAGTAGCCGATTTAAACTGTGACTATCAATTCTAACTCTTCATTTTCAAATGGAATATAATCATGCTTCTCACAAACAGATTAATTTCAAATTGCTTGCCTGTGCGGATTCCGATCAGTACACTCAAAACATTTGTAAATGTTGTGTTTAAAGTCACTTTACGTTTGTATTTCATTTTGTATATATCCAAGCTGGACTTTCTGTATTATTATATTTTGCTATATTCTATGTGACCGTGCACCTCAAAACGAACACAAAGTCGCACACACTGATTTTGCGTAAGGACTGAAAATAAGTGAAATGGGTCAACCTAGCCGAACTTGACTTTTTCATATTTTCTGAAAGAGCGTGTCTTCTTTTACATTATGCTGAAATTTGGTAACATATTGGTAACATAAAACGCTCAGGAAAGTGTGCTTTTTTAGCAGTTTATCTCAAACATTTTTGGTAGAATAGTGTGATTAGGTGTGTCTTTAGAATCCCTTTTTCATTTCTGAAAAACCTTGTCCACACTCTTCATTTTCAACTCTTAATAACTTTTGAAAGGATAGTGCTACTGCTTTGAAAGTTGGCATTAATTATGGACAGAATGTGTTAATGAGGCAAGCTTAATTTCAATTTAATCTGATAATCCTTCATTGTTGTTACTCTTGTGGTTTACTTCCTGTTTTTTTGTCCCATCATCTCACAGCCAGCACGGTTTGGTAAAGATTAAGCGCTTGAATAGACACTGTACTTCAGAGCCTCTTTTCTCAGTTCACCCTTTTCCTGAGTTTGTGCTTTCTTTCCAATATTTAGATAGGTTAGGAGAGTCCATTTGATTTGAGTTATACATCATATTAAAGCTTAAAGTCTGCTCTTTCATAATATGGTCTTAACTAAAAATTCATGTCTGGCCACTTTTTGTTTGTTTTGAGGTGCAGGGTCACCTATGTACTTTCCATCGAGAAATACGAAAATAAAATTGAAATTGAAATGAAATTGAACTGTATGTACTTATGCAGCAAAATATCATCCTTATTGCAACTAATTGACTGATCGTAAATAAGCACTGATCCGATCAGTGTTTAGTAGTAGCCGTCTGCTGTCATAACAAAATCATTGGCGTACATACTCGGGCAAGATTCGAACTTACGACCTCCTGATTGCTAGAGTTCAGTTTGTATCAGAAGGTCGTGGGGCAGTTTGTCAATAAGCTGCTATGATAAAAACACAAAACAAAAACTTCAAGCAAGAATTCCTTCACTTTTTAGTATTTTACTCTGGTACAACATAGTACCGATTTTGTGTTACTATGTAGTACTTTGTATATTAAAATATTTTGTGTCATACATGTCATGCACAGCCCGTGCCTCTATAGACGGGCTGTGTATGTCGACGTCGAGTTTCTTTATGTATTGTTAAATATGTGTATGCTTTTTCCCCTTTTTTGATCGGAAAGTTTTTCTCCTTTTTTGTGTAATATAGATGTGTAATAATTTGAGAGGATTGAATGAATACATTTATTGGTAGTGTATTTTGGTAATTTTGTACAAATAAATTGGTGACTAGAAGTAATGTTTTCTGGTGTTAGGTTTAATTTATTTTAATGTATTGTTAAAATAGCATTCTTCTATTTTGGTTTGAAACAGGTCTTCAAAATCTAAATGTATTATGTTCGTTTATAAATGTTTGTAAATGTTTGTATTTTTGTTTCATTCTTTCTTATAGTGTATTGTATTTTCCTTGTATTTACCTGCTTTTGGGCATATATATACAATGAAATGGATTAATGAAATTAAATGAAATGACCCTTTACCAAATTTCAATATATTGAAATATCGTAAGGTAAATGATAGTAACTCTCTTGTAAATTCGCTCTTTATGTTTCGCTTAAATGACAGTCAGTTGCTATCTTCTTTTGTCTTGTTATTTCACGTGAAAAATTGCATACACTGACAATTTTTACTTGCATAAAGCTATGATGGTGATGGTCCTGAAGTCCATACGACACAGTTATATGACTACATATTTGGCAATTTCTTCCTTGTGACCTTCGGAATATAAACAGATAAAGCCCATGTGTTTGTTGTGTTTATTTTTGGGTAAGAAAGCTTTTAAAAACAAATTACTCTCTGCAGATCAATGATCCTCTAAAGAAATTTGATCTAACAAAAACTATTCTCAATTTCATCAGCACATTGTATGCACTTCAAAATTCTGAGAATGTTAAAAATGAAAACAAAATCATATAAACAAATATAATGTTTGGTCATTTGCCATTTGAATTGACTCATTGATTGCAGTGATGTAATGTCAATGTATGTGTACTATACGTTAAATTCTTCCTTGAAAAAATTGATTCACTCAATCTTTTGTGTAACCATGAAACCAACTGATGCCGTTGCATTCAAAACTGTCAAATCAGCACTTTTGATAGTGAGACAAGTCATGCTTTGCTGTACAGTAATCCAGGTGATATATGCCTAACTTTGTGCAGACAAAGTCCAACAGGCAAACATTTGATGAAGCAGTACAATCTCCCCATTCCTTCTCCCCTTTCTCCGGTCATATCTTTACGCAAGTAACTCTTCTCTTTATTTTTCTCTTTATACTTTATTAATTTTAAGTGGCTACTAGCAAATCAAGCTACACTAACTCTATAGCCCTTCTGTGTTATCCATTGTTTCTCTCATACATTTTTGTAAATCCAACGTAAACAAAATAATTTCAACTCAACTCATGTATATGCTACCAACAATGTGTGTAGGAGCCTACGTGCACAGTACCCATGCAGGAAGCAATAAAATCAAATAAAATCAAATCAATTGAATCTTCCCTCCAATCATTCGTTTCTATTTCAAATACAATCGCGATAACGCCTACAGAAGATGTCAACTATTTCTTTTTTGTTTCAAGATATCATGTGGATTTCGCTGTTTACAAAGTGTATAACACCTAAAAAAGAGAAAACTGTACATAATAATCAAAACCCAGTGTCATAAAACGTACAGAATTACGCTGAAAAAAAAAACCAAAACACCAGAACGACAACATCTGGGTGAGTGAAAATACTGCAGTAAAGGTTATCATCGTCGTCCGACATGCAGAGGGATTCCCCTTGTCTTATATGTTTTAAAAGTGGTTGAAATATTGCGACACGGCTCGGACAGACTTTTTGAAATATTTGCCGTATATAATGTTGTAGCTATCGATAGCTAATGGATCTGTGCAGTATGGTAAGAGGTGAGTTTGAAATGATCGTTTTGGGAATGTGGGATCTTATCCCTCCTCACCCATCTGCACCTATCCCCACGCTTATCCCCCGTACTTTTTGCCTCCAGTACGTGCTAAGTACCACTTGCTTACAAAATGACATTTCAAGTTCAAGCTTTTATTTCATATCCCCCCCCCCAAAAAAAAAAATATATATATATAGGCCTATATATATATATACATATACAATGAAACGTTATACTTTGAAGACACCAATGACAAGATATCGGTACAACAATGTAATAAAAAACAAACTAAAGTGAACTGAGATACAAATATATGTTGTAAGTTTTATGGTAAATTCCGAAAGAGAGATATTGGAAATGGAGGGAGGGAACTGCTGAAAAGCACGGCTTGTATAGTATTCAATAATATCACGTATTCCCTATATATAACACAGTGCGTATCAAAAAAAACAACAACACAAGATTTAATTTCAAATTTGTGAAGATTGTGTTAACTTTACACCAAAGTGAGTAGCAACATCTTAAAGCCACATATTTCCTCTTTCCAATGATATCTTATTTATTCTTACACGGTCATGGATGGCTGAGTAATCATTCTTTTTGGACAATGGGTCAAATTGGACTTGGGACCAAGTTTCAGTTTCTGCATTTAACTATGACGTTGATTTTCATAGAGAAAAGCTGAATGTCTCGGCTGGACTTCATGGAAACGGTTTGCTCCGAGGGCCCTTCTTTGAAAACTACATGAACGGAAATGGATACTTCCAAATTTTAAATGAACATGTGATTCCTGAATTAATGGAAAATTTTCCTGTGCAACAAATTAAAAGGGTGTGTTCAGACGCCTATGGTGGGCACAGGATGGCGCACCAGCCCATCGACCAGTTGCAGTAACAAACAGATTGGCTGAGGTATTTGTAAATTGGGTGATTGCCTTATTTCATGATGTGGGCTGGCCACCACGATCTCCGGATCTGACTTGTTGTGACTTTTTTTCTTTTCGGTTATCTCAAGAGCAAAGTGTTCATTACCCCTTCACCTGACATTGCAACTCTGAGACAAAGAATCACTGATGAGCTTGAAGGTCTACGCCACCAAGCCCCAATGATTCGCAGGGCTGTTCGTGAGATGGAGAGAAGAGCTAATCTCTGTGTGGAAAGGAATGGTGGCCATGTTGAGGGGCATGGCATGTAATGTTAAAAAGAGATATCCAAAAGAAGACAATGGTAACGTAAGTTGCGATTATAAATTTCATCATTCCATTAATGTGTTAAGTTAATTTCTAATAAGGTGCATCGATTCTTGTAGTGTGTAAACTTGGTCCCAAGTCCAATTCGACCCATTGTCCAAAAAGAATGATTACTCAGCCATCCATGACCGTGTATGAATAAATAAGATATCATTTGAAAGATGAGATACTGTATGTGGTTTTAAGATGTTGCTACTCTCTTTGGTGTAAAGTTAACTCAATCTTCACAAATTCGAAATCAAATCTTGTTGCGTTTTTTCCGATACGCACTGTATATATACGTATATATATACATATATATATATATATACATATATATATATATATATATATATATATATATATATATATACAGTGTATATACTGTATATATACAAACACATGCATGATAAAACAAAATTTGCTAAAGACTTGTGTGAAGACTTGTGCACCAAATGATTTGCATATACACCTGTACATGAACGTGGTTGCTGCTGAAAGAACAGCTTCATGAAACCCCCCTAAACACACCTCTCATTTCTTGAGGTCTGGGATCCTGCACGGCGAAACTTTGGAGTAATCCTAAAACACACATTCACTCAAACTGTATATGAGTGCACAAGTGTCAGACACCGGTGGGTAAACAGGCACGAACTGTGGCAACAATGCATAAAGTACACATAAATCGATGGATTTCGCCTGTGTTGAATGATGAGAAAATGAACACATTGTGATGGTTTTCATAATAATC
Source organism: Diadema antillarum (assembly GCF_040938485.1). NCBI lineage: Eukaryota > Metazoa > Echinodermata > Echinoidea > Diadematoida > Diadematidae > Diadema > Diadema antillarum. The sequence continues at coordinate 415,591 of NW_027272026.1, read as the reverse complement.
ATCTTTATTTACAGCTGTCATTGATAATACTTTCTCATCGTGCTGACAAGATTCTGTTATAACATTTTATGTGGTGACACTTGGTGTGCAAACTAAACATGACAAAACAATGAAGTGCGTTTTTCATTAGAACGGTAAAAAATAAACACAGATAAAAGCGCAATTCTTTTATACACACAAAATGAGTTATACAGGGCCCTGTTTTATCAAAAGATTAAATCGACTTTAAATTTCCCTAACACACAGGCTGTCATATACTTATAATAAAAATCAACTTTATAATCCATTTTAACTCTTCATAAAAGAGGGCCCTGGTTGGTTCGAATACACAAACCACAAAGCAAAAGATAAATACAAAATGCGCGTTCAGAATGAACGCAAGTCCATTTTTAACAGCAACTTCATGTTGCGCACAAAGCAAATTCAGCATTACCTGAAAATTACTCCATCATAACAACAACAACAACAAATCAAAGATAAGGATTCGGAGCGCAATAAACGTTGACTTACAAGCACAGTGAACATTATCAATCATAGAGCATCATTTTGTAAAAATGGACAAAACATTAAGGCGTGGTGCGAGCCATAACATAACCGAATGCAACAGCTAATAATCATCATAAGTACAACATTGGTATGATCATTGATAGTGGGCATTATACGGTAGATGCAGACAGAGTCCGTTTGCCTCACTAGGCTACACTCTGTGTAGTCCCACTATAAAGAAGTGAACTTCTATATTTGAGGGTTAGTCCAAAAGTCGGGACCCCACTGGGCTCAGAGGTGGCATTACATGCCGCATTTACTGCATCTATGAACAGGCTATAATTATGTTAATGGATTCCTACCCTAAAGGGAAGTTATCATACTCTACAGGTCTATAATGTTCTACACTCAACATCAATATTACAAATCTTTTGATCTTTTTCATATATACTACTTCAATAGTAATCACCTGTACTTAGGTTCTTTTAGAGACATTCTAAGTTATAATTGTATTCGATATGATTAACACATTAAATCAATAGAAAGGACAAATCCCAAGTATCAGTTTGAAAAAAAAATGGTGCAGCTGTATAGTGTATAGGTCTAGAGGACATGGTATTGCTTGTCTTGTTTGCTTATCACAACACAAAACAGCTGCAAAATACAAGTACCATCGGTGCGCTGAGACGTTAACATTGGTAAACGATGAAAAATCTGAACAATACGACTGGGATAATTTCGCCATGTAATGGAATCCCTATCATGCGCTCGACATGGACCTCCACTAACCATTGCTAACGGTTTGATGAACCTATTGAATCTCGACCACAAACTAAGGATTAACATTAGAAACCCTTGCAGACAGAGATTATTCAAAGAGAGTGTTTCTTTCCGTCATATTTCAAGGTACATCAGCATTTAACTTTCCTATATAGCTCACATCATTGGGGGGGGGGGGGGAATCTTAATCTAAGTGTCTATGACCTCTAATCTTGAACTTTGACCTTTCATACATTTCATGCAATTCATTACTTATCAATTTCGATACCCTTCTGAAAAGATACTACGCTCCCTCTTTTCTGATTAAACTATAAATATGGTACTATACCAGGTATCTGTACAATGTTTAAAAAATTGAAAATAGGCGCTAATAATTCATAATCTTATCATTTATCGTGTTCATATGCATTCATCATGTAAACCTACTCAGGAATTCTGACAAGATAACTCAATTTTTCTCCATTCTATCCACATACAGACTATACTTGCGAACATCCCCAAAGAATCATAGTAAGAAGATTGTTCAAAAATTGACTTTGAAATGGTTTTCCCCATAAAACCACCGAAACAAACCAATAAATAAACATAGGCACACGTTACACTGTATGCACTTTTGGTGCATTTAAACAAAGATCGATGACAGCGTTCTCAGACAAACAAAAGAAAAATATTACATCAGATAATTGTTTACCTTAATGGGAAACAAAGAGTATTGCTAGGCAACAAACATTACATTTTATAAGCATGCTGATTACACCGGTCTGTTTACTTATTGCAGACTGTTGAACAGAGCCTTAAAACCACTAAAACCTAATTTAGTTTAGAGAGTGAGAGTAGTGAAATACATGTACAAGTCTCACACTGGCAAGTTTTGGACCTGGATAAACCATATCCCCGTGACGCCCGATCCTCGGAGGGCATTAGCGTTGGGTATTAACCCCAGAAGAGCAGGGGTGTCTTGAGGCCCCCCTTTCCGGAATTCCCCGGGTTTCCTGGCTTTTCCTGTTAGCCTAACTTCACTTTAAAAAAAAATAGTGGTGATGAGACATACGGTTTGCGTATACTGCTACACATGTCCATCAAACTGTACATGCGTGCTTTTAATTTGCCCGTGTGTCGTTCTATGGCAAATAAATGCTTAGTTCAAAAAATCAAGTTCAAAAAATCAACACAGTGATACAAACAAGACTGAAACATTGGATGTTCATAATAACAGATTCATAAGAAAATCAAAGAAACACGTACAAGCATAGAACTGCATCAACCCTGAAAGTAACTAAAAAATGCGACGAACAAACGCAATATAAAGAAAAATCTTAATTCTAAATGACTGCCATTTGCACAATGGAAACCAATTCATCCAAAATTACACAAAATAATGTCCTAATATGAAGGCATCAAAAAATCGAAAAAAAAAATCGAACTCATTACCACATCCTCCCCGCCATGGCCATAAGAGCCACCAAAATAGGTCAGTCAATTTAAGGTTAGACTGCCCTTTAATTCATCTCTTTGCCCTACCTAGTCCCATGACAGTCGTGGGGCAGCTTGCTTTGCGGATGTATCTAGATTGAAAAAGAAAACTGAAATGAAAATTTGAATGTCTCGACATTCTTGACGATTCTTTCCAGTGAATGATATAGCCACATTACAAAACGTTTTTATAGGTTAGGGAAAAGCCTCCACTAAGGCCCTTGCAAGACTTTAAGTCATCACGAATGACTTTACAGGCGATCAGGAACGCGCTCAAATTCGGGATTATAGCGTACAGTGTTATTCTATTCCTCTGCATACGGCACTTAGATTTTCTGTTTATTCATCTTTACTCCTTCATGACTTCTTCTTCGTCGTCTTCTTCTGCTTCTTCATCTTCATCTTCATCTTCTTCTCTCTTTTTTTTGAGAACATACTCTCGGCACAGCACAGCAAGACTCATCCATCATGTCCATCCTCATGTTTTGGAGACTGTGTGCTGCGAAATTGAGGAGCACCACTGAAAAGAGCTTGGCACTTTAATCGGTTCACACCCATACCCGTTTCCTGCGATCATACAAACTGTCGTAAACCGAACGCCCTGCACAATTACGATAAGAGACGTCTTGAAGTAGCCAAGACGAGACATATTATGTACAACGTATCAAATTCAAAGTGATTTGATATCAATGCACGGACAGACACACACTACTAATTTCGCATACGCAATGCAATTGATTAAACAAAACACACGAATTGGAATGACACTAGTCCCGACACCAGTTTCGAAGCTTTTCCGATCTGATTAACATTTACTTCGACTCCAACGAGGATGACGTCACTCTCGGATCGGCTCCTCGGAAAAATGGACACCAAAAAAAAGCAGTATGAGGCCACAGGAAAAAAAAAACAGTGCCTTACCTCATGGCATACGACGAAGTGCAGAGAAAAGCAAAGCAAGTCATATTCACCAGAAGAAATGCAGCTCGTCATGCGTGCTGCCAAACTCACTTTCTCATTGGTTAATATGATCCCACGTGACCGTACTGTATGCCTGACGCATGACGTGTGAAAAGACTATGATGTCCGTGCATGAAAGCACGCTTGCTTTGGCGGTAAATCTGGTAGTCTGAGGTTCGTTTTATCACGTCGAGGTAAGGTTGTGCATAGTTCATACCAGGGAATATAATTAGTACTATTGTGATGTTACTCTGGCATAAATAGCAGTAAGCAGTCTTTGCAAATCTACATCGGCGTTCTGACATTTCATAAATTTTGTTCATACCTTTTACTGTGCGAGCAAGAGATGTTACAAGTTACAAAAATAGCAATCGATAGCTTTAGGCACCATTGACGTGTAATAAATAGGAATTCTCTTTATTTACTCCACACATTCTTCCAGTCACATTAAACCACTATTTAGAATTTACCACCACGCACAGAGTAACATACTTTCTCAACATCTTCTCAATATTCTAGCACGCGCACACAAACAAAATAGGCACGGTCATACAAACAAAAAACCCAGGGACGCAAAACGAGATATGTGAATAGTATCTCTGCTCCATTTCCCCATGCATGGTATAGTCCCACAGACACACTCATTCAGACATCACTCAACCTAAATAGTGTTAAAAAATTATAAATTAATGAATAAAAACGACTGCAGTAGGCTGGCTTTGATAACATTGCACTTTTTCAACTGAAGAAGAAAAAAAAAGGTCGGTTCCACGCAGGATTTGGTCAGGAGCATCGCAGTGAGACAAGCCGCGTGTAGGCCTACTTGCAAAACTCGTTATGGAGATACTCCTACACGACGGTGACCTTGTCGATGACTGCATACTTTGGTGGCTCTTTAGGTGGAAAGGCCCACACCTCTGAGTATTCTGGAGGCGGCGGCGACGGCGGCGGCGACGGCGGAGGCTCGGGGCCCTGTCCTAGCGGATGCCCCGACGAGCTTTCCGCCTCCTCGCGTTTTGCCTCGCGCGCGGATTCGGCGTCGAGGCAGCCTTCCTCTTCCGCGACGGCGGCGGAGGACTGTTCCAGCGTCTGGGCGGCGAACTGCATCTTGTTACGGTAGTTCTTCATAAAATACACGGCCAGGTATTTCGCACACGCCACCAGCCACAGCACGGAGAAGCAGTAGTTGGCATACTTGTACGTCCCCGTCAAGTCAAAACTGAGACCTATGAACGGCAGAGTAACAAGATACACAACATCAGTCACACCAATACAATACCGAGTGAAAACGTATAATACCTGTGCAACAATAATTATGGTGTGGTTTTTGCCTTTTTGGTTTCAAGCAGGGCTTTATCTTGCCTTACAGCGTCTCATGTCCATTTGTTTCTGCTTAATCGCTCAAAAAATATGCATTTGAAAAGCAACGTTCATTTACCTGCCGTGACGACATTAAAAATCTACTTCTCCTCCTAACCCACGCAGTGAAAGCCAAACGAAAACAGTTTCACAGACATCTGGAACGCGGATGATGAGTTTGACGTAAAAACTCCCATTTTCAATGATTTTCCAAATTTTAGAGTGAAATGAGACATGTCCGTTATATGGACGTTAACGCAAAACTTATTGCGCCGTTGTTAGTCGCAGTCTTTTCCGCGGAAAACCAAATCTCTGAGATAATTACAGTACAATGAATTAGTCATCTACAGGTGTGATAAATCTGACGGCATGTGGGTTGATTTTTCTGAGCATAAAATGGTCCTCTCAAAGGCGAACAAGATGTCAAGTGCAGAAAAGTCAATTCGAATACACTGGGACTGGAGGACAAGATACAACTTCCGCAATATGCAACTCAGACGCTGTAACTTTTAACCTCTTTCAAGATTTCGGCCTGAGAATTTACTTCGATTTTCGCAAATCAATCCACGTGGTTTTGACTGACGCAAGGTTGACGACACTCACCTGGTATGATTGGGGCCAGCAGGCAGCCGAGACCCGTCATTAGCAGGATGAAGGCAAAGGACTCCTGGTGGACGGCGTGTCCGAATGTCTCCACGGACGCGGCGTAGATGATCGAGTAAAGGATAGCTCTGGCTATCCCTACAACTGCAGAGATTAAAGAATACAATCGATGTGATTACAGGCCTATTACAATCAAACCTGTTTATAGCGACCACCATCTACAGCGACCACCATCTTCAGCGACCACCTGCCGCATGCGACCACTAAACACAATTCCCAAAAGAGAAAAGCCATCTTAACGACATTGTCTACAGGGGCCACCTGTCTATAACGGCCACTTTTTCCGTCTCCCTGGGGTGGCCGCTATAGACAAGTTCGACTGAACATGTAGTTGTATACATGTACTAGTACTGTGTGTCCTTGAAGAGATTCTACCTACAAGATGGCCGATCAAGTTTGACTCAACGCTGCTGAGAGGAACATCGAAGATTTAGGGCTATATGGCATCTGAATGATTACTTAAACATTTCGGGTTTGATTTTGCATCAGAATGTAACATCAGGTATGGTGTCAAGAGGAATTTTGCTCTTTAATTGGACCTTTACGCGGTTTTGTTGCATTCTTCTGTGTAATACCAGATCCTCGTAGACGAAATCTTGGAAAACTGAAATGAGGACGACCAACGGGATTTTTTTTTCTTCTACGTAATATAAGATATAGCGTGATAATATCAAGAACTTCATTGGAAAGATACGATATTGAGAATTCTTGATCAGACAGGGATTTGGGATTTCAGGTCGGATCATTTCGCCAAAAAAAAAAAAGACAATGAAAAGGCCTTGCTTGTCGACAAGGAATACTCTGAAATTTTCGCACTTCTGATGCATGGACACTCTTGACAAAATGCGAATGAAATGTTGACGACTCTCTGGCTAGTTTCATACATAAGTTTGTTTATGCACTGCAGTGCATGTAATGTTTATTCAAAAGAACTTTACAAGAGCAGTTTAGACAATGGCATATTTACTACTTGGGTAAACAACTTTAGAGTGAAAAGAAAATAGACTCTGCTCTGAATGCAGACGGAGTGGAGGCATGATATTTCACTTTCAACGCACCAGTAACGTATGTAATCATGGCTGCGGCCTGTGTCGTAACTGTAAGCATGAAAGTGACCCCCGCGTTGGCCAGACACACAGCCGGGATGATGAGAATACGGGAGCAGGGCAGCCGGTCACCGACAAACGCCACGACCAAACGCGCCCCCGTGTCGACGAAGCCCAAAATGGACATGTACAGCGCCGACCGCTCGTTGCTGTACCCCGCCAGCGTCATGATTTCCACCTACGGCACACAGGGAGGCAAGAAAAAGAAAATGGCTGCCGTCAGATACCCACATCACTGGCACACATGCCGTAGCGCCTGTTAGAGCGATACGCTACATGTCACGAGAGCGTTAACTTAAAGGAAGTGACTATACATAAAGGCAGAATTTACTGAAAAATGATTTTAAATTTGTGTTAAAATAATTCTAAAAAATATACCAATCTCAAGGGGTCACCATTAATGCCATTTAATTGTGATTTTTTTTTTCTGGCATGATAAAGAATGAATACATAAATTGAAAAAAAATGAAGATTGAAAATATGAATTGAATCCGAGCAATTTTTCCTGCCTTTAGGAGTTGAGATATTACTTACCTTCATATTACTTCATAATTCCTTATCAACTATAAAACCGAAAGACCATCAGATCTGATGATCAAGTTTGTTTTGTCTCTCTCTTCTTCTTTTTTTTCGTAAAAAGGAATTAAAGAGACTTTTTTTTTATGTTGGTCAAAAATCCTGCACTGGGTTAATTTTTTGGCTTTTTAATAAGACAGCAATCTGAAAAAGTGCAATCCAAGTTAGGAGAAGACATGTCTTCTTTACAAAGACCACACAACAGAAATGGGTTGCATATTAAATTGCAAATTCATACACATCATGCGAGCCATGCTTTACCATGAGGTACAGGTCTCAGATTTACACATCGGTATATGTATGCTAATATGCGATGAAGAGGTGTAGATATCTATTCTTTTGAGCAGAAAATAACATCATACATGAGCTTTACAGTGGGAGTATATTGGTGTTTGATTTTATTTGAAGCATCCATGGCACAAACGCAATGTTACAAATATATTCTGGGAAAGCATGATACATGGATTCTTAACAAAATGCTTCTCGGTATACATTGGATTTGACGATAGACACTACTACACGTGACTTGTGTGTATTCTTCGTTTCTGCTGCTACTGAACAAAAGTCGACGGAATATCAAAATGAAAATCAAGAGGTCACATAACAACACGCATCGGTCATCTCACTTCATTCCAGTTGTTTAAAGTTGTAATAATATCCCAAAATTTCCTGGAACAGCTTCGGGGGGAAAAGAAATTGCCGTGCAGACGTGGCGAGCTGATTACAAGACATTTACAAGTCTGCATATCAATGAAACTATTTTAAACACTTTGTTTGATGTTTAAAACATCTTTCATTTCCTGCATCTATTAATTTGATGAAATTTTGCCACTCGCCATGAAAATGGTTTAAAAATCATGTTGGATTTTTGTTATTCGATGATAAGTTTTCCCACAAAGATGAGGAATATTTAATAAAAAAAGATGAAAACAGAAGGCAACAAGTAACAGGAAAAACTGAACACGAGAAATAATATCTTTTCCTCATCTCATTTTGTCATATATTCGCCATAAACCTAGGGAAGAATTTAAAAATGGTTCAGTGAATTAAAAAAAAAAGAATTTTCCAGACGGGATGCCATTAATGGCATGTATCCTGAGCAAAACATTATGAAAACGAAATGGAAAAAAAAATGACGATCATTAAAAAAAAAAAATACGATTGATGATCTATCGATGTTCGTCGAGATCGAAAGATGGAGGTCTCAAAGTGACGTCAAAGTTGAGGCGATATCGCTGACTGTCGCTTTGAAAGAGCCATGGAGTCGTCGAATGTATCAGAGAAAAAAAAGTAAAAAAAGACCCTCTTTATCTTGAAATCCCCAGGATATCTAGATAACTGACTGCGGTCATTTGGAGCAACCTCTGCTAATGTGGAATGGTTGTCAAATTGTGGGCTTTTTTTAGTACGTATTTTGGAACAATTTGGAAATTTGCAGTGAGTGAAATAGAAAGTAAAACGATACGAATGAAATGTCTGCAACCAACCATAGCGTAGAACCGACATTGCCACTCGCACGGTAAGAAACATGAAGAAATGGAGACGCTAAATTCATTCATCTGCACAGCGTCACTGCCTGATTATGAACGGCAAATAAGTGCCAATCTTTGCAAGCTCGACTATTTTCTTGCCATTCTGAGCAAGCCAGAAAACACTAATGATTAAAATGAGAACGTACACTTTTAGCTCTCACTGCAGAAACATTCTCATGGTCTCCAGCTTGAAGAAAATTGACCAAATGTTTTCAAGCAAGAAAACTTCATACTTCTTTTCTCTTCATTATCATAGATTTCTTTCTACTTCGTACGGCTTTGAACTGGCCTGTTCATCTAATTACTGCATAAATTATACACAATTGAAGCAGAAAGAGTTTGTATTATATGCATATTACACACTTTTGGCAGGCTTCTTCTTGTTTCTTGTACATTGCGATTGGCAAATTACTGGTTCGTACGAGCAAATACAGCACACATGGCTGTTTCAAATGAGGGTTAATCCAGTCTGCTTTGTTCCTCACATACTATGTTTCTTGAAAAATGTTTTTTTTTTTCACTTCACATGCCTGTACTTCAATCATGAATCTAAAGCAAAGTTGGCCAATGGGACGAACGCGTCCTTGGCACGTCACGCATTAGTGGTGATAGTAATTTGGTAGTGAGATCTCTTTATAAGATTATGATCAAAATCAGGTAGCTTTATGCAGCTAGCATTCGTTTCACAAACATCTCAAAATGTCTATTAAACAGCAGTTCATCTAAAAACAACTTTCCTTCACCAATTACCTGCGAGATAATGGCGTAACGCATTTTTTAGGCTATGAAACGATTTTGTTGTTTTGTTTATCACTTCTGAAATATATCCAAATTGCACTCTATAAATCATGATTTTAATTTATGTAAAGCAGACCATATCTTCGTTTTCGTAACACGAAGAAAATAATTCTTGTTAGGTTTTTCTTTGTCATAACTGTGATGGAGGAACAAACCAGACTGTTTTACTGGCGCCTTATACTCACCAAAATGGCGCCAAACAGAGGAAAGTGGGCAAAAATTACATGGTACAGGCAGCATCAGTATCCTCCTTGGGTTGTGACACAATTTACTTTTGAATTTGGCAAACTTTGAGAAGTTCTTTTAATCGTAGCCTAGAGAAACTAGAAGACTTACAAGGCATCTCCATCTTCATGTCAAACATGTGAAGAGCCGTTTTCTTCTGTTTTTTTTTCCAGGTGCGAGCGAATTTGCAAGAATGATTGGTTCAGAATGCTGGAAGAGCATTACTCAGCTCAAACAATCAGATATAATTCCTTCGTGAAGTGCTTTGAGAAAATAGTGTATGCCAAAGTGGTTACTTGCACACTTCTTTTTCAAAAGTGTGGTTTACTGCGCAAAAAGGAAAATGAAAAATCATCCATGTGAAGACGCTTGACAAGAACTTGCAAGAAATCATAATTAAAATGTAAGTTTTTGGGGGGGTTTTTTGCCAAAATGATTAAAACAATTGCCAATGTCTAAGGAGTAGTGCTTATACTGAATCTCAGTACCTCCGGCATCATTTCAGATGGATCGGTTTTAGGTGTGTGTCAAAATCATTGCTCTGTGTGATCTAAGAGGAGAAATTTGTCTTTTTTTCAGTAAGCAGTAATCTTTACATGAGTTCTGTTGACTTCAAATGGATGATACGGAAGACAATCGCTTCCAAGAGAACAAACCTCTTCCAATTATTGAGGTCTACACGTGGGATGTCATGCATTCACATCTAGACGTCATTAAGATTGGAAGAAGTTTGTTTGCTTGAGATCGTTGTTTCTGCTTTCTTGTGCTCATTGGTGCTTTCACTAATAAAAATGAGCTTGAGATTATATCGATTTCGTTAGGTTCTGATGCTGCCTGTACGGGAAAAACAAACTTACGGCTGGAACACTCCCCGGAACAACAAGATTCGCTGTCCGGTAAACCCTGCTGATTTAATTTCTCCCAGTCGACCACATTCCCTTTCTCTCTCCCTCGCTTTCCACACATCCGGGTCGCTAGTTGAGGTTGAGTTCATCCATACAAGCCGGGAGAACGGCGTGCCTCGTCATCGCGGATTAGCTATCTGGGGGCCTCCTGGATTCTTTATCCATTCAAGAAAACCAGATGAAAGGCCTGGGTGCCGGAAAACGTGTAAATGCCTACTAGAGCCAGCGAATGAAAGCAACAGCCTAAGAACGACTCCAATTGAAGCATGCATGACATGTGCTTGTGTGAGTCATGTGTTGTGTGTGGATGACTGTGTGTGACTGAGCATGGCACTCAAAATGTGTGTTTCACCAAGTTCGCATGGCGTTTTTATGCACCTCTGTGTCACGTCTAGTGGTTTGGCTCACCTTGCTAGTGTTCAAGTGTGGTACGATGAAAGAAAGACCCATTCTGGATCGTCATTCAATTTATGGTGTTTCACGCAAACATGTATAGGTCATGTCACCTTGCCTGCTTTGATTTTCTTCTTGGTGTGTGTGTTTTGTTTTGTTTTTTTTACTCTGTAAAACTGAAAATGCGATGTTTCTGCTAATAGCATGATGAGTACATATCGTGCTACATTCCTTCTTGTAGGATGTTCCCTACTGGGAAAAATAAATGAATAAAATAATACCCTTCCTTGAAGCTTGAGCTTAGATCTATCAGTTGGTATTGGCTCATTTTATCTCCCTCCTCTTTTCGACAACCCAGTCTTTTCATCACCTTTTCTTAAACGGAGAAAGGATCTCGCAATGCAGCTCCCCAGAGTAGCTTCATCCAGGCTGGTCACGACCCTCGACCGACAGGGTGAGACGCCCGTCTAGGTCCAATGCCACCCAAGAATGGACGTCCCCGGGTCCAGACTGCAGGGCCGCGTTAACACTCCGATCACCGCCGGGCCCATCACGGTGGAACCATCGGCCACAGTATTAGCCTGACCCGGAAGTCAATGCACGTAGTGCTTCCACTTGGGGGAGCGATTTCGTGTGCCACGAACAGGTCACGCACTTGCAGAAGACTCTAAGTGGCTGCATGTATAAGAGAGAGGCATGGCTAGGCAGATGCGGGACAAAGTCGAATATCTACTACACTTGATGTTGTCCTGGATATGCCTCAATGGACATCTGCTATCGACGTACACAATTTTTTTTCCTCTCTCGCTCTCGTTCTACTTTGAAAGGTCCGAAAGATAACGATTAAAGCTTGAGTATTATCAACATATAGGGACAATCAAATAAATATCATTCCCTTTTAGGGGGAGGCAATTCATTGCTGCGGGACTCATGCAAATTGGCAAAATTCAAACGTAATGAAATAAGAAAGAAACACATGTGACAAAATCTACATGGTCTATGTGTAACTTCATGTAGAGGTAAATTATTCTGACCACGAGAGGTTTGGGAAAACGGCAAACTGAGGTGTACGTCAGATACATATTGAAGAACTAAAAAGGCAAAACAAACCGCGACACAGTATATATGTGGAGGAAAAAAGAAATAAACCTATAACTGCCACATAAAAGCTGCTATATTTCGTTCGGGTTTAAAGCACACATGTTTATATTGTGATTCTCTTTCTGTTATCTTGTTTAAAGTTCTGTTTCTCTCCGTTTCTGTCATAATTTACGTTTATAAAGGCTGAATTTTAATACAGACACGACAAGCACAGGATCACTCACCAGATTTATGGCGTTGCAGAGGAGAACCATGCTGGATATCAGCGTCGCCAGACCAAAGATCCAGTGCATGGGGTCCTTCAGGAGCAACTTGTAGTTGTCCTTGGATTTACGCAGCTTCTCCTTCTTCCGTCTCAGAGCGAGTTCTTTGGCGTGCAGTTTCCTGAGTCTGTCCTCGTCAGGATTAGGGGTAGCTTCCGGCGACCTGTCCTGCGGGGGCAGGGGCGGCAGCCTGTAGAGCGAGCTGCAGGCGAGGCCGCAGACAAGGATGACGGATGATATGACGCGGAGAGACGACCTCCAGCCGAAGCGGTCGAAGACGATCTCCATTACAGGGCAGAAGATAAGTACCCCCGTAATAACGAACACAGTTATAACGAAATTCTCGTTACACAAAGAAAAACACTCAGGTCCAAACATTATTGTCTATTTATCTTTATACACTTTATTGTTTGGCTATAACGAAATATAACAAAAGAAAACTGCCGGTCCCGAGAAACTGCGTTATAGCGGACAGTTGCCTGTGTATGATTTCGTAGGGAGCTATTACGATACATCGTTTGCTACGGTCTAGATTTATAGCACCCTGTAAGACCCAACAAAATAACTATTATAAGTAACACTCTTGTAACGGTGGGGTGACATGATAACCTCATTACACGCAAAATTAGAGAGAAACACGAATTCTGCAATTCTTCAAGTTGTTCAGTAGACTAGGTCACTGTGTTACTGCAGACAGATTAACAATCAACGATTGTGTCTTCACCTCAATTATACGGCTCTACAGGTGCCATACAGGTGCTATATAGGTCTACCTTATCAATGACTCACCTATAGTCGCTCCTACGCCGGGCAGCGTTGTGGGCATGGCGCACTCGTGGCTTTCGAAGTAGGCAATGACGACGTTGATGGTGCTGACGAACACGAAGTTGATGCCGACGCCGAACAAGAGACCAATGGTGATGAAGAGCACCCATGCTTCTTCTACGTACGTCGATGCGAAGAGGCCGACGAAGCAGAGAATGACGCCGACCACGGTGATTAAACGAGGTCCGAGTCTTTGGTAGATTGCGGTGATAAGTGGCGACAAAAGAACTAGGGCCCAAGCGAGAGAGGCTACCCAACCTGTGTGAACAAAATCAAAGGATTCGGTTATTGGCGCTTTTGTACATCTGGAGACATAAACACAATGGACACGCGAGGACATTTCATTTACCGTAATTTGCGTCCTAAATCCCACCCTCGATCGGCGTGTGACGACACGAAGAGCGTGTTCCACTCGTACGCCCGTCGAGATGGCCCATGCACTAGCTATACCGCTGAAATGCTAATGGAAGATCGAAAATTAGCTAATCACTGCAATGCCTTTCCAGTTTAGGTCAATTTGGCCCAGATGCTGTCGATTACGCCGAGCTCTCATCAACTGCTTCCTTAGGTTTAACATTTCGCAATTCACCTGTTTCTGTTGCCGAGGATTGCAGGTCCCTTCTGAGGCACATGTAGAGGACACCAAAGCTGTTGAAAAACCCCATAAAGCACGCAAACATTAACGACGAGGCTATGGTAAGAAGCCATCGGTAGTACCGAGGGCTCTTCCATAGTGTCGTCATCAGTGATGTCATACGCGAGATCCCGCGGCGACTTCTGACGGCTTCGTCGAATCCCTCGCCGACATGGAGCTGCGGCGTGCCGGGACCGATGCTCTGCTGGGACGAACGGAGAGCGGCTCGCAGAGGCGATTCGTCCGGCCAGATGGACGAGAGGTCCCGCTGGGAGACACACTCGTAGACGATCCGGCTGCTTCCGGAGTTCATGCTGTTCGCCCCAGTGATCTAGTCGTGCAGCTGTAAGGCAAGAGGAACAAACGTACAGACGTGATTGAGCCAAGCCCACACTACAGGCTGATGCAAGAAATGATGACATTTTCAGCGGAGCAACTTTGCAGGCACATAAACATACGGAGGGTACACATCCAGCATGAGACCTAAGTGAAAATGAAAGGCACTTTTAAAGAAAGATTTATGTGCACATGCATAAAATAAGACATTTGCATTTAATAAATCATGTAATTCGTGTGTATTTTTGTCCTTCTTTGTTTGTATACGGTTGAAAAAAATAAACAAATAAAAACACACAACTGACGAGACAATAGAAGGACGAACCAGAGGTGGAAGAAAATCACGCGATTGTCTTATTACAATATCGAAAACCTAAAGAAGAGTTTATGACTGAAATGTACTTTTCAGGTTGAATGCAAAACAAGAACAGTAAAATATGTCTTTGTTGCGTACGCTTCCAAGTTCTCTTATAAACGATCGTATACATCCATCTAGTTGCTGACATGTCATGCTATCTCGAGAGCAAAGAATACTCATAAGAGTTTCATTATACTCATTTAAGTTGGTATACGCTGCACAATGTCTATCTTCGTGTGGACAAAGGGCTACTCCTGAAGCCATACATTTTTATAATAGCGAGATTTAGATCTGTGACGCAAAGGCTATAAAAGACGACGCAGCCTCCCGGGTTGAACAATGGCAACAGCTGCTACGCGCATGTGCAGAACACCATTTTCGGCCTAATTAGCGTCGTCTTAGCGTTCGCGTCGCAGATTTAAAGCTCGATAATGAATGCAGAGATGACGCACTTCGAAAAGAAGCCGACTTCTCGGTCTTCTCTGGAATCACTTGTTTGGTTTTAAAAAAAAATGTTGCTATTTCATAGCGACTTGCAATAATCATAAAAGTTTAGTCGATTTCTTGACGTAAGTCTACATGCGTAACCTCATCAGATAAAATCTCCGTGGAAACGTTTTTTCTATTTCCATAGCAAACCAACAGCTTACTAATATCTCTTTTATCATCATTATTTTCTCTCTTTTTTTTTTTTTGGTATGATTTTGATTTTGATTTTGCCAAAGGTAATTCTAGGCCACAGAGTGTGTGTCTGTTTATTTTATTCTTTTTTTTTTTTTGGGGGGGGGGGGTACTTTAGGTTTAAGATGACGTGCTCCTGTAAATTTCGCAGTATAATGTATTACGAGTTACAATCAGCAATCTATCAACAACTATCAGCAATCTATCATCACTTTGCATTTACGCGCAATTTTCATGTGTTAGAGTGATACACATTCGGTGCTCTACACTCGGTGCTGTACACTCTACACTGCTCTTTACTCGGTGTCAACTGCGGCGACCTATGACCATGCGGGCGTGGATGCCATTATTCTGGAAAGCAAAACAATCCTTGTGTTGGCGTATACGACTCCGTGACTCGGTTTCACTTCAGTTCCCGTATCACGATCCATGATCCAAGACGAAACAGGATTCGCCTGGCTATCACTTAAGTATCGAAGTGAGAGAACCGCCTTAAACCGGATCAAGATATGCAAAACATCATCACTGCCAAAGTCAGATAGCAAAAAGGGTTCCACTTAATGGCCGTAATTACATATACCCGCCTACACGAAGCAAGCTAGGTTGCAAGAAACCTCACAAGTACAAGGTTTCGGCCAAGTCACGTTGCTGCACTGTTTGTTGTTGTCTTTCTAGTCCTGCTTGTTTTATGAGAATGGTAACCCGTAACGTAAGCTTGAAAGGGATAGGCCGCAAAGCGAAGACTGAGTGGACTAAAACAATATCGTGCCCACACGCAGAAGAAAGATTGATGTTGAGGCATTTTGTCATTATCAATACTTCGAAGTGTTATAAAAATATCCCACAAACAAATCTTTTCCAGGAAAACGTTTTGAAAAAGGAAGCTGTATCATATTACATTGCGCCCTGTGCCGTCTCTTTTTTGCCTGGTTTCATATCGTTAATACAAAAATAAACACACACAAACACGCAAACAGTTGAACAGTATCGGCGAATTCGATACGGATGATAACTTCCGTGTGTGTTGGGCCTCCGGCGTTTGTCGGGTGACTTCACGTGGACTGCATGTGGACTGCTGAAGATCGATGGGCATGACAAATTCAGCTTTGCCTGCGAATACTCGTGATCAACTGAACAATCCCGTTTCACACAGCGCAGTATAACCATGGAGCTACAACGTACCTCCATAGTCTAACCATTGTGTTTGTCACAATACTCACGGGGTCGCATAAATTGATAATAATAAAGTCTTCTTTATCCAGGGTAGCCTCTTCAGTGTTTCTACCAGAGGGCCCTGCCACTATTATTACCCTCGTGTTGCCAGCTACCCATTTATACACCTGGGTCGAGAGGGACATGGTGGGTAAAAACTTCTTGTCCATAAGAAAAGGAAATAATATGTAGGCCCTACGTCAGAAATATAAGATAAGATCTTGAACATATTGAGTCTGCTGCGATATGTACATGATCTGAATTATCCCATTTGATATAAAAAGTAATGGATATGTTTAGTCTGATTATCATTATGTGATGTAGATGGCAACATTATACGTGCAAGTAGTGCAAGTATAATATTGAAAGTAATCGTACACCAGCCCCCGTGGGTCTCATTATGACATTGTGTCGAAGAGCCAATTACAATTCGAGGATGGCGTAATTATCCTCATTAGCTCGACATAATTCCTCTACAGACCTCTAGCGCGTGAGTGACGGCGACCTATACATGGCCCAATAACATGTAATGGCTTTGGATAAGCGAAAGAAATGTAATAATCGGTGACTCATTCATGAGCAGACCAATTGAAAGTCAGGTGTCAGCCAACAAAATTACATGTGGGTATCATTGTCAAACGAATCGACAGCATTCATTGCGTGACTCCTACATTCCTATAATGATTTCTTTATTTGATTTGTTATCCTTTTCAGAGAATTTCGGAGGAAGGAATGCCCTCCTTTAATTTTTGTTTTCATTGAGAACCACTACCCTTTAATTTATGTTTTCATTGAGAACCAAAAGTAGTTGATACATTAATACGAATAGTGACTCGATGAACTTTTCCTTTCGAGAAGGTCAATAGCATTTTGCGCCAGTATAAGGAGTAACACCGAAACTCGATTCTTTACACTTGACCCGTCACTCGCGTGCGCCAACGCTTTAAATTATACACGAAGACACTCCGACATCATGACATTATACACAGCACTGTCTAGACGGCTGCTGAGCAGTATCCATTATGCATTCACCTGATGGTACCGTTTCGTGTCGTGGTGCTCATCGAGTCGCATTCGATGAGAGACGGGGTGGGGGGTGGGGTGGGGGCCTCCGCCCACAACATTAAGCCTGCAGAAAATGACCGGTGCCGTGGGGGTGACTCGTTCACGTACGGACAAATCTTTTCTGCAGATGATCATGTCTGTTTCACGCGAAGCAATAAACAGAAGATGCTACTGTTTATCGGTGTGGTTTGAATACACAGGCATAGGCTACTGACATATCGGAAAACAGACAAAAGAATAAATCGCTCTCTTGAGACTGAGGTGCCCATCAAGAACCCATCAAGTCGGATCCTTCGATGTGTGATTTTCCTAGTTGTGAAAGGGAGTGAAAGGGCAGGAGAGAGAGAGAGATGAAGAAGGCGGAGAAGAAGAAGAAGAAGAAGCCTGTTAGAAGGAGAAAGAGAGAGACTGCAAGTTGGGAAGATATGACGAAATAATTTATATATCTTCTCCTCGTAGATCAAGATTTTTCCCGATGAAAAACGTCTACGACTATTATTTATGCCCTGCAAAGCACACTCAGTACAGTGTATAGAACCCAGTAAATTCACTACGCTGAGAGTCGCATGCATGCTGTGTTTCTTGCGCTGAAACACACTGAAACGATACCCTTGGAAATACAATTGTAATCGGTACCTCATAACTAACTCAGTACACCACATTGTAATAAGCGAGGCACTGCTCCGACTACGGATGTATTGTAGAGCCGCTGTACGTCAAGCACCTAGTCTTCGATCCAGCCGCGAGTCGGCAAGCTTTTCGGCAAGCTTTGTCCAGGGTGGCGAACATGCGACATTTACTTCCCACCTGCTTCCAAAACAGTCAGCGCCTAAAATTGATAAAGAATCATTTCCAAAATTCAAGTGAGCGGTACCGACATTATAGAGCGCTCTTCTCGAATACACTGATCTTGCGCTGCAGAAAACTGCTTCTCCAAACATACCTTTCATCTGATGGGCTCGAGAAGGTATAGTAGTGCAAGGGCACCCCTGTACAAATACGCAAGTTAGTACATGTAAGATGAGCAAAAGATGAGTGACGAGAACAGATATTATGTGTGGAGTCATATACCGAATAATACGTGTGGACTGTGAGTATATTGCACAGCTGCAAGATGACTGATAGCGTGATGACAGGGATCTTCTGGTGAAGGGCCAAGTCTGCCGCAAACCAACGATACTGATAGGGCTGACAAACTTGCACCTTTTCATATTATTCTTGGCACCACTTAAAGGACAAGTTCACCTTCATAGACATGTGGACTAAGTGAATGCAGCAATATTAGTAGAATATATCAGTGAGAGTTCGAGCAAAATCGGACGATCCGTTAAAAAGTTATGAATTTTTGAAGATTCTGCTCAGTCATCGCTGGATAAAAAGACTACTATAGTTTATGATGTCACATGAGTACAACGATATAAAGAAAGAATAAAGAAAATTCAACATATTTCCAGTTTTCTCGCATAACACTCGACTTCTCTCTGTCAGAAGGCAGGGGGAATAATATTACCCATAACATACGTCAGTAGCAAGTCGAAGAAATGTGCACTTTATTCAAAAAGAAAAGTTTTGTGAAATTCTTTTTTTATTTTCCTTATATAGTTATATGCATGTGACATCATACACTGTAGTAGTCTTCTCTTCCAGCAGTGACTGCGCAGATACTTAAAATATTCGTAACTTTTGAACGGATTGTCCAATTTTCCTCAAACTTTCACTGACGCGTTCTACTAATATTGCTGCATTCTCTCAATCCTTATGTATATGAAGGTGGACTTGTCCTTCATTAAATTTAAATAGGCAAAAGAAAATGAAAATACGCAAATATCAAGAAGAAATACCGACGAGGAACAAACCTCCTCCCATGAATGACTCAGCGGAACGTCTTGCTTTATATCTCCCCTTTAGGTATCATCATTATTTCTTCTATCTTTTTTTTTTACATTTTTCTCAGCTGTGAAACGCTTGAAATGTTTTATACGATAAACAGATTCTTGTGCCTTTCAGAGCAAGGATCCGCAGAGACGAAAAGTGTCCACAATGTTAAACAAAGGTGGTTGAATATCCAAGGCTAGGAATTGCTGGTATTTTGAGATACTTCACACACATTAAAGGGATCGTATAGTTTTGGTTGAGATTTAATTTCAGGTTTCTAACATTTTTGGTGAGATAATGGGAAACCTCTTATGAAATATGAAAGAGCATGTAATTCCATGAGGAATTCAACGTTTATTTGATGCAAATAGGTTTTGAAATGGCTGAGATATCCAAAACAGAGCGATTCTAATAAGTGTGGGACCCACACTTTATTACGATCGCTTTGTTTTTCTTTGTTTTTGGATGTTTCAGTCATTCCAAACCCGTTTTTCATCAAATAAACTTTGAATTCCTTTTAAAATGGTGTGCTCTGCACTATTTCATAAGTGTTTTCTTGGTATCTCGCAAAAAGTTAAAAGCCCAATTCTCATCTCCACCAATACTGTACCATCCCTTTAAGTGGTCATTATTTTCTATCGAGGTATGGAGTGAAGTATGGAATCCGTCTCCCTTGCTTTAGGGCAGAACGCAATATTTGGATGAACACACACACACACACACACACACACACACACACAAACACACACATACACACACACACACACTCTCTCTCTCTCTCTCTCTCTCTCTCTCTCATACACAAACAGCTCTGTTTTATCCAGATCCTCCACTGAACTTCTATGCCAGTGGAAACGAATGACCGTACTGGAAGGCCGGAAGTCGCTATTATGTAACGACTATGTTTGGGAGAGTTCCTGGAGCTGCGGCTACAACATTGAGATTGGTGCATGAATTACAAGGTTCTGATCGAGATAAATATATGATAGCTTGCCTAACTAGAATTATATTAACGGAGTGACTGTACCATAATGACAATCATGCAGGCGTTATACTGCCCCGAAAGATATTCGGCTCTGATGGTGCACATTAAAGCATAGGGTCAGGGTTTCTTGAGCCATATCGTATGATTTCAGGTATATATCTTCTCAGGATCCAACGGCAACTTCGTGAAAGGTGGCAAAATCTTCGTGTAGTCGTGGTGTTTCCTTCGTGTGTCCGTCGGGTAAACTTATAAATAAAGATTTACATCTTCGTGTAGCCTTCGTGTGTAGTTCAGGGCCCCATTTCATAAAAAGTTGATATGATAGCAACTCTTGCTGGAATGGCAATTGTCATAGTAACGACAAGAATCCAGCTTCCTGATTGGCTGTTACAACTGGAAGTTGCCATTCCAGCAAGAGTTGCCATCCTAACATCATTCATGAAATGGCGTGCGGTGCAGTGCGGTGTGCACTGTGTAGGGATGAATCTTGGTTTGTACGTTGAGTGTTATTTTGTGTATCAGTGTGATGAGGTGAATGTTACTTCAGTTATGGCCGTGAACTCATTGTTTAGGGTGTTTGTTGACCAGGTGGTATGAATATGTATCGTACTTACTTCGGCTCTTGATTGGCTGTTGACCACGTCAACTTCGCTCGAAATTGAAAATTTCCCATTCGTATCGCCATCTTGGGTCAATTTCGGGACATTTTGACGCCACCCTGACGGTTCCCCAACACCGACGAAGTCGTATTGTAATTTGGCTCTTTATGTGTGCTGAACACGAGTCGTTTGCTTGAAGCTCACTAGTAACGGCAACAATGCACTTAAAATAGTCAAGAGGCTACCGACAGGACTGTAAAGAATACTACAGGTATTATTGTTTACAACGATCATGGAGCTACAATGCATACAATCTGGAACGCACCGGTAGTGCATCGTGAAAATGTCTTGGGTATGACACGGAGAGGGAAAATAAAACTTCTGAAGAAATGCGGCGGTGTTATGGTGTAACGGCATGTAGCGCTATATAGCAACGATGACTTGTTTCTTTAACAAAATGGCGTCGACGAATCTCCGTCGTACATGGCCCTTGAGGCACGAATCAACTATTCATTAACTTGTTTACTTGGCATTTCAGCTCCCGTGAACGCTGGGCGAGCGGTGCTGGGAGGCAGAAACTACCGTGGGGTGGTGCTGGATGGAGAGAACGCGAACGTTGGATAAGAGTGATGATAGATGTGTATGAAAATTGACAAAATAATAGAGTATGTCAATCAAAAACATAAGGAAATGGAGACGCAACTAACACACAAGTAGCGTACCGCATATTCACAATAATATTATCTTGTGAACGAATTTTTCCCCCTCCTGTCTCATCAAATTTAACTGCCGCAATATTCTCATCCTGTTCGCAGCCATTTTGTGCAGAAATATTGCTTAACGGTCAATTGCGTGTGGCTACAGTAGATTAAGGCGCAGTTTCACAACTTGCGAAAGACTTTACGAAATAATAGAGCACTACGAGTTACACATTAATCTGGCACTGAGGCCCTCAAATTACTGTGACATTATATGCATGACTTTTTAAAGGATTGTATAGAGTTGGTTTGGATGGGGAGTTCAGATCTTGACTTTTTGCGAAATAATTAGGAACCACTTACGAAATATCGAAGAGCATACAATTTTAAGCGGTATCTAAAGTTTACTTGATGAAAATCAGTTTAGAAAACTTTAATACATCCAAAACCAAAGTAAAACAATATGGCACTAATGAACGATGGGTCTCATCTTTTGTTAGGACCACTTTGTTTCTGGATATGATATCTCAGCCATTAAAAAATTCCTCTTATAGACTTGCATACTTTTTATTTCATGAGATGTTTCTCATTATCACACACACACACACACACACACACACACACACACAATGGAAACCCATCTCAACAAAGACCTGTTCCTTTAATTCATGATTCACTGCAGGCTTCTAAAGGTTAAAGTCGAAGTTCCAAGTTGGTCTCAAAGATATGACGTAGCGCAAAGAATATAACATCTTAATGCTTCATCGCTGGAAGGAAGGCGCAGCGAATTTCCAATTCTGTCATCTCGTTGCCATGGTTACACATCCTCCCGAAATATCTAACTAGCTTCCGGAGATGCGGCGTAAGAAGAGATCATAATTGTAACGCCGTACTAAAATATGCACGCGTTTAGTCATCCTTGTATCTTCTCGAGCCCTCTCATCTGCGTGGGCGATGTTTCCTTGGCAATGCAGAGACCCCAATCCTCCCTCTTTCGGCGGGAGATCTCACGCTTTGAGGCCTTTATCACAAATTTTCCTGTTCTCCCACTTGAGTTTGAATTCTCCCAGTCTATAGGTGTGTTTCTCCTGCTTAAGATGTATTTCTCCCTTTAAGCTTAGTTTTCTCCCACCCAACTTCAGTTTTGTCAGTCGCAAGGGACGTTGTGCTTTGCGCACCTGAAATTTCGCGAATTATGATCCAAATCTCCAGTTGAAGAAATCTCCAAATTTAATTAATGCTTGGGGCCCCGTTTGGGGTTGGAGTCTCTGGAAAATGTTAGCACATTTAGGACAGTAATGTTTGTTACACTGAAGAGCGCCTACAAAATATGGTTCAATATAGACTATAATGGCTTCCCCAGCATACATTCTAACTGTGGTATCTATACAGTAGCCTACTGGTCGTCTGTATGACCAAAAGCACACAGGCGCGTCGCTGTCCAACCAGGGAGGTAAGACCTCCCTGGTCCAACCGAGCGAAACTCCTTTCATTGCGATCAGCTGTCCGCATAACCGGTTAAAGGTCGATATTATTATGCATTGTACATTGCAGCCAGCGCTACACAAATTGGATGCAAGGCGGAAAATCTACTTCTACCTCGTAGTTAAGCCGACAAAACAACAACCATCATAAAACATGGACCAGCTATTGTGCCATCTATAGGCCTGCCTCAGAAGTCAGAACTGAGTGCCAGTAAAAAGGCTTCTCACATCATTTAACTTATAACACAGGGACGCGCTACACACACATTGCACACACATACAAACACATCCACACCCATTCAACTTTCACAAACATTATACAGACATTCACATGTCGAAACAGTTATATAGTCTAAATCACGCTTCTCTCACTAATCTCTTCTCTACGGGTCATCTCTAACAAAGTAGAAATATGTACCCAGCTGAACCTTTTAAGATTTACAAAGGCATAATGTTAAATCCAGCTTTGTACAAATTATAGATTCATTTTCTCCGTCTTTCTAGTAAAGAATGTAAAGCTAGATTCAGCGCGCCTTGAACGTTTGAATTGTAAGTCCATACCTGCAGCACTGTCAATGTCAACATTAAAATGCTAAAACTTGAAAAGCAAAATAATTCTTCACCATTTCCATGTATTCAAAGTAGATGAAATTTTTTGCATTATAGAATATGGTCACTATAATTGTTATATTTCTCGTAATGCTAAACGAAGTTACAATGGCATCCTGTGTTAGCAAAGAGTTAAATTCGTGATGTAAAATGTTCTGTGAAGTCAGTAAAGATGTAACTCAAACGTTTTACTTTTTTTCTGAGTTCAAGGTCGAGAGAAATGTGATATAGAGATAGGAAATTTGATAATCATTGATTGCATTCATAAACCACCTAGCTTTTGATGTGATTCGTAAACCATCTGTTCCGTCCACTGTGAAAATCATGGGAAGGGGATAAAACAACTTTCGGCACACGACGCATCAAATGATTTTACTACAACACCCTGTGTTGTTTATACCCGCAAATGGATGCAACGGCCGTTCTCACTCATAGCAGTGTGAAACGAGAAACATATTTGCAGAGAGAGAGAGAGAGAAAGAGAGAGGAGGGGGGGGGGGGAGAGAAAAGAAAACACTTCATGCGCAGTACGGTATATCAGTATACGTCCACTTACCTCCCACGTTTGGTGAAAAGCCAAGATGCGCAGGATCACAAAGAACGGAGCGAAACAAGGCTAATAATGGAAGACACAAATGATTTTTTAAGAAGATTGGTAGTCCTATAGCTGATACCCAGTCTCAGTATTACCTTCACAGTTTCATCATCCGCCCCAGAAAATTTACAGTTTGATCAGCTCCGCCACCCGAATGATCGGTAAACCAACTCGTGTTTGCCAACATCTAAATAAACTTACCCCTTGAAAGTTGCGCGCTATAGTTTTCATTCCGGTCTGGTCTGTTGAACTCAATCAGATCGAATCTGAAATGCTCAATACTTTTGAACCATGTTAATAATCATAATTATGGAACACTTACCTTATATGTGGAAATCAAAAGGTTAATCCGAATCATCACCTTTCCGATCATAAGCCTCATTTTTTCTTTAACAGTTTGGCATAATATTATTTGGCTTGACTCGGCTTGACTCAAAAATATTTCGTGCAGACGGTATTGGGTATAGTGAATCGCCCGTGAGATGACAAAACTGCTCTCAAGAGCTCTGATTTAAAAAAAAAAAAAAATGACTTTCGTATATAGCTTAAAAATCAGCGTTAAGTTTAAAAGCCGCGATATAATGTCTTGATGTCATGATGACAAGCATATTAACCTCAGATCGAACGTTAATGATGGGCATATAGAGCTATATACTTACCAAGTAAAAACTGTGTGTCAGGTTCAGAGCAACGACAGCGGCATCAACATCACACGAAGAACTGTCGGAGAGAGAGAGAGACCAGAGCAGACGCAAATGGAAAAAATGGCTGCCACAAGATGTCAGAGGCAAATCGATGGAATTGTTGCGATGAAAAGTTGACGCTGATTACAGCGTTTGATTAAACTGGGGTCTGAGAATCTTTGGTGTGAATCAGCGACGAAGCTTAGGTCATGTCTGTTATTTGGTACAAAATTGGACACGATTTTAGCAGGGAGGATTGTGAAGGTGACCGTTAGGGAGATTTTATAACGAATCTCAAATCGATCACAACACGCAAGCAGCCGACATGAAGATCATTCCGCGGTTTCACTCGGGAAAGAAAAGCAACTACATTGTAGATGTGCACGCACCCGGTACCCAATCACGTTGGCTCTGGTGTGCGAAGCAACAGACAGCTGCAATGGGGGCACCGGTCAGAACCGGTGTAGGGTATAAAATTAACATAAATTATTAGTTTCATGCTATTGCGCGCAGGCGCAGTGTTAACGTCGCCAGAGGCTTGGCTGGGGTTGATAATCAGATGCATGTGGAAGTCCACCTGCGTTTGTGGTAGAAGGACGCTTTCGCGTATAGTCTAGTAAAAGGCGTCAACTGACATAGTGAAATACAGATTGTACGTGTACTGTTTATTTCATTGGGGTGGCGCAAGCATGACTTTCGTATTCCTTTACAGCGTGTCATGAGAAACTATAACGGTTCCGGATTGCTATGAATCACAACCAACACAAAAAATTTGAAATGTTTATGATATTCGATCCCATACAATCCCGGCTAGTTAATTTTGCCTCGGGGAGAATTAAACGGCCGCGGACTGTCCTTGAACAAGGACTATCCCTTTCAACATTTTGCAGAGGCTGCCGCTTATGTTCTCTCTCAACAAGGCGAAATATATATAGTATACATGTACCTTTGTCACGTACCTACCATATTCAGTCGGAAATCTTGCATACATTCAAACTCTGTTCAATTAATCATTCGAAGGCACACCCAACGCTTTTCTTACATGAACTTAATAATTATATATCTTGCCTTATGTGGCGAGAGGGAAACCGAGACTGAATCGTTTATTTAGCTCGAGTCGTAATATACTTCCTTTATTTACTGAGCATTCAAACCAAATATTAACTTTTTTAAAGAGCGCCATCGAAATCAAACTGGTCATGATGGCGGTTTCCTGTATTTTCTAATTATCATTTAACGACAAGATGATACATGGATATGTTAATTAGATAATTTCTGAGGCATGTAATTATTACATTGGTTAAGATGTTCTCCTAAACTGTAATGAATTATACGTTGCACCTTGCAGGTCCCTTATACTAGTATTAAGTTATGTGTCTACAGTATGTTATATTATTTAAGTATCATGTTCTGTTTGGGTTTTTTTTTTTTGTGTGTGTGTGTGTCTAACAAAATACAGGAATTGAAAAATATAAATATATATTACCATGTACAAAACCCATACAAGCCAAACAAACCCAAACCAGATTGATTCTCGGCGACGAAAGTACGGTGCAGATAAATGCGGATGTACAACTGGCTGCTGGCAATCTTCGGAAATAATATGTTCATTCACGCGCGTAATTGCCCCTACAGATTGCATAACGCAAACTTCGTATGATTGCACTTTTCAGGCTATGAGGTTCTCATAACTTTAACCGTGAACCCCACGCTGTGCTCCACTCTCTTTCGGGAACTATACATTAGCTGATTCTACATCATGTACATTGTACGTCTTATACGACACATGGACTCCAGCATAATTAAACAAAGATGAATAAAATTTTCTTTACCAAGCCTATGGGTGAGAACAGTAAACAATATGTCAATGAAAGAATAGCTGGGAGGAAGTCAGAGATAAATGTTTTACTTTCCATTCATGGGATTCTGATATTGCATACAAGTATTTCAATGTGGTACGAGAAAGTACTCCGCTTTGTAATGATATCGTGATGCTCTATTGATAGGAAACAAAAAAGATTTATACATAAATGTACATGTATGTTGTACAAGTATTCGACATCAGGCCGCTACCAAAAACACCTTATCGTGCAAACATGCGTGGGAAACGTTGAAATGTCACCTGGTTCACATCTCGTGTTCAACTGAATAAAACTTTTGCCGCTCCTTTTGTTTAATGTGATTGAAGTCGTCTTCATCGTAACAGGTAGGGGATTACACTTTGTTTGAAGAGGTATCCTACACACCTAATTGGTCATCAAACTGAAACTTCTATCGAATTTTATCGCAGACAGAAATGTTACTTGTGTGAGTACAGCAATTTCTTACAGTGTTCTGTGCAATTTCATTTGCTGTTTATACGACTTTACTGATGCAGATGGTTGCTTGCCGAATTCCTGTAAATGTTTTCAAGCATTTTCTTTTTATTAGCAAAATCAATTTGATTTTCGCCCAGTAATTATTTGCACAATGCGAATTGTGCGCTTTTTAGTTCCTCTTTCCACGCCATTGCCTTGACAGATCTGGTACTTTTCTTTCCGAAATCAAAACAGAAAGAAATATAGGAAGAGAGAGAGAACGTAAATCTTTTTATATAGGGGCAACATCGTGGAGAATAATAGAGAGGAGAAAATAGACTCATGATGACCCCTTTGCACTTATTCTTTTGTTGTCGGGCAGACGCTATTGTAAACTGGTTTTCTCTGGTTTTCCTCCGTCCACATCAATGCATGTACAGTGGTTGATGACTATAAGGTAGCTTGTTCGTCGCGACGTGAGTTGAGACAAGATTTCGTCATTCGACCACAGGTACTGCATGAATCAGGGTATTAAAGTACCATTCAGTGACCGGTCGACAACTGGTGACGGAAAATCGAATATTGCGTGGAAATCCCGTCGCCCGTCGCCTATTCCAACGGAAAAATGAGTAAAATATCAATATCCTATTTTCAACTGAAAATGGAACACAGGATAATGGATTTGCTCTTGAATTCTGTTTTTCGCGTTTCATTATAATGAAATGTCAAAAAAATGACTCAAAATCCTATTTTCTGAACATTTCAAAAAATAGGAAATGAAAAACAGGATATCGGTTCGATATTCGTTTTTCCATTTTCCATTTGCAACGAGCGACGGGATATTGAAGACCGCCCCCAACGGCCACTTTATTTCGACACATAAATCAGTGGTAGCGGTTCCGTCTTATTCAGCGTCTAGAAGAAGAAGACTATACCTTGGCTACGATATGCTACGCACCTCATCAAACTATCCAGCAGGCACATGGCGTGTAGCTCTTTGTAGCGACGTGCTCTGCTGCGAAACGACAAGTTTGTAGAGACTTCCGACCGTAATTATGCGATATTCCATCTACTGAAAACCTTTTTCTTCTCCGACTGAAACTGAGATGAACTAAGGAAATAATTTCAGATGAAATCCTCGAATTTCAACAACTTCACCAATCACAATGTCGGTGAAAACGGAGAAAGGAGTTGCGTTTCCCTTTTCAATGTGCTAGGACCAGGATTGTGATTTTGTTTTTGCTGTTACTCTTTATGTGACTGCTCTTGGTTGCTATGACACACAGACTATTTTTTTTTTTTGGAGGGGGGGGGGGCGAACACCATTCACCACGGGATTTCAGTTCGAAGGTACAATTGAATTGAATTTAAGATTATTTTTTATACATTTTGATTTATGATTGACTGATTTATATTTAGTTTTGCTTCCGATCCAACCTTATTGTCCCTGGGTTTCAGACTTTATGTGTAGGACATACATATAATTGATCCAGTATTTCACTGTTTTTGTCTTTGGTTGTTTTTTTTTTTAGTCATTCTTCACAAAACCCAATAGTATTTATGAATTTCGGTGCGTATATACATTGTTAATTGCACAGTGGTGTATGTATTACCACATAAGGATTTTCATAGAGAAAACGGGTCATGGAGCCTCAGGTTAACGATACACGAAGCTAAGGGTTTGAAATCATTTTTTATTTTTATTTTTATTGTGTATCTAAAATGGTTTGGGTATGTTGATGATACCTGGTATCGTGAATTTGTTGTCTGAAGGTGATTTTTTATTTGGGGGGGGGGGATGGGGGCAAAGGTTTTGGGTCATCGGATAGGATTTGGGTGCTAAGAATATATTATTAGTTAGCAGTGCAGTTATATTTGTTTTTGTGGGGTTTTTTTCAGAGATGTACTCTGATAACACTTTTTTTTGTGGTATACTGGAGTGACTTTTTTATGGGGGGGGGGGAGGGACGAATACCATTTCCCACAACGATATTTCTAGTTTTCATGTACAATAATTCACCTGGTGTACGTGCTCAATTTGAAATTATTTGTATTATTATCTACTATTATTATTTTTTATGTGTGTGTCTTCAAATACTTCCTGACGTGCTTCCTTCAGTTGAGTTTGATTGCTTTTTTCCAACCCGGCAACATAGGGAAGCTCACCATCAAGGAAAACCTGACATCTTGTATCCTTAAAGTAATTTGTTTGCTTTGTTTGTTTATCTGTTATCACTTGTATTGTATTGCAAATGTTGAATAAATAATGATAATAATGATAACAATAATAACTTCGTTTTATGTTCACCTGTATTTTTCTTATTATCTGCAAACATCTAAGATTAGATTCACAAATTTATACACAAAACATACACCAAATGAAACCCTCTGTTGGTTGTGATTCATCATTTTTCTCACCATTAAGTTCTTTAGGTGCCCCTTCTTTTCTTGCTTTTCTATGTGATCATTTCATTTCAATTTCATGTGATGGTGTATGTCCAGAAGTAACCACCAGGTGGATCATGAGACTACACTCTATTTTGTTTTATGGACTGTCCACCTGACTGGTCATGACAGAAAATTCAATGTAACATATCGTTTAAAAGGCACCTTTTATAGAACAATATTAACTGATTCAATCAAAGATACATGTCCAACAATGAATTCGAGACAACACTCACAAGCGCGCATACATAATCAAAGAAAGATAGTTTTCCTCTTTATTATCTTTTATTTTATTTATTCGTTTTCCACTCATGGGAAGAAATTTGCCCTTTCAGCTAAACTTAGGGCTAATTTTCAAAGAGAAGCATGAAAAGTAGGGGCAGCTAAAAAAACATGCGGTGAGAAAAGAGGTGAATCATAACCAACAGAGGATTTAACTTGGTGTATCCATTGTGTAGAATATGATTATAAATTTGTCAGACTAATCCTAGATGTTTGCATAATAAGAAAAAAACTTAGAACAAAGTATGTAGCGCAATGGTCTGGTCATAAATGATAAACAAATTCAAAACAGAGTCTCTATAATTATATAGAATTGCTGAATAGGTTTGGAAATAAGATTTACCAGTTCCATCCCCCCCCCCCCCCAAGAAAAGCTATGATTGGTACTATTCTCCCTGTTGTCCTGGTACAGTCAGTGCCTTATATACGGCACATACGGCACTGGGTACAGTGACAACGGAAACGCAACTCCTTTCTCACGGTTTTCACCGACATTATGATTGGTGAAGTTGTTGAAATTCGAGGATTTCATCTAAAACTATTTTCTTAGTTCATCTCAGTTTCAGTCGGAGAAGAAAAGGGTTTTCAGTAGATGGAACATCGCATAATTACGGTCGGAAGTCTCTACAAACTTGTCGTTTCGCAGCAGAGCACGTCGCTACAAAGAGCTACACGCCATGATTGTGCCTGCTGGATAGTTTGATGAGGTGCGTAGCATATCGTAGCCAAGGTATAGTCTTTTTCTTCTAGACGCTGAATAATACGGAACCGCTACCACTGATTTATGTGTCGAAATAAAGTGGCCGTTGGGGGCGGTCTTCAATATCCCGTCGCTCGTTGCAAATGGAAAATGGAAAAACGAATATCGAACCGATATCCTGTTTTCCATTTCCTATTTTTTGAAATGTTCAGAAAATAGGATTTTGAGTCATTTTTTGACATTTCATTATAATGAAACGCGAAAAACAGAATTTGAGAGCAAATCCATTATCCTGTGTTCCATTTTCAGTTGAAAATAGGATATTGATATTTTATTCATTTTTCCGTTGGAATAGGCGACGGGCGACGGGATTTTCACGCAATATTCTATTTTACGACACCAGTTTTCGACCGGTCACTGAATGGTACTTTAATACCCTGATTCTATCGTTAGTCCCGTACCAATTTTTTCAGCTTTTTACACTCGCCACTTAGTCCCGTACTATCTCTTGTCCGGGGCTAAGGAGAAAACTGACCTTTTTACACTCGTATTTCTTAGCCCCGGACTTTCCAAACCACATGAATATTCATAATTACGCTGTGTACTGTACACGTACACGCACGCACCGGCAGCACTTGATTACCTCGTTTCTGATTGGTCAGTGAGGGTCGGACTTCGTCTCCGTCGCTTAGCCCAGGATTATTTTTTCGTTCTGTTTACACTCACTTGCTTGGCACCGCAATTGCGGTGCTAACCCCTGCTATTTTGCAGGGCCAGATAGTACCGTACTATCGGTGGGGCTAGCCCACTTTGGCAAAAACGAGTGTAAACAGAAAGTGGGCTAAGGATAGTCCCGTACCAACGGTGGGGCTAAGGCCCCCCCCCCCCCCCCTTAGCCCCACCGTTGGTCCGGGGCTAAGCAAAAATTTACAAGTGTAAAAAGCCCTATAGAGATGCATTATAACAACTTTAATCTGCATAGTACAGTATACAGGTTCAGACTACGCAGGTTTACTTTCATTCCGATCTCTGTCTCACTGCAATTCCTTTCTTTCGCTCAGTTGATTTTTATGTTGCTCCTTATATCCTTCCTCGCGTTTCCTTCTCAAATTCTCCCATTAATTATGTCTCTTTGCATCTTTATTTATTTTCTTGTCCTTTTTGTGTGCCATAGCAATTTGCCTCCTATACGTCTGTCACAACATATAATTCAGTGCAGGTGTATAATACGCATTTGAAAAAGTCACTGACCGTAAGTTCACAATACACTCAAAACAGAATCCAAAGCGGTCACAGGCGGATTCGAACGATTTTAGAAAGGGCTTCCACTCTTTTTCTACCTAAGTTCCTCTAGTTGTGACAAGCGCTGCCACTTCTTATAAATACAATGTTTTTATCTGCAAGAATAACGCGAAATTGTTATCACAGAATTCTAGTATGCGAATAATGTGACAGTCTTGGAGTGTCTGCTATCGATAACATGAGCGAGAAAGGCGATGGCGGCGGCGACGACGACGACAACAACAACAACACATTCACCCCAGCAAAGACGTTTGTAGGCCTATGGATGTACTTCTGGTGCAATCATTCTCTCTCAAGGACAACCAGGGAACTTGGCAATGCCGGCAAGGAAAAAAAAACCTGACAAGACATACCGATTAAACAGAAAAAGTGAAATAGGATCTTGACGTCACGCGTTTATGGCTGAAATTCAATGTCTACGTAGTAATTACAAACCTGAAAACGGTGTTGGTGGTTTTGGGATCTTAAATCATTGAATATAACAACAACTCATGAAGGGGGATAAGATATGATGAATGGGTGCAAGTCACGAGCTCACGTAAAATGTTTCACAAAATGATGGATACTTTGCTCCTTTTCTTTTGTTCTTCCGCTCTAAGCCTAGAACGAGGCAGCCCAAACAATTACTGTTTCCCTTTATAGAATAAGTGTGGCGTAAGTCTACTTTTATTGTTCATACAAGCGTTTTCACTGTTATCAGCAATATGTATCACTATAATCATCTTCATCATTGACTAAAATCATCATTCAGGTCACGTCATGAGTGACGTTTGAAACGGTGGCAGAATTGCAAAAAGGTACATTGTCTATCATATAAGTCAAAGGGGGAAATAGATTGTAAATTAAAGATTCCTCAAAGTGATTTACGGCCATCTTGTCAAAATATGATGTCACCGTTTGATAAGATGGTGGGATGATAAACCGTATGACGCGCATTTTCTTAAAGGACATTCTAGAACCAAAATCATACAACAAGGCATGTTTTTAATCGCGGAGGAGACACGCAAAGATAATGAACCACTTCAGTAACCCTCGGTGTGCTTTAAGTGCGCATTGATGACACCAAAAACCTCATAACATTGTACCCATTATCCAAAGTCCCTCCAACAGTAATGGTCAATTTTTTATTTCTCAATGCAAGACAGATTTTATAAAGTCTGATGAAAAAGGGTGAAGATCCACTACAAAGAAAGAAAGAAATAACAATGTCAAATACAATGTGAAGAATGGTGATGATTACCCAGTGACCTAAATCAACAAAGTTGCCAAATACAATACGACGCCTCTTGATTAAAAGACGTACGCTTTCAAACGAAATTCAACAAACATGCCACAAATACCTCTGGTTGATATTATGAATACCTGAATATAGGAAAGGTCCGAGTCCATAAGAGAAAATTTCGAGAAAATTCAATTCAATTCAATTCAAAGGTTTCATTTTCACTTCTTTCAACAGAATGTACAAAAAAATATAGATTCGGCATGCGTTTGAAGGAATGATACATAGATAGCAAAGAATAACATTTGTCAATAATCATTACAAAATTAGGCATTTTTCATACAGACATATTTATACATTGTGCGAAAAAAAAGTGGAGGTACCCACTTAAAAGACTATGCATGTACAACGTGGGCACCTCACAAGAGGAAAAAAAAAAGTAAAAACTTAACTACAAGTGTGCGGGATGAAAAAAGAAGTGGAAAGGGGAAAAGGGAAGAAGTAGAAATACAAGTAAAGAGACGAGACAACTAAGAACAAAAAGCCTAGATCAATCGGTACATTCAAGATCAAACCAACAGAGACTATCAGCCATATTAGAAGTGTAGAGCGTTGAAAGTGACGAGAAAGTGATATATACAATTGTATGGAATTGCTGATAGCAAAAAATAGACAAAGATACCAAATAACATTGTCATATTTTTATTTTCAGTTATAGGAATGCTATGATAACAAATTGAAATGTAACACAGTCACGTGAATGACTATTTACATTTTGATTACATACTTAAGAATGGTTTTCCAAGTATGATAGCCAAATTTGAAAGACATTCTTATATTTAAATGTTCATATGATAATAAGTATTGCTCCTGCCACAATATTGATCCGGTTTTATTTTCTCCAAAGACATAGGGTTAGAGCTGTAATAGGGTTTTAGGTTTAGTTTGATGTGAGGATTAGGATTAGGGTTTGGGTGACGTTTGTTGGTATGTTTGGCTAACTCGTGCAAACAGTTATGAGAGCAATAATCATTGCAGGAGCAAATGACATAATATAGAACCTTAAATGCATACATTTTTAAATGATATTCTTTATTGAATGCCATTCAACGTCAGGCTCATTTTCACAATAATACTAATTCAAACAAGAATAAACCATTTTTGGTTGGGTATATACAGTTATGTTTTGCATTAGTGGGTATTCTCGCATGTACGACCCTTTATAGTATGTTTGTTAGTAAGAAGTTATCTAAATATTTGAAAAAAAGCATAAAAAACACAGATAAGTGTTTAAATTGTTTGTATCAAAGAAATGTTTTTGTGTTGAAGTAATAACTTTTTAATTCATTTATCCTCTGTAAAATTATGTTGCTTCGAGAAATCAATAAATTCTATCATTTGAAAAAAAAGAATAAGCAGCTGTTCTTCTCACTTGTGTTGCGGAATAGTAGGTAAATGCACACACACACACACTTTTTTTTTTGTTTTCAGTGATCTTTTTATTAATTCCATTTCCTTTGAGAATATAACAATTCAAAAAAAAATTACACACATTCTACATAACATCTGTCATAAATCATGTAGATATTCCTACAGTTATGAGACATAATCCATAATCCATAAAACAAGAATAATCATTCAATTCATTTTAACGCAGATATCAAACAGAAGAGAGGAAATAGAATGAATTATCCGATCATTCCTTTTTAACTACAAAACAAACAAGCAGAATCCATACATGCAATTGTGAGCAATTTAGCCAAACACTAAAAAAACAGGAAATGAAATTTCTATTATATCAAAAGAACGATGACAACAACAACAACATAAACCACCCTCATTCCCACCTTTCCACCATACCCAACCCTCAACTACTCATAACTTTAAACTTTAAACCCACACACACACACACACACACACACACACACACACACAGATACACACATAATCAAATTATATACACACTTGTGTCTTAGTGTGTGTAGGTATTTGGGTATGTGTCTTGAAGACAACTGACTGCATACACTTTGTATCTCCTTCTGACAAAGATGATGAAGAAGAAAAAACAAAAACAACCCTGTCATTGTTATCAGCGATTATATCGAGTATAGGCCTAAAGCTGACCGATTGCATATTATGGAAGGGCATGGCTTTGCAGCAACTCAGTTGGGAGTCCGGACATTAATTGACAGATGGTGATGTCATGAGCAACAGGTGACTCACGGGGTCAAGTTCAGCCTCAGACACAATCCCCGCGGCGCGACTTCCATCTCTCTCTGAGGGAGAGGCAGAAATTTGGGTGCGAATGTGGGGAGACATTGACACTATCTCGCCAAGAGAGGGCGTCGGGATTTAACTTTCGAGACCCTACTCGGCAACGATTAATCAACTTGCCCTGATGTGCTCGTTCCTGTCCTAACCATGAGCAAGATAACTTTCCCAAAAATGCTATTCCTCCACTGTAACGTTGAGAGATTCAACCCTGTGTGCTGTACCGCAGTGATGAACATTAACACGTGACGCGAAGTGTTCTTCAAGTACATGTGTAACATAATGCAGGTTTACACGAACTTTTTGCCTCGCAATGATCAACTTGTAAGTTCATAGTCTCCTTCCCAGGCTCTTTCTCATATCAGAGAAAAGCGCAATCTGTTGTCCAAAGGCAAGGATTTTTTTTTTATTTGACTTGATTTGATTTGATTTATTTCTGCTTAATTCCGTTACATCAGATATGATTATGTACATGTCATTTATGACAAACAGTATATCGACACATAGTTTTTAGTACAATAGATACAAGACAAATACAAACAGCTTATGGAACTTCAACAGAAGGGTCTCCAAAATAAGCCGAGGCTTGACGGTATGGAGACTATATGCTTACCTACTCTGGATAGAATAGGGAATAGAGAAAGAGAGAAATAGGGAAGGGTAGGGGGTAGTTAAAGAGTGTATGTGTACCACTCCAACTACTTTATGATGATAGGAATGATGATAAATACAATATGATAATGATATTAAAGTTAACACGTTCAGTTGCCTGTGCCGGAGTAATGACCGAATATTCACTATGAAAATAATAATATGTGAATACACAGTATCCTATACAAATCTGATATGGAATGAAATATATCGTGCATATTTTATGTACGCAGTATATGGTAAGGCACATCGTACACATACATCATTATACATGCTCGTCGATATACATGATGTACCTATCCTATACATACATATATATTCATATTCATAATATGGATAGATAAATAAATCGATATACATTGTATGTATGCACACATACATGCATCATGTACCACGTGCATATTCATATACATTTGATTATTGATACAATAAAAGAATCAGAATGTTATCCTGGGGAATACTGCTTAAGGAGGTGAAGTTTTACAGCCTTCTTAAATGAATACATAATGGTCATGTTTTTAATTTCGATGGGAAGGGAATTCCAAGTGTCAGGGCCGGAGTGTCTGATAGAATGATGCGCGAGTGCGGTTTTGGGGTTAAATAAATGTAAATTTGTGGATTGTCTGGTTGGATGAGAGTGAATCTCTGAATTTGACCGAAATATTCTGTTAAATATCGGAGGCAAGAGGTTTGACTTGAGACAAAACATAAATACAGCATTTTGGAGAAAATTTATTTCATTTATCTTAAGGGATTTAAGCTGGAAAAACAGTGGGTCGGTGTGATCTCGAGAGCGTGCTCGACTGCACACTCGAATTGCTTTTTTTTTCTGTAGGAGAAGTACACGGTCTGTGTTACATTTGCGGGTTGCCCAGATAATGTTGCAATACGATTATATGATAAGA
This sequence comes from Diadema antillarum, assembly GCF_040938485.1. Taxonomy (NCBI): domain Eukaryota; kingdom Metazoa; phylum Echinodermata; class Echinoidea; order Diadematoida; family Diadematidae; genus Diadema; species Diadema antillarum. Next base: position 378,260 of record NW_027272026.1, on the reverse strand, counting down.
TTAAGGCATTATACAGGGTAAACAATACACGAGTTGGTAAAAAATACGGAAGCTTTTCACTCTCTCTCTCTCTCTCTCTCTCTCTCTCTCTCTCTCTCTCTTTGTCTGCCTCATGAAATTCCACGTCATGCTTCGAAATTAAAGAACCCTTGTCCAAAAACATACTCCAGCCTACATGATGTCCACCTAAACACCCGATTCACACAGTGTATCAAAGTATCGAAATGTATATTTTTGGGTTCCCTTCAAGCATTACATGATCGTGTGTTTTCTACCAAAATTAGAACTGATGAATGGGTGTTTGATACATTAAACCGCTCCGGAATTGCACTGAATCGATTTTTTCCTTTCTCTCTCCTTTTGTGCATGTTTGTTGTGTGGTTGATTGTTGGTGATCAGGTTCTGTGTTTGTGTGTGTATGTGTGTGTATGTGTGTATGTGTGTGTGTTTTGTTTGTTTTGTTTTTTATTGTTCCATATTCCACATTTCAACAAATACATAAAACATAAACATCACAATACAAAAGCCTGGATGAATTGTCACGTACAGCTTATAAGACAATAAAACATGTGAAATAATGAGGTATCTACATAGAATCTACATAGAATCTACATCTACACATGTGTGTGCTTATATGCGCTTGTATCTGTGCTGGAGTGAGGTATACCTGGAGTGTGCCTATATATAGAGGGGGAAGTGTTGATGAGGTGATTCGGGTGAGCGATGGAGGGGTAATGTTTTATAGGTATGGATTATGTACAGACATTGATCATGTACGTTTGTAAAGCTTTTGTGTGTGTATATGTGTGTACATAGGTATGTAGGCTTTTTGTTGACCCCTTAACAATAATTGATTTCATTATCTAATAATTACTGCTGTGACGAGTATATGAACGCAGTTAATGGGTATATTTTGTATTGTGTATTGTACATACATATTGGTTTTGCTGACCCATTATCAAAAATTGATTTCATAATTATTGCGGGATGACTATATTTGTGAGGCAGTTACTGTATATTATTTGTGTGTAGTAGAATAATCAGAAATTGACACAATGACAGTCCTAATTACTTTGTAATATTTTGTAATATGTTTGAAATGTCACGCAGCTAGCAAACAAACAACTGAATGTTTCAATTGTAATCAAGGATGGATGATGGGAATCGAAATAAAAGTATTGTTTTGAAAACAAAAAAACACCGCACACACTAATACATACACACACACACATACACACCACACACACACACACACACACACACACACCACACACACACACAAAATAGTAAAACGAAGCATAGTGGAGGAGGACTTTTTGACTTTCAAAAAAGATATCCCGCATTCGACTCCTGTCAAAGTGCTAATGATCTTGGACCGGATGTTTTCTACCCACCATGCCAATTTACTATAGAGAAAATAAAGTATCAAGGTGCAAAAAATAGACACATGGGCAATGATGTCATCGTAATGGCAGGGACCCTCTTATCTGGTAGTTTGCATCTAAGTATCTATAAAACCCGTGGGTAAAATAGGACCATCTCATTATCATGATAAATGTAATCTACTGTAGCATATTTTGATATATTATTTGATTTTCATTTTCATTTGGTTATTTTCTTCATCATATCTTTAAATGATAATCAAATTAAAACAGCATTTACCAAAACATTTCAAAACATAATATCAACGATACTAAACAGTTTCTTCTTGAATCAGCAAAAAATAATCTATACAATGAATTATTTATGGAAGAAAAACCTAAAAAAAAACCATGGTATCCCCAAATTAAAGCCAATCAGCATCATTCAGTGATTAATCATCACAAAAAGTAAAAGTTAACAAACAAAAATATACACAGGTAGATTTTAAATGCTCCACACTCTAGGCAGCTCTAGGCATACATTGCTCCTTGAGTGAAACAATGAAAAAACATTCGGGGGGGGGGGCTGTGCGCAAAGACAGCTCTCCTGTATTGTACACGAAACAGCAAACAAACAGCTTCTCTGGTATAGAAAATATCATAAACAAAATGACGAGGAAGTGGAATGACATTCTAAAAGAGAAAATACAGCTAAGCTTCGATAAAGATGTCAATGTACTTATAATAAAATTTTGACTTGTATCTATAGTTATCTATAACCTTGTTGACTGAGAAACTAAGCTTACCGTAGTCATCTATTCCCTTTGTGCATGTGTACTTTTAAATGTGTCATTAATTGCTCTTAACCTACTTAACTTTCACAGCAATCGATTTTTTTTTTTTCTCTGTTTCTGAATACGATCTGTCTAATGTAATGTTCAGCTGGGATGTACTATGTTTGTAAATGTGTAAATAACATTATCAAATTATAGTTATGTAGTTGTTACATTCTGTCTGTTTCTGGGCATGAGCGCATTTGTCAAAGCGGATGGTGGAATCACCCCCCCCCCCCCCTTGACATATCGATCTCCAGCACCCCTTCCGTCTCCCTCTCCACTCAACTCTTTGTGTCAATCCTCGTCAATATTATCGATCAGAGGAAAGGTCCACAGTCCTTGAGATAATATGTCTCGTTATACATCTACGAAATGTTCCGGACAAAGCCGTCCGCTGCAGTGTCAAATATAGAGAGCTCACCTCCGACGAGGGGGCGTAGCAGGAGATTTTTGGAGAGCAGGGGGATGAGAAGAGTACATTCCATGAAAGTATTGTTCTTACCTTTATCTTTTCCGAATCACTTTTGCAACTTTACTTTTTACGGAGGAAAAAAAAACAGAAATCCACGCGAGTCGTCGTCACACATGAGTACGCAAGTAAAAAAACATAATTAAGTATCATCATCTTCAACCCCATCAGCTCTCCCCCCCCCCCCCCAATCCCCTTTCTCCCTTTTGGTCCACCCGCGAGACAACGTTAGCCATTTGTTAGCTATAAAGAGGTGACAGGTTGCTCCCTCCCCGCGCGTCCTTGTTAAGCTTTTACAGATGAGAGGAGGGGGGCTTTTGTCTGTACCTTTTTCTCTCTTGGTCCACCAGTGGTGAGGCACCTGTGTCATCTGCTTTTCCGCGGCCGTGCCAGATGATGAGGGGCCTAGACATCTTACTGGGATAGTATCCGAAACATGGATTGAATTATTTTGGACTAAGACATCATCTCCTATTTCTTCTGATTTGAGTTCTGCGAGGTAAGTGTCAGTTCTTGCGCCATATGATCCTTGATTTCCTGAAGAATGCCAAACTCGTTGTATTTCATGTTACCATGCCAGAGTGGGTCCCACCTTTTAGATTACCAAGGACCACTTTGTTTTTTTACTTTGTTTTTTTTTTTGGATATCTCAGTCGTTTTAACAAAACCGATTTTCATATAAGCAGCTTTTAATTCCTCTTAGAATTGTATGTTCTTTTATATTTTTATGTAAGTGGTTTCTATTCTCTCCCCCCCCCCCCAAAAAAAAAAAAAGAAGTTAAAAAAACTGAATCCCCATCTCAACCAAAACTATATACCATCCCTTCAAAGTTGTGTGATAACTCCTTGGTGTAACTTTGGTCGCGTCAAAACTATACAGAAAAACATGAATGACAAAAAAAAAAAAATTTAAAAATAAAAATTTGACCGTTTATCAAAAACTTATCTAAAAAGTAGCACCAGCTGATTTATGAGTATGCATTTGGGGTCTTTTGCTGTTTTGGTGTATGGAATATTTTCTGCCAAAGTTACCATTTGGTGTTTTTTTTTTTATCTTTGGCCTATAACACTTTGCATTTTTTGTTGTTGTTGTTGCTGTTGTTGTTGTTGTTGTTGTTGTTGTTGTTGTTGTTGTTGTTGAACTCATTCTTTATCTCGTTTTAATTTGATTTTCCCCAGTTACCAACCCAGAAATTTTGCGATAGTCTGCATGAAAACCTATTGAAAAACTTTGAAATCAGCTAGCAATTTACCAGCGATAGATGACATAATCATGAATCAATATATTGGTGACACGACATTTGCTCCTACGACAATAAGTTTTATTGCTCCGATCTTATGTTCTCCATGGACTTGGGCTCAGGGTTAGGGTTGTGATAGGGTTTTAGGTTTAGTCTGAAGTGAGGATGAGGCTTAGAGTTATAAGGTTATGTTTGTGAGTACAATTTATGTTTGGCTTAGCATGCAGATATTTCATGGGAGCAATTGTCGCTGGAGCAAATGTCATGGAACCCAATATAATACGTGAATGAGCGTGCAATGTCAAGGTTTAAACTTATAATCCTGAATCGCCAGCAATGCTTTGTGGATTTTGTTGATGAAGGCTGACAAATGTTAAAGACGCAAAAATAGATGAAAGAAGCAAAATATCTCTTAGACGAAAATCACTCAACAAACAATTCCAACATCTTCAAGAGGGATATGCTGTTGTTTCCCTTATACATTATGACGCACGAAATTCCTGCGTCTTTAGTTACACCTTGTCTTACCACACGGAAACGTTGCGATCGATACCTCTGATCGATACCTATTGTTAAGAGGTAGAATTTGCAATTCGCAATGAACAATGCCTATAAAAGTCCCTGTGGTACAGCGAGTGTATTCGCATATAACTAATAGAGACCCTAAGATCAACCAACTAGGATGATATTAGATGAAAGGGTGCCATCTTTGATTAAGATAGGTACCCCGCATTGATAAACACTTCACAGCGTTTTCAATCATTTTGTTCTTGCGATAAGATCTGTATAGACATGGGACACCTATAAACTTTATCTAATTTTATTCACCGTCTTAACAATACTATATATTTATGGGTATAATTTAATGTTTAATTTGGTCAATAGATCCGAAGCAATATGAGCTAGACTTGGTAACTACACGTTTTTCCTTTTTTAAGTCGTTGTAACTGGTGTGTGGGACCCATAATATGCAAGTTTCACTTTTTTTAGTGTCCCTCCATCCCCAAATCACTTATCAATGACTCAAATGTTTCACTTCTGTAATCATCATCAAAGGTTTCATGTACCTTGCTTCTTTACTTCTTATGCTGTCATCTCTTTCCTTTTATTTGCATTGTATGTGGTATTGATTATGTTAAGATGTGGCGAGAAAAAAAATGACCTTGAACTTGAACTTGACAGAAGTATATTTATAATTCTAGTAGCCTTCTTTGGGACACCTTGCATGCCATTGGGTTGATGATTATGCGCAGGCCCTGTGATTATGATATTACATACACGATTTATACTATCTTGTCTCTGCTTATGTCGTGTAAGTAGGCCGGATATGTGGTTAAAGATTAATTATATGAAGAAAGTCTTACCACCCACTGTAAATTGTTTTAATCGGGCATTTTCTTTAAAGTACTATAATCTTATAATTGGCAATTTATGATTGATGTCTAGAAGACCGAACAGGGGTTTAGGAAGAAAGCTCTACGGATCATTTGCACCTCTCGATTTTTTAGCTTTTTCTTTTTCAAACTTGGCACGATCAATTCGGTGCATCCGTCACTGGAAACGCTTGAATAATGCGAGTAAATCATTTGTGCACAGTGCATGTCTTGAATTTCAGAATGAAATGATAGATTTTATAATATTGATGATAATCAACAATATGACGAAATTAGATTAATGATCATATCAATACTGTCAGTTGATGTTCTGACTGAAATTCTTAATTTTCTTTTATGGTGCCATCAAAATGTTAACATTTTGAGCTTCTCTCTCGTTGCTATGCAGAACTGTAGCAATGGGCTTACCGAGAGCGATCCTGGTTCTTGGAGTGGTGCAGTTGGTTGCCGTGACAACGTTAACCTCCCCCAGTCCTGTACGTGAAAGCAGAGGTAAGCAACATCATCGTCAAGGTAGAGGTTAAATCCTCATGCATCCCTGTCCTCCAGTCCAGCAGACAAGCAATGCAAACAATAACTTCACGAACATAACGAACCTAACTCCTATCTTGTCTGTTCAAAGTAACCTGCCACTTCATGTTCTAGATGACTTCATTTGTTTATATGATATGAATACAAACTTCATAGAAATAAGACTTAAAATAGACTTCAGTGGACATATAAAGTTTCCTACCTTTTTTTGAGACTGTGATTTCGATTTCAGTCACATTTGCAAATAAGATGAGGTCATGTTGCCATCACCTCTAAATACTTATCATATTGATAATCCAAAGTTTGTTATCACGTTTATTATTCCATGTTGGGACGCTATAGAAAAAGAAATCATACTCGGTTCTTCAAGTCTACAATTGCGAAAATGTTACATTATAAGTGAAGAAAAAAATCTAGTTCCTCTTTAATTGGTTTATTTTCTTCCCCAGATGGATTTGTTGAAGAACTCGAGGCCCTGAAGGCTATAATCGATGACGCCATAGCAGGAAAGACAGATACAGATGACGATATTTTAGGCGATGATCTCGTGGACGAACTTCGAGACCAACTTGTCGTAACTGTGAAGGATGATCCAGGAGAAAGCGTGGTGAACGATTTGATGGAGTTTGGATACCACAATGACGCCGACGATGAAAAGGATATCTTGAACTTCGATGAAATCGATAAAGTAATTCCGACGTCGATGCCTGATGTAATACAAGGGGTGGACGTCGACGGTATCGACGAACTCGTCGATGAGCTGAAAATGCTGGTAGATAAATTAAACGATACCAGCAAGAATACACCTCAAGACAAAACCCTTATCTCCGATGCTAAACCTCGTCCTACTGATGCACCCACTGCCAGTGACGAAGTGGTTGACGAGCTGGAGAATCAGGAGATTGTCGATGAGATCCTAACCGAAGTCGTCACCGATATTGTGGAGGTCACGGAAGGGCCCTACACCGACGTCCCAGATAAATCAACACACCTTAAATTAGGCACGACAACGGCAGATGTATCGGAGGACGATGCTAGAGAGCAGCCCGGGCAGAGTCTCGGGAGCGGGACTCGGCAGGAAGGAAAACTTCCTTTGGAAGGAACCGATAAGAATCTTGCCACCGACATCGATGGCGACTATGAGCTCATTACAGACGTGACAATGGTAACCGAAATCATTTACGACGTCATCCATGAAGACGTGAATGATGATGATGACCCTTTTAAGATGGAGCAACCTCTTGGTACAGGAACCCAGATGACTGAAATGGGCACACCAGCCACTGGGATACCCTTGTCGATGAATGCACAAAATCAACGAGAGCGCTTTGATTTTCCCCTGGATGTCAGTACAGTGGAGATTGATCAAGCGAGTCTTCTTGTTACCGAAGTAGTCACGGAGTATCAAACCGATGTCGAGCTCGGCTTTGACCCCCTGGCGAGTGAACTGAGAGACTTAGCCAGATCTGGAGATGAAGGACAGGAAAGAATCTCGACTACAAGTATGGACAGCGATCTCGCCGTGGCAACGACGCCATCCGATAACAGGGAACTGGAGATGGAACTGGATGAACTGGTTGCAGTGACGGACGCTGATGATGAAGATGATGGTAAGTGTACTCGTACATCTGCAAATGAAACATTAAATTAACATCAACTGCGAACAATACAGACTATATCTGGTGACGATATGACCAAAAAAAAAAAAAAGAGAGACAGAGTTAATTGAAGCAACGCTGTTTAATAGCTGTGATGGTTTAGGGGATCATAATTTGTATTGCTTGCTTCATTTCTGTCTACTCTGGGTACTTTTTTTTTTACTTAGATGTCACCTGGTAAAAGCAAGAAGTAAAAAAGGGGTTAAGGTTATAATGCTCTGAAAAGAAGAAAATGACAAAAAAATAGCAGTTTCTAGTAGTAGTAGTAGTAGCAGAAGCAGTACGTAGCAGCAGCAGTAGTAGCAGTAGTAGTCAGAAAACGAGCAGGAGGAGGGAAATGATCATTATTATCCTACTATACATTTGGCATGCTTTTCCTCGATGATTTAATTTAACCAAAAGAAAGAAAGAAAAGAAAGAAAGAAAGAAAGAGAGAGAGAAAGAAAGAAAGAAAGAAAGAAAGAAGGAAAGAAGGAAAGAAAGAAAAGAACCTGTTGGTTATTGTCAAATCTCATATCTGAAGTATCAGGTTCAATATACGTCTACTAGGATTGCATCACCGCTATGTTGGCTACCTGCCTCCATTGTATAGTGGCGGGCAGGATGCGAGATATCGTGAGTCTCATCCGTTGAGCTTTAAACACACTTCCAGCGATTACAAAATCTATGTGAATCTATGTGAATCGATGAGAATCACGTGCTTGTACCTGTCAAAACAAAAGTGGATTATCATACCCCGACCACAATCATCCCATGCTTCAGATGGAAAACCAGAGATATTTTGAGCGTGGGCCCAATCTCTGCATGGAGCAGCACAACAAATTATGACATTATAACACAATGAAAACATGCCACGAATAGTTATCATGAGAACAATGGCTCCTTAACATCAAGAGTGCAGATCATGTCAGGTAATTTATTTCTTATCTGCCTCCTTGCGTAGAACCAACGTTTGTCTTCTCAACACCATATCCGACGATTCTTGGATCCACGGAAGTTCCAGAGGTTGGTCCGGACATGCAAACGGCCAAACCATCAACAGGTAGAAAATAAAAGAAAATAAAAAGATTAACAAAAATATTGTAGCGTTTTTGAAGGTTTGCATCACTTGTGACAAGATTCGAGGATTCAAGCATGGTTCAAGCAATCTAAAAAAGAAAGCCACACCATCCACAGCACATGTGTATAGATGTATTACAAAGTATTGAGATCAGCTAATTCCTTCGTAGGTCATGTAATATCAATAATCCAATTAAAGCTTGTTGTCCTTTGCAATTATGTCTTCATCGATAAACTTATGTGTAGAAGCTTAATACAATCTTTTGCAAGGTACGTCAAAGATGACATTATTGTTCTTTACTTTACAAAGCATTTTAAAATAATCCCGATTCCATTTGCCAGTCCATAGAAAAAAAATATAGATTTAATTTCCTCTCTGAAGGTTGTATATGTGATGTATATATGATATATGATATAAACAGAACAAAATTTTAAATACTCCATTTTCTGGGGAAGCGCATGTTGTAAGAAACGAAGTACCAAATAGGCTAGACATGTATTTGCATTCTTCGATTACTAATCTGTTTGGTGCTTTCTTTCATGATTAATGTATAATTTTCGAGATAGAACAGAACAGCTTAGCAGTTTGGGTTTTCCTGTAGCCAAGTGGTTTTTTTTTTCATTTTTCCCTAGCTATTAATGACACATTTTGAATGTCGTATTTTTTTTTCATGATGTTTTGTTTTGTCTTCATTTTGCTTCTTTAAGCAGACAGAAAGTGTTCAGGAGGTCGCTACGCATGCGCAGACGGGAGTCAGTGCGTGTTGCCAGACACAGTGTGCGATACCATGTTCGATTGCCCTGACGGATCCGACGAAAGCCAAGATATCTGTAGTGAGTGTTTTCTTGGTTTTAGAATCATTTTGTATAGTCCATTGATTATTCAACTTTGATTGTAAAATCGAATGAATGAATCAAATAGAGTGGAGCTGTGAGGGGAATTTCAAAGTTTTACAGGTATATTTACGTCAGAACACATTAGAATATAAGACGTGTAAGAGGACTGGTGATTTTGAAAATGCCTGACAAGTTACTTCTTGGAATCTTTCCAGCGGTTCAAATATTATTATTATCAGGACGTTTGCTTGAATTTTTTAGACTGGGATTACTGTGCTTTTAGGTTCGACATGATTCAATACTTTAAAAGTACTGTTTACCATTGGGAGCAGTGATTTAAAGAAATGTTCGAGTTATCACATTTGATGCATATGTGTATAGGTCATTAGTATAAAACAAGACCTTCTACCATATTAAATATTCGCAATAAAGCCTAAAATATGAGGAGATATCACTATTTTTCTCTATAAACAATAACTGTAGACGGTGTATTCTGGAAACTGTTCATATTTTGTATCTTTAACAATACTTAACATTGATTATACTGATTACCGTTGTTAAATTGGTTGTTTCTATCCCTAACTCACATTTCGGAACTATTTTGAAGTACTAAAGCTGTGTTTTTGTATTCGTCTGCAAATGGTAAATAATGCCTATTTATCATCTCTCCAACGTACAGAACCGGACAGACAATGCCCTACGGGATTCATCAGATGTGGGCGGTCCTCTCAGTGCATCCGGGACACCGACTTGTGCGATGGAATCTTCCATTGTTACAATGGGGCAGACGAGAAGAGTTGCTGTAAGTAGTTTTTAACTCATTACTACGTGGATTTAAGTGTGCACTGCAAGAAGGCTACGACGATACTATAGTAACCGTAACCCGATGTCACAGAGTTAAAATAAAGTTGTTTTCTTTCTTTTTCCTTTAATTCACTATATCATTCCGCACTTAGTTTTGTTAACGAGTCAAATTTTGAGACCCTTCGGGACGCACTTTGCTTTCAATTTCATTTCAGCGCGGACGAAAGTGGAGGTTGGGTCACTTTACACTACGTATAGTTTTTTTCGAAACGAGAAACGGAAGCCGTTAACGCTCAGTTCTGTGTTGCGTTGACGAAGAGCATGTAACGAGATAATGATAGGCCGGACCAAGTTTCATCGAAGGCATTGTTTTGCAAGTTGTGTGATCATTATGGTCACAATAAGGAAACGTAAATCTACAAGCTCTGGGTAAATGATCTGTATTCATTCGAAAAACTGGCAGAACTCATAATGCTCACAGTGTCAGGACTATGGGTGAAGGTTCAATTACGCTAAACCTTACGTAGCCTTTTGACAAGGCCTCTTGCGCGAAGCGATCCCAGCCGAGAGCGAAAGTAGGCCCTATGGGTCTCGCTTGTCCCCACACAGCGAGAGGGCCTTGTCAAAAGGCTAAATCTGACCGGTATGGATCGAAAAATCGCAGTAAAGAATATAAATGCAAATCTGAAAGCTTTTTCTGTAGGTATAAGGAAGGGGGAAGGGGAGTGTGATTCATTATGTTGGTTGAAAGTAAAAAATGTTCATGTTACATACGCACCACAATAAACAATTTACGACGATTAGTTAGCGCCTTACAATGAAGACCGTGTAACTCCAAGAAAGCTTACTCTATCCTCACACAATTAAATGAGCAAAGAAGCATTTTTCCATCAATTGAAGATACAAAATTAAACTTTATATTCTACAACAGGTCCAGCGTAATCTTAGGATAATATGCACTCTGATAAACGATATCTGTATACAAACAACTCAAGTGAATGTGTAGATGCCTATGAAAGAGTTATAACTTGATACTGAAGTTCATGTATTATCCGATTAATTTTGTGACAGTGACTTGCATCGGGTCTTATGGGGACCGAAAATATCTGGAGATCGAAGATTTCTGTGACGGGGTTCAGGACTGTGACGACAATAGTGACGAAACATCGGAGAGGTGAGGATGCTGTTACCATGGCAAAAAAAAAAATAAGGGCTAGAAATATACGATAACAAACGGGTCTTAAAATGCTGGTGTATTCGATTTCATGCATAGAGCTGGCTACTGGTGTGATTCTACCATATTCATTTATAGTTGTTTTTCTTCATTTAAAAATCGTTTTTAAAAATGAAAAATACTTCTTTTATAATTTATGTAAATTAATATGAGCAGCTTCCTCATCTTCATGCAAAGTCTGCCCTTTGTCTTCTAAACGCCTCGTTTATAGATTTGTCTATATATCTACATTTTGTACGGAGCATCACAAATGCAATTTTTCTGTTATCACTGATATCAATAGCCATGATAACGTTTTGATAACGCCCCACACTTTGTGGCAGAAATGATGAGTTAAAACGGCGCTGTAGTAATCCCACAATAATGATGGCAATGGAGAAGCAGTAGCCCTTAAAATGTTGTAATAGGATGAGATGAAGAGAAATGGTTGTAAAAGGATCTATGAAAAAAATATACTAGACCAACAAAAATTGTCTGATATAATCTTTCCCAGCAGAAGCGCTAAAGAAGCAACAGCAGCATAGTAACATTTTGTGGTGATGATGATGTGGTGGTGGTAGTAGTAGTAGTAGTAGTAGTAGTAGTAATAATAGTAGTAGTAGTAGTAGTAGTAGTAGTAGTAGTAATAGTAGTAGTAGTAGTAGTAGTAGTAGTAGTAATAGTTATAGTAAGTGTAGTAGTAGTAGTAGCAGCGGCAGCAGCAGTAGTAGCAGAAGAATTAGTATTGCTATCAGTATAGTATAGCAGGCGTAGTTGCAGCTCCATTATAATGTTTACCTCATGATTATACAACTTCATGTTGTAATCTCATTCGGCAATTATCCACTGTTGTTTAAACAGATGTACGAATCCGTGTCCGGATGGGTTCTCTAAATGTGCAGATGGACTGCAATGCGTGAAGGACGAATTATTCTGTAACGCGTTTACGAACTGTCTGGACGGTTCGGACGAAGGGAATCATTGCGGTAAGAGAAATTCGATTTTCGATACGTGGGACAAGTTTTAAGTCGATACAACAAACCCGGAAAACAAATTAATGCAGAAAGGCCATGAAGTACAATATCTACTAACTACACAGTACATGTTCTGACAGATCCTGTCCTTTCAGAAAGCTGTAGAGAAACTGTAGAAGAACAAATGAAGGAGAAGAAGAAGAAGAAGAAGAAGAAGAAGAAGAAGAAGAAGAAGAAGAAAAGAGGAAGGAAAAGAGGAAGAAGAAGAGGGGAGGAGGAGGAGGAGGAAGAGGAGGAAACAAAGAATGAACATATTCAAAATACTGTGAAATTTTGTCTTGGCAATCATAGAATCTCATCGGTGCACTGAATACAGAATGTTCCCCCCAATCTAGCTGCATGTCCTTTCGTGTTCTGATAATGCAAACTCTGTCAACTTCTGAATTTTGGTACAGATCGGAGCCAAAGGGACTGCGAGGCGTTTGGCATGTTCGCGTGTGACGGAATCTGTATGATAAAGTCTGCCCTCTGCGACGAAACGCCGGATTGTCGGAGTGGTATCGATGAACGTGGCTGTACAGCAGGTATGATCATCTGGCAAGGTTTTTTTTTTTACATTTCACAGTACAATATTGCGCCTTCACATTAAAATAATGATAATGATAATGATGATGATAATAATGATGATGATAATAATAATAATAATAATAGCAATAATAATAATAATGATGATGATGATAATGATAATAACTATAATAATGATAATAATAATAATAAATGATAATGATAATGACAAACTAAAAACGAGCAAACCTAACTAGCAAGATTCAATGTTGATTTACAAATTAACGAGATTACAATTTAGGTTTTGCGACATCCCTTGTAACCAGAAGCAAAAACAAACATTATCCATGAAAAGATGGATCAGTAGGTCTCAAAAGCAAAAACTCATAATTTTTACATTGTTAAACCAAAAGGGTTGAAATTCAAATGATTTGTCATTTACTGAAATCACCTCTTCCAGCAATATGTCAAGAGCAACTGATATCTAGAATGACGTACAAATTTTACACCAAGGCATTTTTAACTCAATTCATTGCAGATTATTGTAGGATAGCAAAGAAGACAGGCACTCAACACCTATACCTTGCCCGTGAGTGCATAATGTTCATAACGTGTGTGCTTCAGTGCATTTCTGTTGTTGTTTTTTTCTAGATTAAGAGGAATTTGTGCTTAAATGTCATTGTTAACACCTTTTTAACACCTTGACAATGTCGAAAAGGTTCGAAAAATTTCCCATTATCATATTTCCCACAACCTAGATTATTATAATGTGTACATTTTCTGTCCTCTTTTCAGAGTTCTATTCATGTCCCGACGAGTTTACACTGAACAAGGTCAAAGGTGTCTGCGTGCACAACAGTCTGAAGGTAAATAATATGAGGGCTGCCATTGTACCATGAAGACCTCAGAAGGTCTTATTTCGTGGGAAAAACACTCCGGGCAGATCGCGATCCCACATACTTGACATAATATCATTATATTCTGCCCTCGTCCATTCTGTTTGACACGAATCAAATTGCGTGAACCAGTTTGAAATTGTAAATAATGTAGAAACACATCGAGCATGTACAATGTCATAAATCATAAATAGTTGTCACGCACAGCCGAACACACAAACCCACACGGTATTTAGTTGCTGCTCCGAATACATTCTCGTTTCATATCGTTGCAAATTGAATCTGAAAGACTATAACGTAATGATTACAACTAAAACAGTTAGGGACCCTGTTACAATCGAGATATGTGTGATCTGAATTAATTTGTTCGGCTGACAGTTTAAGTAGCCATTGCGTTTGTATCGAGTATGATTATGTGGACCTATACCGACACCAATCTAAGATCCGTTAATCACAGTTCGTTGCGTATTAAGGTCCTTTTGATGATCAACCAACAGTCATCTAATTTGACCAATAAGGAGTAAGAACTGCAAATATACGCGACGGATTATTTTGACCCACTCCCCTCTTTAAAAAGATCAGTGTCACGACCCAAATGAGGGCGCCCTAGGAATTGTCCACTGAGGGTTTCCTTATTTTTTCACTGCTCAGTGCTTGGATGGGTATTCCGACAAAGCCAACGTATGCCCTCCGATGAACACATTCAATACCGAATGTACCTTGTTTGCAGGTTGTTTGTGTGCAATTTCATTGGCATTTAAAGCTGAGCACTGATGGTCCAGTAAAGAGGGTTAAAAAAATGGTGCAACCCATTAATGTTTGCAAGAATGAGCACAGAAACCAACTTAAAACATTTGTTTCTGTTTCTATACGAACATGGATATATCATAATCATCTCATCCAAACAATTGTTGTCAGATCCCCGATGACTAAAGTGGCATGAATGATACTATTGAATCGCACCTGCAAACTGACTCTTTTCTAATTTTTTCTCCTGTCACAGACACCCTAGGGATGAAAAATCTCGCGAGCCACGTGACTTCGACGTCATCCGTTTAACGTCGCTGCATAAAACTCTCACTATTTCACCAAGAAAGATCTACCTACATAGCGACTGGTTCATAATGAAGAGAAGAACAAGGCTAGACCACCACTGATCTCCGTAAGAGATCGCTGATAACTACCTCCTCGGGCATACTGACCGCACCCTATTTTTCGGCGGCTGTGGTTCGAGAGGGTGTGTTTGCAGGATCCGCTGTTTTTCATTAACTTAAAGTGGCTCTTCACCGTGAATTCCAGTTGACTATGAAGTTGACATAAATATCCAACTAAAGCGTGCAAGAAAGGGAATATTCTGCTGGAAATTGAGAAAGAAATGAATAGAAAATAAGGCGAAATTTTGAGATATTACACGAAGCAACAAAACGTATACATATACTTTTGTTACAGCAATTAAACCGAGTCGTTTCACACAACACAAAAGGGAATATCAACATGATAACCATAATACTACTCGGAATAAGTACATAGGGAGGTGATCTCTATTCCGTGTACCTGCTTACCGTTTAAAGGACCACATGCATGACATGAAACACATAATTATTAATAATTTCTCAGGTGAGGTGTGTAGTACCACTACCAGGAGCGGATCCAGGAATTCCATAAAGGGGGGGGGGGGGGGGGGTACCTTTACAAAATTAAAGGGGGGCACGCCCCCTCCATTGGTTCGTTTTATTTCTTTTGTTTTATCAAAAAATAAAGGGGGAGGGGCGCGCGACCGGTGCGCCCCCGCCTGGATCCGCCACTGAGTGTAGTGTTAAAGCATTTACAGGCACTGACATTTCTGGTGATAAACGATGAGGATTTTCCGCAAACCAGTTTTCATGTGCATTTTGATATGTAAATAATAGAGTCCATGATGTATGCAACGGTCATCATTTTCATGTTTTATCATTATTCCTAACAGTTGGTTATTCAGGGCCCGACATAAACCGGTGGCCCATGGCCACTATATAGATGTAGGCCCCTATGGCCACCAAACTTCCGAAAAAGGTTAAGTTTTATGCCTGATGGGGCAAATTAAGATACATATTTTTTCATTTTGGCCCACCAAAATCTCGGGAGTAAAGAGAGTAACCCGAACAAACCATCAGAGAGGGGGAAAAAAGAAAGAAGTTAGTACGGAGCCCCAGAGTTAACACACCTCTACTGTTTATCTGGATTGATGACTGCCAAAACATGACTCCAGTAAACACCACTACAATATTTTTTTTATACATGTACAAGTACAGTTTGGAATTGCTCTTCAAAGAAGTTAGCTGTACTCAGGCCCTTAAAACCCGACTACTGACATTCTAACTGCCTACTGGCCTCTTTAGTGTATGGCTGTAAAAATATGAATAAATGTGTATATGTATGAGGTCATTTTGTAATGAAAACAAAATAGATGCATATTTTATGTATATTTAACTGAGCAATAAATGCTGACAAACAAAATCCCTGTCATGTTAGGTGGAATTATCATGAAAATATATCAAGAGGAAGAGAAGAAAGTAAAGAGACACGTGGCAGAGAGAGGAAGAGAGGAACAGTAAAAAGAAAGAAAGAAAGAAAGAAAGAAAGAAAGAAAGAAAGAAAGAAAGAAAGAAAGACAATCAAAGTTTGCCTGGGAGGTGTGAGGCTTGGAGGCCAACTTTACAGTATGTTTCCCCCCCCCCCCCCAAAAAAAAAAAAAAATACAATCGGATTTTCACTTTGATAACACCCGATATAATTAAACTGTCTAGATGCTACTTCAGGGTCTTAAAATGTAACACCTTAGCTCTATCTTGCAGAAAACTCCAGTCAATTTGGTTAAGTGGTCACAGAGAAATGTGGATTGTTGTAAAGCATGTCATGAGTCTGTGAGATTGATTCACTATTTTTAAAGATATCATTGCGGAGGGTCCCGTTGTAATTTTTTTGGGGGGACATATGGTACAGGCATTTTGAGAAAACGGTTACTGACGATTCAATTCATCTCGTGTCCTGAAGTGAACATAACATGGTTTATATCAACGAATATAAGATCGTTATATATATTTGAATTAAAAAAATGGAAATGACTTTGCATGGATGGGGCCATCTTGTGCGCTGGACAAGGTCCAGTGCGCGCTAGCTGTGCACAATCTCGCACTACATCAAGTGATAAGGGTCGTTCCATGAACGGGAGCGTCATTCGACCAAAGAAGCAAATTGATTGACGAAACATCCCAAAACGTTGTGACTTTATTTCCATTTTATCTATTCAAATAAGTGAAACTACTAGTATTTTGCACTCTGACTGAACGACTGTGAAGAATTTACATCAGTCTATCAAAGAGTATACCATTGTGAGTTTTACCTGATATATTGTAATAACATAAATACACAAATGTGCTAATGAATAATGAAGAGAAAATGGGGCAGTTTTGATCTCAGACAATACATTACTGTTCGCTTCAATCACATATGTTCAGATATTACAGTGACATCTAGACAAAAATTAATTCATACATTTGATTAAAGTTTTTTTCTCTTTTTCTTATCCACAGATTTGCATAGTGACATTAATAAATTGCATTGTTAAGACTGCAGTTATTCATAAAATGAATTATCCCTTCATAAAAATACTTATCTAAATCAGGCAGCCACATCATTCTACACACACAAGTACACTACACAGCCACAGGCAATCGCATCTTCTGATTATGCTGAGAACACAATTCAGAGTTAGGCACAAGAACTGTTGGTTTTTCAAATATTTGCATTCTGTTTACAAAATACACTTTATTATACAACTGAATTTAGACATAGTACATAGTAACATGAGTGGGAAAATAGAGAGAAATACATTTTCATTTGCACAACTCCAAAAGAGAGAGAGAGAAAAAATCCAACAAAGCATATTTAGGCTAGAACAGACATACATGAACACCTGCATGTAATTCATATGGGAATAAGACCACTACATGGGCAAGGATTTTGTTGTTTTTTTCCTCAAATATCAATAATTCAACAATATCAACATGACACAAATATACATATCACTCAGAGTCATACAAAACACAGATATCCTCATGCTTGCAAGCATTTAAATGACTCTATCAGTTAGTGAACAGTGAACCCAAGCAACATCATCTTCCAACAAGGTCAGTAACCTTTAGGTTTTTACCCAAAGAATAGAGATCGCAATGTTAATATTGAAAACAAAGCAAACAAACAAACATGCAAAGAAATTAATAGAAATCTATTTTGCATCCCAGCTAGGTGAGTCCAACCCAATTATGATAGATGCTTTGGGACGATTGGTGAAAAAGATGCAAAAAGCCAATCTTCAATTCAATTACAATTGAATTTCAAATTCAAACTTTATTTTCATTTTTTTTCAACAGAATATACAAAGTACTCCTGGGAATCTGGGGAAAAAATCAAAATATCCATCTTGAATTCACAAATCGCAAATGAAATATTAGAAGTTCTGGCCTTTTGCTGTTTGTTTTAGGTACTTCTGCAGGATTCCAAGTTAATATCAGAAGCATAAATACAATTTCATCTTTGGCTTTAGGAAATATGCTGCCATAAGAGCACGCAAATTAATCTAGGCAAAAAGTTCTTATGTACAACAATGCTATTGAGCCTGCCGATATCAGATGAAGTAATTTTTGTGTTTGTATTGTTATTCTTGTTATATTAAACACATCTCTTACATTTCTGATGTTTTGTTATGGGTCATCATTCTTGCCACCCATGCAGCGATGAAGAAGTCCATATAAGCCCTATTTTAAGATGCCCTAACGAAACAGTCTCGTCCCCCTCCCCTCCCCCCCCCCCCCTTTCCTTTCCATTGAGGACGAGTCCTGGGTATTTTTGGGCAAGTGTCAATGGGAAATGCCTGTTATAACAAAGTCACCTCGTCCTCAATAGGTGGTTAATACTTCATCCAAGAACACACATTGCCAATGTCTATGCAAACATGCCCTGAGAAAATATGAAATATGAAGTCAAATTCTATACCGCAAACACGGTCTTGACTATGCAGTAAGATGGAAACACACCTCAACCACAGCCTTGGCTACTAATGTTCCATGCAGCTAATGTTAATGCACAGGTTGTTTTATTACCTTCTTTCTTCTTCACAGCGTGGAAAAGGTACGGTTTAGGGACTTCCCTATTTGTCCGTTCAAGCGTGAATCACCTTCAAAAGCCTGTCCCGTCTTCGAACTCCTTCCGTGCATGACAGTGCTCATGTAGTCTTGTCACAAGGCCCACGACTGCACACATTCTGAGCCCACCCTTTCATGTACATCCCACTACACCCCTGTGACAAAACTCCACCCCAATCAATTGCTTATCCAAACCTAAAGACGACCAAGACAAAATCTTCCCTGTCACTCTACAATTTACATTTGAACAGTGCTATAGATGTACAAGGGAGGTCCCTGTATGTACACAATACATCAACAGTTATATGTACCATGGAGATTTGACACTGTTCAAGTTCTTTGCATTGCAGACAGATTTTCCCCTTTTTACTTCTTTCCAATTTGTGTGAATTCATCCCAAGAGAAAAAAGTATGATGCATCCTGTAATAGGTTTTGAGGCATCTTGCACAATCCTCCTACAATACATGACAATTACACACTGGTATGAAAATATCTCTATGAGAACTCACTGCAATCTCTCCATTTCTAGCCATAGAACCATGACGCATGCATTACCATGGCATCATGTGCTTTACATTCTCTTTTATATACTAATCTTTATCTACAGCGTAACTGCAGGACTTTAAAATAAAAGGAGATATTTCACCTGCAATTCATACAAGCAAGACCATAAGTTCACGAATAATTAGCTTCATAACAGGTGCAAGTTTAAGCTGTAACTATAAGGTAAATATATATTTCTAGCAAACACACACAGAAAACATAACGGCAAGGCTATGAAAATGAAAAAACAAAAAATACAGTATGTTGCAACAGCCACAGGCAAGATACACATGATAAAATAAATTTGTTCTTGTACGACAAATAGACAAGTAGAGCAACAATTGTAGGTGCCGTTACGCATGCTTTACAATGTAAATTTTACTGGTTGCTTTTGCTTAAACAATTCATTCTTATTTGGTTGCCAATGACATGTATGTAACATTCAAAATGAAAACAGCAAAGACAACATACTCGTATAAAGCATTTTCGAGAAAAAAAAAATCTCCAAAGGCTATAATTCATATTCATGAATGATGATTTGTATTCATGCAGCACTGATGTAGGAAATATATGCCATTCTATTCCTTATGTGGATTGAATGGGAATATTCAAGTTTTGACTCTGTAATAAAACATACACTGTGTAAAATAATGAATGGCTGAAAGAGATGAATGGCTTTCACAGCAAGATAAGTCTATTTTTTCATTCTTTTTTTGTGCATCAATTTCTTGGTGTCCACAGATTGGTGGGATTTCAGTTTAGATCATGCTGGGCAAAGTAAAGCATTTTCAGGATTAGTGTGGCTCTTTTCCTTACAGTCTTCACACTCATAGCTGTTTCATGTTTATGCACTTTCTTTACTTGCTACTTTCATTCGGACTCAAAATGTGCTGCCACCAAATCTAGTGTTCAGCACTGAATATTTCTACTCAAACACAGCCTCTTGCCCAATACAAATTATGGCTGTATGAACAACAACAAAGTTGACAAAAAAAAAATTTTGAAAACAAACAAACAAACAAACAAAACATTGCAATGTAAATACTAAACAGCAGGAAAATGACTTAGAACCATTTTACATTGTGCACAGAATACCACCCGTATTCAAGGTGTAAACATCACTGTTACCATCGAAATATTTTGCTGAACATCTGACTGGTCGAATGCGTCTAGTCTTGCAGACTAAAAAGTTTCAACTCACTAGGTTAGGCATTTTTTTCATGCTTTGTGCACATGGAAACATTTCAGGTTGGATCATGCCTTCACCTCAACTCCCATCAGATCAAGTCCACATCATGTCAGCACACTGCCCTGTCAAAGTTTGTGATTCTCAAGTTTCTAGGGCAAATATTGGTGAATGCTATGACTTTACCTTTGCAAGATCTATCCAGATTCAGCCAAACAACTTGCCTAACAGAAGTTTAACTCTACACTATGCAGCTTGTATGTTTTGCCATATATGCTTTTTCAAACTACTGCTTGGAATGCGCCATTTGGATTTTGACCTTTATAACTGTTGTTCATAGTCTCATCTTGCAGAGAAATGGTTGTACACATATCAGGTTTTCTTGTTGCAAAAAAAAAAAAAAAAAAAAAAGTTATCATGGTCATGCAAAACAAGAGTGTATGGACCGTTGCCGGGACATCATGATGAATGGGCGATTTGGAAACATGAAGCTTGCAGCATCACTAGTTGGCTGTTCCAGGCATTTAGGCAAAAATTAAAGAAAGGAAAAATGCATGATGGTCATAACAATCATTGCAGTCAATATATTTGTGGTATATTGGTTTGCTTTTGCTTTCCAAAACTGGTCTACACTCTAAACCCTTATAATAGTGAAGACATATTATAAAAGTAGAAATTTTCACGTATTTCACGCAAACAGAAGCTAGCATGAAAAGAAAAGCATGTAAATAATTTTGCATGCCATATACTCCAGTAATCAATGTCTTGATTACGCGGATTTAAAAACATGCAAAGTTCATCTTACCCAGCTGAGCGTGAAAAAGTACTCACATGAAAATATCCACTTTTACAGTAACCCCTGTGTAATGAGTTCACTTCAAATTATAAACAGAGCAGCCAACATTTCACCATTGTAAATGAAGTGAATGTAGTAGTTGTTACATAATGGCCAATTCAAGAGTTCCCCTTTCATTCAGGGCAGACCAGCTGAGGGTTTGTCAGACCAGGAGTAAAGTTTAGCGAGTGTGCTCTGAAATATGAAGGCCGGCAAAAGCAAGGATAGGCATTCGAGTACTTAGAGTAACAAGCCGACTAGCAGTTCTTGCTTCTGTGACACTCTTGGGTAGCATCATGACATTAATTACTTGCCATCCACGCACTTCCAGGGCAATATAAACAAAAACAAAACACAAACTGGTCGTCACGTATGAACATTCCTGTTGTCACAAACAGCTACCACATTTGATCACACTAATGCACAGATTATGACAACAGGTACCTGCAACATATCATGAAGAATTGCCTATCAAATGCCAAATTCTACGAAAACACCACACACATCAGATCTTGACTAGATGCAACTGCATCAGAGAGCCCTAAAAAAGACTCTTTTGTTTCTCTCCTCTCTACAGAAATGAACGCAGTTCGCATGGAAATGATGACATAATATCACAGACTTTACTGCACCACCACATGTCGTCACAGCAAGTATGTTTACATCATTTTGCATCACACGTCACAGACTTGCTGAGTATACTGCAATAAGTTTTCGCTGTGTCCTAACTTGTACACCTGTGGGAGGTTGTCCCGATTGCTATTCGATGCCATGTGCGAAAATCATGACTAGGCCAGGGTCAAGGGTGAAGTCCTCTCCCATGTGGGCATTGTCACACGTCCAGCGTGCTCAGTCCAGGGGGCCAGTTGCGCTCGTGGGCGTTCTCCATGAGCTCCGCCACGATGTGGGCGGGGCAGTGACTCTCCAGGAGCGAGCGCTTGATGACCGTCTGCAGCACGCCATCGGGCGTCGAGATCATGCCGCCCCAGCGCGTGACACGGGCGAGCGGCATGGAATTCACCCATCGCACCACCTCATTGTTCTCGATCTCGTCCTCGATGGCCCGCACCGACGGGCTGGTGTTTGGGTTGGAGATGCGGATGGCGCGGATGTACTCCTTCAGCATCTGCATCTCGCGCCGGTGCTCGGACAGCTGGTTGCGGATCTCCGTCATCTCCGTCTCCTGCTCGTTCAGCTTGTTGGACTGGTTCTGCACCAGCAGCCGCAGCTCCCGGATGCAGTTGTGGTCCTTGACCTCGTCCTTGTGGGATCACCATGCCACACCCTGCCTCGCACTGGATGGGGCGCTTGGGGTTGTGCTCGCATTCCTGCAGATGCTGGTGGAGGGAGAGTCCAGCCGCACCACGGCCACGTCAGCCGAAGCCCTCTCGTTGTCGCACTTGATCTGCAGCCGCGCCAGGAGGTTGCGCAGGATGCGAGGCACTGGCTTGAGCTGCTGGGAGGTGATGTGGTTGCGGTCCACAGGGCAGGTGTGTTGCCAGTGACAACCACTCCTGGATGCATGAAGAGCAGAAGGCATGCTCACATTCTGGTGCCTGCAAGAGAACATTAAACAGAGAGTTGGTAATGTCTTGATTTAAAAGTAATATCTGCCATTAAGTTGAGGTCAACACTATCTTGATACAATGCATGAGAAAAACATGTCACTTTGAATCAAATCAAAGACTTGGAGAATCATGGGTAAAAGAATCTTGCAGAGGAGAGCTGATTGATGTACATGCCCCATTACAGCAAAATATACAACGTAAGGAGAATAAAGCATAGATCTAGACAACATTCATGCCACAAACATTACAACAGGTCATGTATGGTTAAAGATAGAGTCATCTTACTATGAATGCTTCATTACCTTTCACCATGTTACCTGATGTCAGATATTAAAGCCAGAAAAAACAAAACAGAATCCCTTGCAAATAGACCTGTATGAAATGTGTAACATTCAATTGGACTTGAGAATTTAGAAAATCTATTATTTCCATTCCTAATTCAAAAAACTAAGAATATTCCAAAATTTGACAACTTTTACGGTCTTTATGAAGTATTTTACTACAAATGCACTGAAATAATCTACAGAGATTGCTTGACTGATCTCTTACATGCATGGCTGCATACTCTCCCATGCTCAGTTTTCTCACCACTCAGGTGGTAGGTAGGTTTGGGGGAAATCAAGTGGAACAAATCATACATCGCCGGAAAGCTAAGAAGAGTCTGGAAATTTTTAATAACAATGTCAGAAAATCAATGTTCAGGGACTCCTGTGGGCTTTCAGGGCAACAGGTCAAATTTGATCTACCTGTCTGCTGAATACAACAAACAGAGTTGCATAAAAATGAAGATACAACTGTTATCACCATATGGCATCTAACTGCACATACTGTAAATGTGCATTCAAGTGCACTACAATCCCTAAAGTCACACCACTGTGAGCTGTTGCTACATTTGTATTAAACAGGGATGAACTCATGTAAGTTCGCACACACATTCACAGTATTCTAACATGTTATTTCCTGTCAAAAAAAAAAAAAAGTTTGGTGAAGACGGATCCATGGCTACAGCAACAGTTAAGGCCTTCAAAAAACTAAGACACCACCCCATAATAATCTCTGAGTGAAGCTTAGTGGGTTTGAGAAAACAGTGGATACACCTATAACATGAATCAAGAGGTAGTGCAATTTCATTGATTCAGCCGAGATGGGCCCTGCTGGTCTGACATAAAGGTACAAAATGTACATGCATTAGAATAATATTCCTTCTCCCCACAAACTGTACATTGTTGCAAGTTGTATTGTATTCAAATGTGCAATATCTGAACACTTGCAAGGAAGATATACATGTATATACAGTCTGTAAACAGTCCTGTCTACAGACAAGTGTCAGCTATAGAGTACCTATAAGTGATGATGTCACAGTCTTTTGTTACATCTTGGGTTGGAACCAGGTGGGAGCATGGTTGGCAACAATAGTGTTCACAGATATGCTGGCCATAAAGGTGTGGTTGTCTCAATAGGCCTAGTTTCCATTGTAATGAATGGCTATGACCCCGTTTACAGTGCGGGGCTGGGCCACGGCTCGGCCGCGGCCCAGCCCTCCTTCATTTCGGTGTAAACGCGCAAAAAGGCCAAATGCGGGGCCAAAATTGGCCGCACATGTGGCCACGCTCTGGAGGTGGGCTCGGCCACAGCCGAGCCCGGCCTTTTCTCAGTGTAAATTCAAACTGGGCCAAATGCGCAGCCAACTTACATATAAGTCTGGCTTCCAGACCCTCAACCCGTACTATTTCGCTATTCACGATATTAACCCCCTCAACGTCGAAAACTAGTACAGTTTAAGGTGGTTTTGTCCTACAAAGGATTTTTCCTTCGGCAAAGGACTTTGCCCGAACGGCGACTTCGTTGCCACGGAATCCAGTTGGCAGAGGGTCTAAAAACCAGACTATGCCAAATTGCATTTGTTTACAAGCAGAGCACCACTACGACAAAATATTGAAAGGTTTGAATTAAAAGCGTGGGCCGAGCCCGGGCAGCGTAAATGGACAAAATTGCGGGGCTCGGCCCTGGCTCGGCCCAGCCCTGCACTGTAAACGGGGTCTATGACACCACACTTTGGTACTCTATTACCCCAACATACACTCATCAGAGCATTAACCCTCTCACCACCATGACGACTGTGGCACTGACTGCTAACGGTTGTGACGGGGTTAAGTAGTGATCACCAACAATGGAAAGCACTTCCCTACTCATACAAGAAAACAACGGGCAATGGAGTGTTGCTCTCAATACTTGAATAATCATAATCCCAACATGAAGTACTGCTAATCATATCTGGCAAAGTTTTTTACAGGTCAAGATTGAAATTTTGCACACTCTTTAAGGAGAACTTGTAGACAACCTGAACATCCTTTATTAGCTCACATAAGGAGTTTATGTTTTTGCCAGCGTTGGTTTGTGCCCAACAATTCACAAAGTTGGAACAGATTTGGTGCAGCACGCAGTAAGCTAATGACGTAGACTTTGAGGCACAAGAAAGGCCACTTTATCATCAGGAAATGGAGTAATTTTCAGCATGTGTGTATGGGTGGACTTGAGGTTTGCATTCTCTTCAGTTTTCTCTATATCAAACGGATGGAATAGTTTTGGTTGAGATGGGGATTTAGGTTTTAAATTTTTGTGAAATAATTATGAATTGGCTGAGACACCCACAAAGAGGTTCTAATAAAAGGTGGGATCCATCTTTTATTTGGACCACTTTGTTTTGTCATGTTTTGTGACATCTCAGCTATTCAAAAATTTATTTTAATCAAATAAACTTTAATTTCCTCTTTAAAAGAATTGTATGCTCTTTTAAGTGGTTCATGATTATTTCGCAAAAAAAAAATTACAATCCAGAAACACAGTCTGAAAGAGTCTGAATAGAGGTATTTCACATCTACATTTTTACCTCCGCCAAGGAAGGAGGAGGGTGTTAAAGTGATCATCAGCGTTGGTTTGTCTGTTTGCAAAATAACTCAAAAAGTTGTGTACGGATTACGAGGAAACTTGAATAAGAAGTCAATATTGACACAAGGAACACCTCATTCAATTTTGGTAGTGATCCAGGAATTTTTATTGATTTTTTGAAGGATTTTTTCATCTTTTGGCACATAAGGTCAACAAAGTTGGGGGTTCAAGCTGTGCGTACTGGAGGTTTACATACACACACTATTAAAGCGCATGCTCTGCTCGGGCAAGGCACCGTGCAATGACGTAAACAAAGTGCTTCTATTTTGGGAGATGGCATGCGTGTAAGGTTGGAAATGAGTTGCTGACTTGGTGGAGGTCTGTGCTCTCCAAGTGCTTTTCCATTTGTATGGATAGTTACAACAGCATAGCACTTTTTCAAGTTGTTTACCTGTTGTGGATCTTCTAGTACTGAGCTGCAGATTGGACAGATGAGTTCCTCGTCCACTTCGCCTTCAAAGCGGGCAACCTCGTACCCCATCTTGACCGGTCACTCCAAAATCCCTTCAGTGGTCAAGATCTGCGGAGACAGGTCAAAAAGGGTGACAGCATGCATGAGACGGCAATATATACAAATGACAAGAGATCCGCTCAAAGTTTCTGTGAGTGCCACAGCAGGGTTTCCAAAACCATTTACATAACAAAATCATAATTACATCGGCCGCATTTTAGTGACATACACTTGTAAAGCCCTCAAATCCACTTGTAAAGCCCATAGCCTGTTCAACTACTGTAAAAGTGAAAATTTTTGCGGTGCTGAAATTTTCATGCATTTCGCGCAAACAGAAACTAGCACGAAAATAAAAAGCACACAAATATTGTTGCTTCCCATGCGTTCCAGTATTTGATGTCTTGTTTTAGCGGAATTAAAAACACCCAAAACTCTTTTTTTCTCGCCGAGCGCGAAAATTAGTTGGGCGAAAATGTACACTTTTACAGAATATAGGAATTATCCCCAGCACTATGCACTACATTTATGATATGAGACAATGCAACCATCAAATATCAGTGCATTACAAATAAAACAAATATTGAAATGCACATTAAAACAACAAAGGAGACCATTAATTTGCACAAGACGACAAGCCAACTGAACACAGACAATAGAGAAACTCTGCAAGGTACCATTTACACTCCCTGAAAGTTTACGAAGAAAACAAAATAAACATACGGGGTAATAACACCAAAGTTTTATGATGCCTTGCATGAACAAAACCGCACGGCATTGAACACAATTTGCACAGGCATCTTAACTTACAGACATCAAGTCTTCAATCACTGAGCATGACATGCAGTGTATCACTATAAACTCTAAAAATGGCACTAATATTGCCCAATACAGACCACTTTCAACACGACGACGACATATCTGGCCTACTCTGCCAAAGAAGTGGCACCAGTTCCATCAAGTTTTCCCTGCCTTTGAGTCAGTCCTACTATTGTTCCCACTATTGGAAGGTGCATTCCCAGCAGGTATATGGCCTCTTTTCAATGCACTTTGATTCTGCAATTTTGACTCCTGCAGCACTTGACGGGCAGCGAGATATTCCAGATAACCTAGTTCCTCAACACAATCAACCACTACAGACACTTCCACACAAGATATCACTACTGTCAACCACTAATGGTGATGCTGCTCAATCAATGGTGCACTTAGCAGTCATACAATTACACCTTCCCCCACCCCCCTCCCCCCTTCCACCCCCCCCCCCCAAAAAAAAAACAACAACAAAACAAAACAAAACAAAAAACAGAAGAAGAAAATTCAGCAGACAACAGCTTCAGCCTCAGGAAACCTCTTGAATCTGATTCTTAGAAATGTCACATAAATGTGACATAAAAGTACAATGTATTCGCATTGAGCTCTTCATCGTCAGGAGGCTCAAGGTCGTTCTCCTAGATGTCTCTTGTCCTTGTGCTTTGTCTAAAGTTTGAAAATTGGTGGGAAGATCACAAATGTCGTAACATTATAATCCTTAGTACTCCTTTACCAGTACAACAGACACAAGAAGAAGTCCAAGCGGCACATGTCAAGTCCCCATTAGATATAAACAGAAATGCTCTCCTCATGCTCACAGCACTCAAAGAAACACAAATCTAGCCTTACTGGTATCCAAACAATAATGGACATCCATCCACCTGCTTGTAAAACTCATGAACATGATACACATTACATACAAGTACATGGACACATGTAATCTCATATACTGCATAACCATGTGACCAAATATTTCCTTCGACAGAACAATGTGCAAGCAATAAATGACTATAACTATGTAAAAGAAGACTGTAACACATACAAGGTTTCCATAAAAAGCTCTCAATTCATCAAACTTGGCACAACAAAGGCATAATGATGAACACAAGTTTCTGATCCGTGGTTATCTTTGTCCGTGTTATCTTTGAACAACAGCAACACATATTGTATTCCATCCACCTGTTACCCTATTCAGCACCACTTGCATACAAGAATAGTAAAGAAAAAAGCATACAATAAATGTATAGGTTGCAACAGACTCATATCAAAGCAAGGAAGCTTTCTGCAGACAATAAACTTACCATATGAAATGCCTCCACAGTGGTGCTCATGACACTAATATCAAGTCTGACACTGTGTGAAAGTACATACACAAGTGGATGTGAAACGTGATGCGATCATATGGCCAATAAGGTACAATGTAGGACAGTTAGCCACGCAAACATAGACGCACACAGCGCATAAAAACATGTTTCATAATGTCAGCTATATTTAGGCTGAAGAAGGCTGTTTTCATTTGCACGCCCACTCACAGCACCGATGCACAACAATCCTACATCAGACTCCAAGTCATGGAGCAGTAAAAAAAGAAAAGAAAAGAAAAAAGATACAAATAGATATATAAAAAGATACACGAATGTGGCTAGCCCATGATGTGACATTCCCATGTACATCGCACATAATAATACATTTCCTATCCAAAGATGAAATCACAAACAATATAAATTTCATCATCTGCAAGTGATACACAGGCGATGTACTTTCTGGATCACTATACATAATCGTCATCTTCATTCTAATTACAAGCAAGACCGGCAGCAATAATGATCCATAAGTCATCTGAACAACAACAACAACAACAACACCTTCAACTACAACAACAATGATGCATGACTGCTTAAATATACCCTGCAAGGCAATCTTGACTTTCTGAAAATTTTCAGGAGAATTTACAAGTTTGCGCAATATTACTTTCCCAGACTTCACAACTTTTGTGTCACTACCACAGGGGCGTCACCAGCTTTTTTTCAAGGGGGGTGCGTTTTGACACTAAATGTTTACGAGATTTTTGGACAGACATTTGGAATATAGGAAGCTCTCAATCCCTAGACTTTTACTGTTTTTTTAGGGAAACCAAGCGGGAAAAGGGCACCGGCGTAGCTAGGATTTCATCTTGGGGGGGGGGGGGGGGGGATGTTAGTATGCAGGGAGCGAGCAAGGGTGGGGGGGGAGGGTGTGGAAGTGCCGGAGGAGGTTGTACCCCCTATAAATGGATTATGGAATGACGGTGTGAAACAACAAATTACTGGCAGTGATATCAGGAGAATGGCATAACGACTACATGCGAGCGAGCGGAGCGAGCGAGCTTGAAAATTTTTACATTTTACAGTTCAAAAACTGCCGTTTGTAGCCATATTTTTTTCTTTGTAAATTAAGGGGGCGCACCGGGTGCAACTGCTGGCAATTACTGGCAGCAACATCAGGAGAATTGCATAACAATTAAATGCGAGCGAACAACATAACAGTTAAATACGGGCGCAACTGCCGGTAATTACTGGCAGCAACATCAGGTGAATGGCATAATAATTAAATGCGAGCGAGCGAAGAGAGCGAGCGAGCTTGAAAATGTTGACATTTTACAGTCCAAAAACTGCCATTTGGAGCGATATTTTTTCTTTGGAAATAAAGGAGGGGTGGGGGCGCAACGGGCGCAACTGCCGGTAATTACTGGCAGCAACATCAGGAGAATTGCATAACAATTAAATGCGAGCGAGCGAGCTTGAAAATTTTGACATTTTACAGTCCAAAAACTGCCGTTTGTAGCCATATTTTTTTTGCTTTGAAATTAGGGGGGGGGGCGCACCGGGCGCAACTGCTGGCAATTACTGGCAGCAACATCAGGTGAATGGCATAATAATTAAATGCGAGCAAGCGAAGAGAGCGAGCTTGAAAATTTTGACATTTTACAGTCCAAAAACTGCCACGTGGAGCCATATTTTTTCGCTTTGGAAATAAAGAAGGGGGGGTGGGGGCACCGGGCGCAACTGCCGGCAATTACTGGCAGCAACATCAGGAGAATTGTTACATTATGTTGTTCCGTAATTTGTCTCGTATATTACATGAATGTTTTGCAAATGTTTGAACAATATTATTTAATGACACGTATACTTTGTACTATGTTTTTGATTTTCGTTGATTGGAAATAAACTATGATTGATTGAATTGAATTAATTGAATTAATTGAATTGCATAACAATTAAATTCGAGCGAGCGAGGAAGCGAGCTTGAAAATTTTGACATTTTACAGTAAAAAACAAACAAACTGCCGTTTGTAGCTATATTTCTTCGCTTTAGAATTTAAGGGGGCGCATCGGGCGCAACTGCTGGCAAATACTGGCAGCAATATCAGGAGAGCATAATGATTACATTCGAGCGAGCGGAACGAGCGAGCTTGAAAATTTTACATTTTACCGTCCAAAAACTGCCGTTCTTAGCCATATTTTTTCGCTTTGGAAATTAAGGGGGGGCGCACCGCGGGCGCAACTGCAGGAAATTACTGGCAGCAACATCAGGTGAATTGCATAACTATATAACAATTAAATGCGAGCAAGCGAAGAGAGTGAGCTTGAAAATCTTAACATTTTACAGTAAAATAAACTACCGTTTGTAGCTATACTTTTCGCTTTGGAAATTAAGGGGGGCGGGGTGGTGCACCGGGCGCAACTGCTGACAATTACTGGCAGTAACATCAGAAGAATGGCATAAAGATTAAATGCGAGCGAGCTTGAAAATTTTGACATATTACAGTCCAAGAACTGCCATTTGAAGCTATAGCTTTTTTGCTTTCGATATTAAGGGGGCGCACCGGGCGCAACTGCTGGCAATTACTGGCAGCAATATCAGGAGAATTTAAATGCGAGCGAGCGGAGCGAGAGTTTTACAGTCCCCAAACTGCCGTTTGCAGCTATATTTTTTTTTTGCTTTGGAAATTAATGGGGGGGGGGGGGCGCACCAGGCGCAATGCCGGCAATTACACTGGCAGCAACTTCAGGAAAATGGCTTTACGACTAAATGCGAGCGAGCGGACCGTGCGAGCTTGAAAATTTTGACATTTTACTGTCCAAAATCTGCCGTTTTAAGCTATATTATATTTTTTTTTTTTCGCTTTGGAAATTAAAGGTGGGGGGGGGGGGGGACGCCCGGTGCGCCCCTCCCCCTGGATCCGCCACTGGTAGTCAAG
Source organism: Diadema antillarum (assembly GCF_040938485.1). NCBI lineage: Eukaryota > Metazoa > Echinodermata > Echinoidea > Diadematoida > Diadematidae > Diadema > Diadema antillarum. Next base: position 346,660 of record NW_027272026.1, on the reverse strand, counting down.
GGTGTGGGTTTATGTTCATGACTGGGGGAGGTATGACCAGCGAGGTGGCGTCGAAGTGACCAAGCGGGGGAAGGATGTCAAAAATCTGCACTTTAGAGCATCCCCTAAACTAATTGTGCGTGTTTGTTTGTGTGTGTGTGTATTATACATATGGAAAAGTTAGGAATTAGCCCAGGTCAAGTCTTTTTATTGGCAATGCAAGACATTTTTATAGAGACTAGTATGTAAAGCAACACTGCAAAATCAATGATCTAGCTTTGATATAACGAAGCGTAATGTACAAAGGTGTACATTCTACATCACATTGCGCAACATTGTAGCGATTCTTCGTTCGGATGTACTGAGTACACTGCGCACATCCTGCTTATATGCAGAATGCCAACCAGGAATCACGCTGAATCACAATCTTTTGTCGGGTCCGGGTTTTTTGAACAATGTTTCACACTATATACCTATTTAATTATGGTTAAAAGAAATCATAGAAAAATATCTTATTTCTTGATCACCCTTTCATTCAAAAGCAGTTTACTAACACTTGAATGACTATTTCGCTAAGTCTTTTTTTTTTTTACCAGCGGATTGGGAGGGGTCATCTGGTAAACATGTACACAAAAGCAGATGACAAACAACGACATTACCATTATCCCCTACACTGTCTGAACCTTGAGCTATACAAAGGCTCTTTCTGCTACACTGCATCAAAACAACTGATCATGACTCTTGCAAAGCACTGATTTATCCACTAGAAGGCCAATTTGTCAAGTCTGAAATTTTGTTTGTTTGCTTGTTTGTTTGTCTGACTATTTTTATCCTTTTTTTGGGGGGGGGGGTAACAGTGCTACCATTGTATGAAACTAAACTATGCTGTTGAAGCAAATGGAATATATGGGCACATTTGTCTAGCTGGGAAACCATTTAATTATCTTTTAAATGTCCCTTTGTGTGTGTGTGTGTGTGTGTGTGTGTGTGTGTGTGTGTGTGTGTGTATGTGTGTGTGTGGGGGGGGGAGTGTGCACTGTGGTCCTAGCAATCACAAAACAAAAACGAAATAAGCAATTTCTAAAATACATTTTTAGATACGGCTGACCATCAAGTTGAAGTAAAAAAAAAAACAAATAAAAAGTATGGTTCAACTATATAGCAACACCTGCTGCCCCCCTTTATCCATATGTCCTGCATTTGAATACTCAAACATGCTGTACACTCAAATAACCGATTGCACATAGACCTAATACCTGCTGTCACATTACGCTTAAAATCAGAATTTTTGCCTAGCACCACACACAGTGTACTTACCAGCCGAACAGCATGGAATATGACAACCTGGGGGGTGTTTCATCAACGCTTGTCAGCGCCGACAACTGTCGGCACTGACCAATTTCAGCAAAATCCCTGGTTTTGATTGGCTAAGATGCTCTGGTCACTGACTGTTACTATGGTGATTCAAGTTGTCAGCGCCGACAAACGTTGATGAAACACCCCCAGAAGGTGGATGCCTACAATGTGTACTTGACCAGAAGAGTAGTCCAATCTGATAGTTCATACGATTGAGCCAAAAAAAGCCACAAGACTGATCAGTGGAAGAACAAGCACAGAGCATATTTTAATACCATTAACCACTGTCCAGGTTTATAGGCCTACATGTACTTCAAATCTTTGACAGAAGTTTTTAAGAGCTTGCAGAGTGTTGATGCACAGTGTAGGTCTACATAACATCTATTTACCTTCAAGGGGCGAGCAGGACAGGTTTCAAACATTGGCTTTATCCTCCCTTGCCCTTGTTTTTCCGCACAATTGTCTGCATAGCTGGCATAACTCACGGTGTATTCTCCTACTCCACTGACAATAAGAGGCTTACATGCTGACCATTGTCCGAAAGACCTGTCCTTCAGGGACCAGACAAAGGCACAGAAAACATCCGTGTACAGCAAGAGGGAGCTTCATTCGATGTAGAATACATTTGTATGTACATAACATGACTCATTTTAATTCCAAGAAGATGGATAGCTTACGAGGAAGATGGATGCAAAGTCGAACACGACAAAAGCACATAAACACCACACAAAGCACGACGAAACACAAATTCTATGTGAATGCAATTGCACATTTTTTCTTTAAAATTCACAGTACATCCTTATAAGCAAATCAAGCAAAGTTATTCAGAAGTGAATATGGCCTATTTATATGATCAACAGCTTAAATGTATGGTCTATAGTACAAACGTGTATACATTGGAAAACTGTCTTCACATTATATTTGTTACTTTAACGGACTGTGTTGTTGATGCATGAAATAAACTTTTGGTTGGAAACACTGCATTTGGACTTTTTGACATAGTACATTGTATGCTACTGTGTGATCTTCCTTCAGAGTTATTTAGTGTGCATTGTAGCATACATGAAAGAGACAGTCCTACTGTAGCAACAAAGACAAAACATATGAATAGTCATCCATTATTTGTTTTGTAAATCACAAGATTGGTAGCATTTACCATCGTAATCCTTTCCTTCTCCTCCACCCAAGGAAAATACATGACTCAACGGAAGGGACATGTACATAACCTGCTTTAAATCCCCATGAACAGTAGGGACCGGGACTTTCTAACCACAGGTGTCTTGTAAACAACTGTAATCCATGCTTTAGTTGAGCATTACTTTTCTTTTCTTTTCTTTGACAGGCTTTCCTTTGTCCTATCTCTGTTTCACATACACTGTACACTCCAATTTTGCCATCAGTAAAATGATATACTTTTCATTTGTCATTTTCATGTCATCATTTTTGTTGAAGATAATGCTGATGGATTACTGTCCTTTAAGCATCAGCTACACATCTGGTGATATGCATTTTAAATGTGGCTGTAGGACTAAGAATTTACTTTTCGTTCTATAGTTGCCTTCAAGTCTATTGAAGACAACTGCTGTTGAAGTTCGTGCATCAAGTGGCCTTTTGTCCACATCTGTGGATCGTAAAATACTCATATTAAAATGGACACTACCAACGAAGAGGTAATAGGCATACACTCTGGATTAAAAAGTGATTTCATGTTCGTCAAATGTGCTAATTGTACACGTTCTTCAGGGAAGCCATATAATTGATTCATTTCAAAACCATGAATCCTTCAGTTGAATGACAAAACCCACACATACTAGATATGACACAAGGACAACCATACCAGATGAGAGTTCCAAACGGGGTGCTGCTCATGTGTTTCAATAGTCAAGTGTATAGACTAATGTCATGTGATTTCAATGAAATAAAGTCAGGATTACACTCTGTTTTCACTTTTGCTGCAAAAATGTCTGGTCAAATGTCTGCTGTCATCACATGCTACTTTCTGGGGTAGGGAGGAAGAAGTGTCTCTCTTTTTTTAACTCAGCATTTTATTAGGCTATTTCAGACTGACCACTACAAAACCATGGGAACAACAGGAAGTAAACGCAACTACAGCCACACGGCAAGGCCTTAGATCTGCTAAGGGAAGGCTACTGGGCCATCCTAGCGGATGGAGCAACAAACAGTGAAGAACGAGTGTAATGAATTGCACCGAACGTATCATGGCTATCACAAAGTTGCATAGCATTGATTTGAGATTGTCACCACATCCTCATCAAATATATCCATCCCACAAAGTCTGTATTATGTCATTTCAAAGGGAACAAGCTGCTTACACATAATCTGAGTTGAATATCATTCTTTGCAGCAAAATCTGAGAAGGTAATTGACAGAAGAACTAAATGTTTTCAGCTTCCTACATGACCATCCCTCCCACATCGCAGCACAAACTGACAACAAACTTGTAAAGGAAATAATAAAGCTGGTATAGCTGTATCATTCATATCAACCCACACCCAATCTACAAAACCATTTGATATATGAAATCCTTCCTCCTTCCTTGATATCCAGCAAGGTGATCCTATATCAAAATGACAAACAACTCCATCAGTTTCAATGCAACCATTGCTGTGCCACATTCATGCACATTAGCCTCTATAAAGTGTTGCATTCACATTTGCTAGAACCCTGTGGGGACTTCCTTCATGTATTCTTACAATCATCATCATGCCCTTTAAAGGGATAGTATAGTTTTGGTTGAGATGGGAACTCAGGCTCTAACTTTTTATGAGATAATAGACACTTCTTACATGAAATATTATAGAGCATATAGTTCTACGAGGAATTCAAAGTTCATTTGACAAGAATCAGCTTTTAAATCGCTGAGATATCCAGAGACAAAGAGGCCCTGATAAAGGTGGGTTCCCCCTTTTATTAGGACAACTTTGTTTTACTTCACTTTTTGATATCTCAGCCATTTCAGTACCAATGTTCATCAAGTAAACTTTTAATTCCTCTTAGAATTGTGTGCTCTTTAATATTTCACGAGAGGTTTCTGATTATCTCGCAAAAAGTTAATATCTGAATACCCATCTCAACACAAACTATACCATTCCTTTATAGTGGAAGAATCCTGAAGGGGAAAAAAAATACTCAGCAGTCTTGGAAGCAAGACTAGTTGAGAAATGGTCACTTGACACTATACACCACTACATTTTACACAGCATTTGGTTTAATAGCAAGAGGTCATAGGAGGATGGCCATGCAACCATCACACATCCTGCTCACTGACTTCGCAGTATCAGGCGACTTCACAGCTGGCGTATTTTTGACAACACTCATGTGATAAAATTGCTAATAAATTGTCGCTTCCTCAGATGGGGCACCCAAGTCATCCCTTGTTCAGCCAAGAACGAGACATCCATCCCCCCCCCCCCATTCCTTGAATCTATTCACTCTGAATTTGAATTACCACTTACTTCTCAGATATTTTTCAATTTGTCCTTCTCCTGCTTTTAAAGCAATCCATTCATTTCTCACGGGAAAAAAAAATAACTTGATGCAGACAAAGGTAGTTGTTTGAGAAGTCAACAAATCTACTACAAGTCTCATTGTAGACAAGTGCAAAATCAAATACAGTCTTGTTTCCTAGATATTCTACTTGCCAGACCCATCCACAGCCTAACCTGAAACAAAGATTCACAAACCTTCTTGCCCTCAACTTGCCCTTTACTTATAAACAAGCAATGCATTTCGGGCATTGAAGTATAATGCATTGCATCTATACTGGTCTTTTTAAACCAGCAGGGAGGGTTGCTTGTTTGTTTGTTTTTTGGCTTGTTTTTTACTTTCTAACAGCCTGAAACATGAAGAAAAACAACCCAAACACAAATAATTAACAACAAAGATAGGCACAAGGGGGCACCTTGAATGTTGAAATACCTGCTGCACTAGTCTTCCATGTCTGCAAGCCCTGTCTGTCTGTCTGTCTGTCCGTCTGCTTAAAAGAGTCTCTATTTCACCCTATTTGCCGTGTCAGACTGCCTATTACCACCCATTTCCTGTCCAAATGAAGAGAGAAATGGCGGTGCGTGTCTCGTGTCTCCGGGAAGATGACATGACAAACGTGCTAATCACACCGTCAACAAAGCGGGAATGAAGTCAAGTTCACGCCAATCACTGTGGCGAATCCCGGCTCTGCCTTTATAAAGCCACCACTGAAAACTCATAGCAAGAGGAGAGATCCAAACAAGCTTGCTCTTTTGTGGCACACTATTCTAGACAAAAAAGACTGTTTAAAGGCACTATCACAATCAATTATTGTTATATTCACTGAAACTTTGCATGGAGAGCATGTATATAATATACATGTGTACATCGCAATAACCAATTTTTGAAATAACTCCCAGAAACGATGATGGGTACATAATCAACTTTAAAAGCAAAGTCTACGTACAAACTGACACACAATGCATTGAAATTAGTTACAACGTCGTATCTTCATAACATGTTAATTAGGTAACAGATAATCAGATCATCTTACACTTGTAGAGCACAAATTTGTTTTTAATAGCAGAGAGAATCTATAGATCTGTAACATTGTGTGCATTTGAATAACAAACCTTTTTAGAAACTGAAAGCACTTTAAAATGTACTTGTGTGTAGATAATATGCAAAACTTTGATATGAATTCAACTACATTGTACACCATTTCTAAGCTACAGTGTATCAGCCTTATCAGTACACTCATCCCTGAAAAAGTAATAGTAAAATCCCTTTTGGTCATAATATTATGGTATCGTCTTGCCATAGCTTATCTTACGGGAAATATAATGAATTGAATGGCAGCGTGGCATAACTTCCTTTATTTCTTGTGATCTCCTTTGCCATCACACAATGGTATGTATATGGTCACAACATACAGTGTACAATGGTGCTACTGATGTAATCTTCTGTCATCAGCCAAAGCCAGTCACAGGGTTGTTTCAGCAAACATGCAGAGAACTACACTTGTCGAACTTTTGCCAGAATGTCATTTTTTTTTTTTTTTTTGGGGGGGGGGGGGGGGGGGGGGGGGGTTGTGTCGCAGAAGATTGGACTGGACATATCTTTGCAATGAAGGTGTGGTTGGGAAATGTTTCGAAAATTGTACCTAAAATGCTTCACTTTGCTGGCATTGTGAGAGCACATGTTGTCCCTAAGTTGTAATTCAAAAGCCAATCCTGCATTTCATCTACTGACACCGAGTCGGAAATGCAAAGGTAATGGAGACAACTAATTGCAATCTAAGTTGTGTTTGGTCACTTCCATGACATTTGCTCCTTCGACAATTGCTCCTATGCAATTTCTGCACACTATTAGCCAAACATAAAACCTACCAAAAAGCATAAGCCTAACCCTAATCCTACAGTGTAATCCTCACATCAAACTAAACTTTAAACCCTATCACATACCTAACCCTAAAAAGTTCTTGGAGAAAAATAAGACCGGAGCAAATGTTGTGCCATGTCTTAGAATTATTGCATGTCTTATTGTAGTGGAGACCTACTTTGATTTGAGTTCAAATATTATCCCCTAAAATTTTCAAGACGTTAGGTGGACACCCACTTAAATCACTTGTGAACCAAAAAAGATAAATCTAGAATCATTTTGATCAGTTATAGATTTTCTATCTCATCATCACCTGAATGAGGGCATAAAGTTTTGTCCAAATTGTTTATCTACAGCAACCTACAATGTGCAGCAATGCATTTTCTAGAACTCAGGTTGAATATTCAGTTAATTTCCAATGATTCAAAGATTGCTTTTTTTTTTCTGTACAAAGTCATCTCAACATACATTTTCAACTGAGCGTACAAACAGCTGACTTCTCTTCAACGTCTAACTACAAAAATAATAGCTGGTATGAGGTAATCTGGTATGGTCGTTGTAATCCCGTATCCCGAATCGGGATTCCTCATGAATCCCGAATCTTTCCACCTATAAATGCTTCCAGACCCTTTCTCCAACCTCAAGGAGAGGGGTTTTTCACAACATTAAGACCCGACAAGCTGGTCCTAATTAAACAAACTCTCAAACAGCCAAAAATAATCCCTCAAGGCTGATACATTGTCGTCTGCGCAGGCACACACTGGCATGATGGCTGTATTCCAGAGACTGAGCTATTTTTTGCTCTGGTGACTCACAAGCACAGTGAACTTCAGAAGAAGCTAGAACATCCTTTCATCAGGGATAACATTTGGGAATAGACGACACTGAAATCACTGGGTTGTCATCCCTTCAAACAGAGACAGATTCGATGTGACTGATATCTCCAACATTCAAGCAGCTGCTCCACATGCATCTTTATCCAAGGTAGAAGCACATCGTATTTTGAGTAAAGAAGTGAGATAATTACCTTGGCGATCATCTAGGTTTTTCTCAAACGCACGCGATGCCTTTCAAAAGTACACAGAGATAGGACAGCAGTGACGGCAAAACCCCAAGCTGACATTATAGCACATTGTATGAACGGATGCTGTTGACGGATGGGTAGATTTCATGCTCTGTCATAAGGGGTCCTTGTCTTCTCCTCCTGCCCAGGGATCCTTACAAATCGTCGAGATAGCGATCACGACGCAGCCGTGGAGACGTTGCACGTGCACTGTGAATCACTTGTCTCACAGGCCAAGGGCCAAAGCAGTGTTCAAGCAGATGACCTCAATGGTGACTGGCCACTAGCTGGTTGACTGGCATGAATCAGCTCTGATTAGGTATTTCTTTTTTGGTCATATTCTCATTCTTAACAGGGGGGACTTCCCTGCCGGAAGGGAGTTTGAAGCCAGGTTCACAGCAAACTCCAACCACCACCCCAGTGATCACTCTCCCTCTAGCACGGAACACTTGAGCTGATGCACCATCAACAGAGAGTCTGCACGAAGAACTCTTGTCGGCAAAACTCAGAATAGATTTCTGACAAATCATATCCAATGAGAAGCAAATTCTGTGGAAGAGTCATCACATACTTGTGCAAATCTGAAGAATGAGGGGCATTTGTCAACCAGATTGTGGCTGTTGTGTTGAGAAGTGTGGACAGCAAGCCAGAACCTGTGATTGACATCCGGATTACAATGTATTTCAGTATAAACTCCATCCTCTCTCTATGAGTACACCTTTTGATAGAACTACTCAAACTTGTTCTCCTCGACCTAACAATATTACATCCATGCTGTTGCCTATACGGCAAAAGGGTTGTATCTGAAAATTGGCATTACAAGCTCTTGGCTCATGCAATTACAACAGCAGGAAGCTTGATAATCTGTACACCTTTAAATCCACTCTGTCACATCACAGAGGAGGCAAATATATTCCACAAGTTGCTGTAAACAAAATTTCTGATCAGACAGGACAGTTGAATGTGTGGACCACTTACCCCGTCACATATAGATCACATATACACACGTGGATATCAATACACTGGACTGAAGGGCAGCCGTACCAACTAGTCCTGAGATGATGTTCGCGTCCGACAAGCTCAAGGAAACATGGCAGCGCTTCACCCAGCCAGCTCCGCCTCCTCAAAATCCCCCACCCTGCAGCTGCCCTCGACGGCATGAGAATGGAAGACGTAGCCTCCCGGTCGCGAGAATTCGGTGAGTTACAGTGTGAATTATCAAAGAAGTTTACACAGTGGATGTAAAGATATGCCTGTGTGGACAATATATTTTAGTACGCTATTTTGTTGTGCAACATACATAGAGTTCCACATGAAAACCATTACTGGTATCTGAATTGCTACAGGTTGTTTTGCCTCTGCCAACACAGCTCCTACCATTTTATCAATAGCATTGCTACCACCACCAACACCTCCAGTTTTGCTGTAACTACAGCTAGTTATTACTTCAGCTGTCACTAATACAACACTTACGTTTATTACAAATGCTTTACAAAATTTTACTACCACTGTTGCTGTTACAAAATACAATGCTCCAAGCATGATCATTTTTTCCCATACAATTGCAAAGAGAGATGTACAATTGTACTTGTATGATCTACTCGGCAGTAAAGAAGGTAGAAGTATCATTACATGAACACAGAGCTTGAAATAATTGCTGTGTTCAAAAATGTATAAATTCATCATTTCAAAGAGACATACAAGTACCCCTTGTGTCATACCACATGAAAAAGTCCTGGGTTTGGGTACTTCATGCATGCCCGCTGATTGAGGTGGCTGATGGGGAGACAACCATCAGTGTGTGCTTGCACGATATCGAGCGAAAAGAGCAGAGATAGTTATAGTGATAGCCTGCCTGTTCAAGCAGATCTCCAGGTACTCTCCCCAGTTGCCTATGATTCAAAGATCAGTTCCCTGTCAAAAGAGAACTGGTGAGTGGGGGTGGGTCATAATGTGGAAGTGCAAGACTCCCTATCTCGCTCTCTCTTTTTGTTGTCCAGGTGCATGTTGACATTGTGGACAATAAGGGTTACAACTTGTCAAATACAGACCTCATGTCGCGCCTTGACAATACCGGGTGCACAGACACCCTTTCCTCGCATCAGCGATCATCACACATATGACTGTACAATTGTAGCGGCGCTGGCTTCTCCATTGTCCATTTCAGTAGAGGCACACTTTGGAGATAAGTCCACATATGAGTAGAGACCCATACAATAATCACTGAGGAATGCTGGCATATTACATGTATACAAAACTGTACCGTATGAGCGCTCTCTCGAGTCAAAAGCTATCAACTCTCTGGCACATGGATTTTGGCCGCATTCTTTGGGTTATTACCAAATTAATGTCATGCAAAGCACAGCGCAACACACATTCTACACAAACAAAACAACTCTCTGAAAGATCTTGTGCAAAAATTTATCTCAAGGAATGCTGTAATACCTCAACACTTCATGGAGGTCGACAGGAGCAAAAGTTTGCAGCTAGACACAAAAAAAAGTCTGATGTCACCAATGATTTCTGATTTCTCTCAAAGATAGACTGATTAAAGCCTAACTCTAATCATTACATTTGTGGGGGTATCATTTATTCTACATCTTCCAAATGTTGGTAGTATGCAATGAAGTAGGCAGTAAGGTGCTACATGTTGTACTGTATGTCCCCAACTACAACAGGACCCCCCGCACCGATAAATTAACATTAAAAATAGTGAATCAATCCAAATACAATTTCGGGGTATGAAACTATAACTCCTTGCCCACATCTTACAGAAACCCCTATCCGATTTGCTTCAGTGGTCAAAGAGAAATGAGGATCTTTGCAGAGTATGACAGGAATCCCTTCCCTCCAAGTTCTGTCCATTGTGTTCACATGCTATACGCAGTTCCAAGAGCATCCAAGTGCTAAACTTGGAAGAAACAGACCCATGACATGCTTTACAACAATCCACATTTCTCTGTGACCACTTAACCAAATTGAATGGGGTTTTCTGCAAAATATATGTTTTTAGACCCTGAAATAGCATTCAATCAGTTGAATAATAATGAAAATTATCAATGCGGAAATCAGATGGTAATTTCTTTGAGAGATACTGTATAGTGTATAACTATCGAGGTGGACCTACCCCTTCCCCCCAAGAAATGGCCCCTGTACTAGATAGAACAAGCTCCTTGATGATTTATAAAGTTCTACCAGCCTGACTTCTTTCTGTCAAGATGCAAGTTTCCAGCAAGGCTTGTGCTTTTTTACCCAATACGAACCCATGTACTTATTTTTGGCTCTGATGGGGATATGAGCTAAACTACTACCAGAGGGTCTTGTAACTTCACCCTGCCATCAACAGACAGAATACAGCATGTGAATATCGACGGTTGAAGCTGGCCTTAACGAGATAAACACTGTAAATAGCAGTATTCACTGACGTACAAACTCACTTTGTGCATGTTGCATACATTCGAGGAAAGAAATTATCGTAAAATTACATTCCATTGCGCAACAGTGGCTGCAGAATGTTTAATCAATGGGGATGGGCTAAAGACTTGAGTGTGGGGGGGGGGGGGAAGGAGGGAGGGGGGTCCCTGGTTTACTCTGCTCCTAGTTGGATCAAGGGATTACCCTCCTCCACCCAAAAAATTCAAGGAAAACCCAGGGTGCCACAAATCATGTGTGCCGAGTGTCATCAGCAATGATAAATGACTGGCACTTCAAATAGTTTCTATTTTCTTTCCTGCAGCCCTACCCATCATTCCCCCAGAAATAAATACCAAAAGCATTTTTCCCCATTTATTTGCCATACCAGCAGGGGTATTAGTGTTGCTTCATTGCTACAGTTAAAAAGGCAGTTGAGATTATAATTGAGTCATGAAGGATAAATCCCTATTCAATAGAATGCATGGGAAACTGGCACGCATACAGTGTGTCCCTTGGACTGCACCCATTTTGGTCCAATTATCCCCAAGAATTCTTCTTTGCCCAGTCTAAACAAATTATCCCCCCCCCCCCCCCACTATCAAATGCATCTTCTCTTTAAAACATCACATTCTACTGATTCTTATCTTAATCACTTTGTCAAATTTCAAATAGAAAATGACACAAAAGCAGTATTATTTTCCCCTTGTTTTTTGTTTTTTAAACACGAAAACTCATTATTAGGTACAAATGGTGGTACTCAATGAACTGAAAAAGATCAAAATGGTGTTTCCTGCATTCTCTCAATGCTTGGGCTACAAACATTTATGCCCACATATCACATGCAGCAAAGTTTGCTGAACAGGAACGCACATAAAACTCAGTATGTAACTTTTCAACCATAACAGAGCTACATTGTAATATCAAGTCCTGTACTTAGCCCACATTCTGGTGGCATTTCAAATGGCTAGCTACAATGATACAGAATATCAATGATTTATCATAATCTGACAAAAACAGAAGAATGTTATGGATTTGCAAAGCTTCACATGTTTGCCACCAAATAGTGATATCTTTACCCAACCACACAATGCAGATACCAAAATGATAAATGATTGATAATTTAATAGCAACTACAATCCCTCTCCCTTGCAAGTCATCCCAGCTACAGCAAACTGCTACATGTACATATGTAGTTCATAAAGATTTCAGTTATTTGATGTGAAAGATACAAAAATCTTTCACGATTTCAGAACAAAAAGGAAAGTTTCCAAAGGAAGATTTGTGTACTATGATCTATAGGTCAATGGAAGACTTGTATAGCTGATGACATCAACACTTCCTCCAGTTTGCATTACAGTGATTGCGACTAACTTGCCCTTGAAGTTTAGGGCCATATGAGGATTAAGTCAGAGACAAGTGAAATATGGTTCTTGGGAGCACACCCCCCCCCCCCCTCAAAAAAAAGAAGAAAAAAGAGAGATGGCTAGCTGATATCGTGAGCACTATCTACACATACACAATTCTGTATCAATGTATACTGAGTAACTAATAAACACATGTCAATTTTACTAGTTGGTAGTTAATTTTCAGCAATGAAAAAATAAAGAAGCAAACCTTGAACTACTGCTATAAATTACAAATAAAAGAGGCATGGGAGTGTCACTATCAAGCTGGGCAGGGAGTTTACACACTCTAGGCATGACTAATGGTGTTTTGTGTATGTGTGTGTGTGTGTGGGCGTGGGTGTATTATTCCGAATTTCATTGGGAGTCATCTATAATGGATGGGATGCTGATATCATGGCCTACTACATGTAGGCCCCTATGTATTCTAATTCAGTACAATACTGAAAACATTCAAACAAATAAACTTGATCTCCCAAAAGAAAGGTAAGATGACAAGGAAATGCAAAAAAAAAAAACCAAAGCAAAAGAAAACAAATCTACAGCATCCAGCACATAAGGTGTGTCACAATACATATCACTAAAATGCCTTATGTACAAATGTACAATGTACATCAGATTTACTATGAAATTTGTAGTTATCACATATGTCCCTGGAACCTCAGTAGGCCCATGAACCTTTCGTTGTAGATCCATGATTCCATGGTAGGCCTCATCCCTACAGCATATTGCTTGCCATTAAAAAACAGTACTCATCATGCGAGTGATCATGACGACTGATTAAAACCACGAAGTTAACCAATGCTATGGTGCAATGTGAACAGCTCAATTCAATGAAAGGTACTGCTCAACTAAAACCTAAAGCCATCATCAAACTGGGAAAAATGCAATGAGTGTCTGATTCAAAATGATAGTATCTTTCATCTTACCAGAAAAGCCTAATTTTATTGTGACACTAAGAAGAAGAAGAAGAAGACTGAGAAGGCAATTCAAGCTTGATAGTAAAATTGAGACTTTAATTTAACTCCTCTCCTATTTCTCAAATCTTCATTCCAGTGCTTTTTGAAACCATCGTCAGATTTTCTACCACTGCACAAATATGTAAAAACATCAAAAGGTACACAAACTTATTTCCAATGGTATTAGAGAATTCCGGCCGACAGCAAATCTGAGCTGAAACTTTGATCCCCTTAATCACAGCTTGATACTTGCATTAAACCTTTAATCCGGCTAAACCCCCCTGGCCAGACCAAATGGTGTCCACTACATACAACAGAACTTGCCATAGACACTATATCAGATATAAATAGACAGATCTTCCATACAAGCTTGAATCATTATAAGGCCCATCAAAATTGCACGGTACATCTTCTCCGTTGAAAATGCATTTTTTTTTTTTGCATTCACTTGTTTAATCAAAGAAATACCTCTAAGGTAAACTCTTTGTATCACATGCATTTCCTGCATACTGTTGGTGTTTTCATTGGCAAACTGAATAAGTAAGATACTGACAGTAAACCACAGCAGTGGTCCTGAGCAAATTCAACCAATTTCAGTCCATGTGTATCATAAAAGTTTGTTTTTATTCACAAAATCCAGATTTGGTGCTTCAAAATAATTTGAACATGTGAGTTAGGAATAGAAACAACCAATGTAAAAATTTGAATCAGTAGAATTAATGTTCATCTAGACTAAACCATCTACAGTTATGGTTTAGTGAGAAAAATAGTGATTTCTCCTTATATCTTAGGCTTTATTCCGAATTTTTTACATCGTATACATGTAAAGATGTTATGTGATACAACAGACCTCCCCATATGCATAAAATATGATATCCTGAATATTTCTTAAATCACTGCTCCCAATGGTAAACAGTACCTTTACAGAGACTCCAACCCAAAGCACCTTCTGATCTTGAGATTCTCCCGCCCGAAACCCTTAGCAAACGGGAGACTCCAACTTGATGTGTGCGAAGCGCCAAGTGTCTAGGGTTCTAGATGTTCTCTGGTGCTATCTAAGGCTTATTTTTTCAACATACTGTACAATAGCAATAAGTATTTAGAAATCTTTTCCAACTGGAGACACAGAGCCAGGGCGGGAGAAATTAAATCTCAAGCGGGAGAACGGGAGATTTTGCAAAAATGGGTTTTCGGCGGGAGATCTCCCGTCGAAAACGGGAGAGTTGGAGTCTCTGCCTTTAACACATAATGGATGTATTTTTAGGAGTCCTTAGCACATCAGGACATATCCGGATCAATCATCTTACATCAATCATCAAAGGTGGAAGAAGGAGGGGTTCCAAGGGTTCAAACTTTGAATTCTAATCTGCTTCTTGGTAGTCAACCATGGGATTTAACAGAGCAAAAAAAGAACTTTCCATTAATTCCTGCCACTTCATGTATCAGTGAGCAGATCTGACAACTTCATCCAGTTTACAAGAGGAGGAGCGGAAATCAAGACAGACCAGGCCCAGGCCAAATTTGTTTCACCCATGGGATTTAGTCAACAAGGGATGGGAACATGACTCAGTTGTCTACCTGGCATGTTAAAGGAAACCAGAGCCCAAATATGAAAGTGGATTGAGTGGAAGCAGCAATGTAGAACACATTATGTATCGGTGTGAGGAAAATAAGTTCGAAGGAAAAGTGGACAATCAATTCAAAACTTTACAAATTCTTAAAGTTTTGGTGCCTCCATAACTGGATAAGAAGATTATTGCATCTCATGACATCATTACAGACAATAATACAAGGAAAATATATAGGGAGAATTCCACAAAATTTCACTTTTAATGAAAGGTACACATTCCATCAACTTGTCACTGACATATTATGTTATGGGTGACATTATTTCCCCTGCTTTCTGACAGAAGTACAAACGAAGTCACATGTTCTTTCATTATGCTAAAAAAGTGAAGATATATTGAATTGTCTTTATATTTTCTATGGTAACTGTTGTCAATACCAGGTAATCAAGTCATGAACTGTAGTTGTCTCCATAACAAGCAATGACATTACTGAAACTTAAAAATTCAGTACCGGTACTTTAATATCCGTTGTCTGATCTTCCCCAAACTTTCACTGAATTGTTCTACTAATATTACTACTTTCTCTCAATCCACATTTATATTTAGGTTTTGGTTTGCTTCAATATAGGAGGTACAGAAGTTGGGCAGAATCACATACTCATAACAATGAATGAAAATGTGACCCCCCAGTAGCATCCCAATGGAAGCTGTGTATGTGGCTAAATGACTGTGATGTGGTTTTTTGAACTTCCTCTTGTTTGAGTGATTTCCTTCAATGTGTACAGCTGTACCTGTTTTCCAAGAGCTGTAGGCTGTCAATATCTTTCCTATAGGCTACAAGTAGTTCAGTTGGAATGTCAGAAATCAAACTGTATAGACAGTATCAGCAATTGAATAGGAAGAAAAGAAAAGAAAAAACACTCTCTAACTAAACTCTTAACAGAAAATGTATGTCCTCTAGAGGCTGTACATTTCCTTTTTTTTTTTCTTTTTGGAATTCTACTACCTCTAGAGATATTCTGATCTTTGACATGTCTGCCTTTTGTGAAAATTTGTGGACCTGCATCACAACATACAATCCTCATGGTATGGGACCAAGGACTAGTGATGCACACTATAACCCTTCATGCATGCTCAGAGAGCCTTTTTCAGAACTGACAAAAATCTTCAAAAATCTCTGCATTCCTCCTCCAAACAGCTGCAATAAGGTACTGTATCCCAAGCAATTATGTGTATCTTCCTTGGTCTCACTAAATGACTTGTTATGATGTATTCCAAACTGCTCACAAGCATAGAACAGAAATTTCACAAATATTTTTTTTGTTTTGGTGTGTCTACAGCTACCATCATTAACCATGAAAGCCGGTGCTTGATGGTATTCATATAATTTAGTGCTTGATGGTATTCATACAATTTATAAAAACAATAGACATTGGGGCAAGATGAATGTAAACAAAGACAAAATGATGTTATCTGTTTTGTAAATCAAATAATGGGTTGAGTTAATTAAGTAGAAAGTGTACAATCCGCCACTGAATAGTCTACACAATTTGTGGTCCATACATTAGCTGTAGGGTGAAATTGAAGGAGATGATGAATACAAAAGAAGGACATTAACAAAATTGTGTTACATTGTACACATATAAGACTCCCTAGATACAAATGTCTAGGCCACATGATGTTGGAATGAGCTTCATGTTTGTAAAGTAAGACCCTGTTGGGATTACGGCAATATGGGGCCTGTGCTGTGGCATGAATCTGTAATGCCAATTACTTCAGCAACATATTATGTTTCTATCGCAAACAGACCGGGCCGGGAGATGCATTCTGTGAGTGTGAATATACGGATCCATGTGAAACATACGAGTGATCCTGGTGCTGGTGCAGACCAAAATAGGGTCTTGCTATGAACCTCTATCTGTATGTCTATGGATTAGACCAAGGAGTTATTAACTCCTTGATTAGACCAATAAATCTGCCTCTTGTTCAGTGGCCTCTTGTTACACGAGTAAAGTATATAGTTGGTAATAATATGGTTAGCTCCTGGGCCTAATTGTACAGTCGGTGATACGGTCGGCCCCTCACAGTGAGGGGCTGACCATGGCCATTCAGTCCAGACTGTAACAGTGCAATAAAAAGAGGCCTACCGCCTACAAATAAGAAATGAGGGGCCAACCAACTCACCGACAGTTTCAATAACGTCAGCAAGAGGCCAGGCCATCAAATAAGAGGACAATTTAGTTACTTTGAAGAGAGTGATGAGCTCAACCTCAGGCAGGTGCAAAAGGTGCATCCAAATAGCATTAGGCCTACTAAATAAATCAACACAGCCTTCATCCACCACCACTAACAGTCCATGGAATATGAATTACGACAGGCCCCTAACTACGTGCGACCAGTTCGAACGCGAACTGTGTGAATTAAGGAGCGCCCCAGGCCGGGTTAGCCCCTATTATAACATTTAACAATTACATAGGCCTATAGGCCTACTCTAATTTCTTTAAGTATGGTAGTTCAGTTACGTCACTTGCCCGACATGTCATCACGGACACCGTCATGTTTCACTGAACTTGGTATGCTTCTATCACACTACAGACACTACTTTGCCTTTGAAGGCTACCATAGAATTTTAGGAACATCTTACTCTTACGAGTCGTTAATAGTCTTAGTACGAGACAAGAAATAGAACTAGAATCTAGAAGATGACCGCAAGCCATGCAGTCGATCCAGCACTCAGCAGGAGTCTTCTGTTCTATTTTACTCAGCCTCTTTATCAGTTCAACTTTAATCATTGACAATATATTGTCGACATTGATCACGTACAACAATGTGTAGAGCTCTACCTCTAGATCTACTGCCTCTAGATCTACAATTGTATGTAAATGTAGAAAGCATAGGCCCTACTCTAATCTAGTTATGTGTTGTCTACTAAACACATTCATTACACTCTCATATCATATGAAATCTAACACTGTTAGACTCTGTACGTTTTTACAGAGTCGACATCACATCATGATTTACAGCGACTGGGCTGTATAGAACACACATCAATTGACTGTTAGTGTTAACAGTGTTTAACTGCGTTAGATTGTTAGTAAATTATACCTTCCGTTCTCAAAACCAGCATCGGTTGCCAAGCTAGAACGCCAATCATACCACTCCTGGCTGGCTAGCTGTTTGTGCCACTTCAGTCTAATACGTGAAGTAAACTGGAGGCAGATGGTGGAAGAAAATTTGATACACAGTCATGCACTTCAGGGACTACAGCAGTACAGGTCGCCACACAATGCAAAAATGGTACAAAGATTACACGGTCGGTTGTAATTGTACAATTTGCTAGTTACCGTGCTTGTTGTACTAGTATACGTTTCAGCGGCAGCTACAGTGTAGCTACGTAGCTAGCTTGCTGGCCCAGTAATGGTCGGTCTATGTACTTGGTCAACGAAGCATTGCTACTAATTTTGAAGAGCGCCATCTTGCGACAAAAGTATTATATTCCTCATTAGCTGTAGTGAGGTCCCTGTGCGGCCGTGATCTGGCAGAACTACATAATCTCGATTTTTTTTCCATTTTTTTTTTTTTTTTTTTTGCTTATTGAGTTTTTCATGAAACAATGCTATATGAACAACTCAACATTAGGGCGTTAAGACATTTCTGTTCAAAAAGTATTAAGAATGAGTTTTGCTTTGCATCTACGGTATATACATTGTACAGTACATTTCTTTTCTTCTTTTTTTTCCTATTTTCATCCCTCTCATAGAGACACTACCGTAGTGATATGCGCTATAAAAGCACTGTTATCATTATTATTATTAGGGGGCGAATTTTTGTTGGTATGGTGATGCTCAGTTACATATCATCGTTCTATGAAATAAGCTTATATTCCGATTTTTGTGATTAACTTTCTCTATACTGTGACACTGGGCAAGCTCGTCTGATTTTATTGATGCCGCATGCAACCTTAATCAAATAATTACCATCATAAGTATCATTGCGTGGAATCTGGCTTGGTGTGCTCGTACGGCTTTCAAACCCATCAAGCATAATGCTGGTCTCTAAATAGCCCGAAGTTTACTTCACAAAAGTGTTATATAATTATGACGGACTTTGCTTTGTAGAAAGAAAAAATGGTGCCTCGACGTAGTTGAAGTTGCAGGTACGAGGTTGTCACTTTTTCACAGTTACGTCAGTAATCAACTCTCCATAATGATCTAGTTCCTTATTCAAAGTCGTCAATAGTCACCAGCAGTACGAGGCAGTACTGGGCAGTACGTGAAACTTTATTTTCCTTCTACTTCTACTACTACTACTACTACTACTACTACTTCTTCTTCTTCTTCTTCTTCTTCTTCTTCTTCTTCTTCTTCTTCTTCTTCTTCTTCGTTTTCTTCTTTTTCTCTTTAGGGTATGCATAAAGTAGAACACTATAGGGCCTACGCATCAGCTGATGAGTTTACTATGCGATGAATTCCTTCCTTGTATAATCCTCTTCGTTATGTACCAAAGTTTCGCTCTTTCTTTCCACTGTCTCTCTATTGTCTGGAGTATTACGAAAGCCTATAACGCCCCCATGCCATTGACCATAGGATTTTCATCTGATCCCCCAACTGAAATAATGTAAAAATTTTGGCGTTCGGATGAGTTCAGATGAAATCTGCTCCGACAAGCTCCAGAGACTCGTACCAAGGCTCACTGAGGGTGATACCAACGACAGATTAGATCCCAGATAGAACCAAGGCTCAAGTTAACCTGTACGATGACTGTTTAATCGTCGGAAACTCAACAGACTGTCATAGGACGTCGGCTGGACAGGCCCGATAGTCGCGCAACACCAGTCTAACACACATCGGATTGACTCGGCACTTTATCGGAGCGACGTGACAACTGTATTCTACACTGACTGGACTTGCGACTGGAAATGACGTCCGATGGCGAACTAAGCTCTGATCGAGTCTTGTTCCTTCATCCGACAATCTTGCCTCATTGGGTCACGCCCGACGGGTCTGACACTGACCTGGGGGGCATTTCATGAAGCATTTTTATCCGACAACTTGTCGGACAAATTTGCTCTCAGTCAGATGCAAGGATTTCAGTAGCTTTTAACATTTGAAGAGTTTGTTTGCAAAAACCGATAAGTCCATATTTGCCAAATGGAGATATTTGCAATTAAAGGTCAAGAAAAATAAAGAGAATAATAAGAAAAATTTGGCTTCTTTTGACCATAACTTCCAAAATATACCATTATATGTAGTGACCAATATATCATTTAAAAGGTATTATTTTGTACTTTATGACAGAGATCGTACTTCAAAATCTTCAAAAATGGACTTATCGGTTTTTGCAAACAAACCCTTCATTTTGTCAGACGAAATATCTGACAAACCGCTTCATGAAACGCCCCCCCCCCCCCCCCTGATCTCGTTGACCAACACTGCAAGCTTTGACAAGTCGGATTCATCAGACTGAGATGCGATACATTCCGGCTGGAAGCGTAAAAAAAGCAAAGCAACAACAACAACAACGACATTAACAAAACAAAGCAAAACAAAAACTTTGCTTCCGACGAATGACCGACGAGAAAAAAAAAATACCTGTGGAACGGAGATATAACATGCAAGCATTCATCTAATTAGTGCTATGTTGCGCTCATGGCAAGGTTGGCGGAACCAGATGATTTTATTTTGCTTATTTCAGGTACGTTTTCGTTGCGACTCAGATAGTTTTTTTTTTTTGTAGTCATATACGAAAGCGAAGTACGCACCTTCTTTCCATTTTCCGACAAACGAACCTTATTCATTTCGGATAGGCTAGTATATAACCTTCGGAAGAATGTACCTTATCATCTTTGGATTAACAAGCCTTCGGAATGACGAACGTTATTGTATTTTCGGATTAACGAACCTTCGGTATGGTCGTCACCCGAATTTATTGTCAATGTCTTGTGTATATTACCAAATTATATGGTTCAACGGAGGCCCTTAAACTTGTCCAGATGGCAATCTGTCAACGTTTTCATATTATATTCCCATCAAGGAAATATTTAGATGATGACTGTTCTATATGCCGGTACTGTTCATATCAACACTCTGTGATGATCATGTCTTGTATGGCTTTTGGCTCGATTTGACATACTGATAACTTTAATCAGTTCTTGCTTTCTGTGGGGCAATTTGTTCGTGTTGCAAACTGAGATTCAAAATGAAAGTGCAGGTTTGTGTATTGAACATGTCAAAGTTGATTTCCGTTGTTATAATTTTGTATTATTGAAAATAAGCAATACTGATCAAATCAAACTGGACGGCTCCAGAGTTTATTATTGCTATTATAGATAACTATGATCGGTGAATGTGACTGTGATATACAGAAAAAATGGTGTGCGTACTTTACGGCTGAGGGAATAATCACTAACATTGCCTAGTAAGTTTATTTTCTTTCTCTTTTTTTTATGCAACACTGAACAATCAATAGCGGGAGGAGGAAGGGTCGGGTGTAGCTCAAACATACAAGTCATTGTAGAGTTCTGTATTTCATCAAGGAAAGGGTCGAGGCTTTCACCTCTGCTGCGCGTTCGATTTGAAAACATCCAAAGCCATTTTCACCATCCTCTCTTCACTCTTGGAGAAAGAACCATCGCACTGCTTCAGTGTATCGTATATTTACGAGGGAAGATACGTTGACAAGAACTGCCTGCAATACATTCAGTCGTCACAGATTACCCGCTGGCCCTTCGAACTTGTCCAGCGGATATGCCTAGGTCTGTCACAGAACAACTAGTTCCATCAACCGTTCTCGACATCTCTACGTGAACAAGGAATAAGAAAATAAACAGCAAATCTTATAGATGAATTCACCTTGCCATATGAAATGTTAGCTGAAGAAGTTATTGCATCTGTAACAGGTGGTGCACCCTGTATGCCTCCGTGGACACCACGTGAACACGTACCATGACACAGGTGCCATCAGTTAAGTACTCTGGCCTGTGCATCCTCGTCTTGGCCACTCTACTCCTCATTGTTCTCTACGCTCGCACGATGAACAACTGGATTATCGATCGATACTGCGATCACCTCGCCTGCTATACATCACCTCTGAGACCCGCCTCGAGAGAGATTTGCTGTTTTCAAAACTCCAGCGTATTAATCGACCCAGGATCCCTGGTTAGAGAAGGAGGCGCCATCAAGCGACCTGTCCCACATGCTATCGGAGGTAAACACTCTAGTTCGCCGCAGATCAATCCAAGCCACAACTCAGGGGCGGCTGGTCAAGAATTGATGGAGCCGTCAAAAGGCGATTATCATCAAGAAGCAGTCGATCCTCATGAATATGAATTAAAACACAATCCAGAAGGCATTTGTTTTGAAAGTGACAGAGAGCCAAACATCACCATAGTCTTTGTCGTACTTTCGGCTCCGCAAAATTTTGAGCGGCGACAGATTATTCGTGGGACTTACGGCAATGCCAGCGAATGGGAAACAGCTGGTAACCTGGGCACAAGAGCCGTGTTTCTTCTCGGCTCAGTGGCGAATGCCAGCTTGCAAGAGGAGATCGACGTCGAGTTCGATCGCCACCATGACATCGTACAGGAGGACTTCGTCGACAGCTACATGAACCTGACACGTAAGACGGTCATGGGGTTGAAGTGGGTGACGAACCACTGCCGACACGCCCACTTCGTAATGAAGATCGACGATGACACGGAGATCAATCAAAGGAGATTGCTCGAGAGCCTCGAAAGATTGTCACCGTACTCCAATTTCGCCGGCGGGAAAATTCGGGTGTCGCCAAAGGTCGTCCGCAACATCAGAAGAAAATTTTACATTTCTAAGACGTTCTACCCCAAGGAAAGGTACCCAAATTACTTGGATGGACCAGCCTACTTAATGACCACAGACGTGGCGGAAAAGGTGTATGGAATAGCAATCACTTTACCTCTGTTTCCATGGGAGGATGTGTTCGTAGGATTTTGCTTGCAAAGAGCTAAAATTCATCTGAAATCATTGGGCCGCTTCTTGCTCCCGCGCTTGCCACGGGGTGTCGACCCAGTGCCAAAGATCAGAAAACACGTAGCAGTTACAAACTTGAAACCAAAAGATATGTCCTTTGTTTGGAAAATGGGTCTTTTTCAAGATGCGACTGCCCGCGGAAATGTGTCGAAAATAATGAGTTGAAGGAAAAACATCTGAACATGGAAGCACACATCACAAATGTGTGTAAATCATCATACCATATGATATATAATCTTAGACGTATTAGGAAATATTTTGATGAGAACAGTATGAAAATGATCGTCCAAGCATGTATTGTCAGTAAATTGGATTATTGCAATGGGTTATTATATGGACTCCCTGATTCTCAAGTTGGGCGCCTGCAGCGAGTCCAAAACTCCTGTGCAAGGCTTATCTGTAACAAACCCAGGTTTTCAAGGATTACTCCTCTTCTAAAAGATTTACACTGGCTTCCGATTCGTAAACGAATATTGTTTAAGATTTTTGTTGATTGTATATAAGTCACTTATCGGTCAAGCCCCCAGGTACATATCCGAATTATTAGTATTTAAATCTCATAGACACACTCACAATTTGCGCAGTTCTAAGGACACTCTTCTCTTACAAATTCATTTGCCTGTGCAGCTCCCAAACTCTGGAATGATCTACCATTAGAAGTCCGGAAATCCCCAACCGTATAGCAGTCTTTAGATCGCGGCTCAAAACACATCTTTTCATTTAACTGTTCATTATTATCAGGCACATCAGAAGCTTTTGCAGCGCAGAAGAATATATGTCTATAGGTTTCACGCTTTATAGATTGATATATTATCATTATTATAAAGGAACCAAAGAAGCAAACGAATGAAATTTGGAGATTGTTACGACATTGTATCACAGTAACCCTTAAAACACATGAACAAATCAACGAAAGTAGAAATTCAAATGTATTTTTATCGTGGGCCTTAATTTTTCGCCTTTTGTGCATGCTGAGCTCATGGGCTGTATTACTTGTGGGTGTCGAACTGGTGACGTGTACCCATATAGGGTGCATGGGTGATTTTAACAGGATATTGATATACCCCTTTATCGCTCTTTCGTCGAAATATCAAGACAAGTTGAGTGCTTATTTTTTTTAATGCTATGCCTGTATTTATTTTTCTCATTGTAGCAGAAATAAACAGGGCATTGATACTTTCAAACCGACGACATATTGTTCCTTTTGTAGTATCAAATGAAAAGAACGAGAAAAAATCTATCAGTAGACTATAGGTTGCTAAAATGCACCATATTTTCGTACCCCCAAACAATTGAAAACATCAAATTCAACAAAAATGACCAGCTAGGATCCGATAATAGCTAATTTTACTGTTGTTAAGCCCAAGGGACATTACTTCAAATTGTATCTCTCAAATTAATAACTCGATCGTAATATCAGTTTTTGTCATAAAGATCAATTCGTGAGTTTTAACAAGGAAGGAAAAAAATCACCTAGATTGTTTAGAATCATACAGAATTTGTGTAAAATGTTGAAATGAAATATAAAATTTCTGAAATATATCCTTGCTTGATTTATTGGAAAGGTACTGTCTATTATTCTTTTGTTTTCTTTTGCTTGTATAGACTCTTCATGTCGGTATGCCGTGTTTGCGTGTTGTTTGTTAGGTGTATGTGTGTGTGTGTGTATTTTGTTTTGTTTTGTTTTTGAACGGAAATCGTGCAATATTCCGAAAAGGACGCTCTTAATAACAATGTGTCTCCACTTCCATTTCCATGGTGTGTGTTTCATAAGCGGTTTGTGTGTTTGCTCATAGATGAAAATAACATGTTCAATTTACAATGTATCCGGTACAGGAATATCAGAGAAAGATTGTGTGTGATGTCTTAACATATTTTCTGTGAAGACCCAGAGCGAAAGTTAAAGGGGTGGTTTTAGTATTGGTGGAGATGAGAATTTGGCTTTTAACTTTTTTCGAGATACCAGGAAACCACTTATGAAATAGTACAGAGGATACCATTCTAGGAGGAATTCAAAGTTTAATTGATGAAAATCGGTTTTGGTATGGCTGAGGCACCCCAAAATAAAGTAAAACAAAGCGATCGTATAATAAAAGCTGGGTCCCAGCTTCTATTAGGATCGCACTTTTTTTTTTTTGATATCTCAGCCATTTCAAAACCCAATTTTCATCAAATAGACGCTGAATTCCTCTTAAAATGACATGCTCTTTCATATTTCATAAAAAGTTTCTCATTATCTAAAAAAGAAAAAATGTTAGAAATCTGAAGTTAGGTCTCAACCGAAACTGTACAATCCCTTTAACTTTCTATTTGTACAAGTATACTGCATAATAACCCATACTGGCTGCTCTCTTCGAACCACAACACACTGTATCAGCAGCATAATAATGACCAAGGCGGTATGACGTAATTGGGTGTGGACAATACAGCATTGAGCAAAAAGCCTTGAAAATCTCTTCGAACTTTCAGTGACTGTATTCAGTTGCTGTATCCACTTGGGTAAGCTTCTATTGCAGCGAGTAAACATTGTAAATCTATTCTTTTCTATAAGAGAGTTGTCGCTACTTTTGTCAGATTACTTACTGCTCCCCACTGTCTCCTATATAGGTAGCAGCTTTTCGTCACAGTCGTAAGATTTTGCTCACGCAGATGAAAAATCCTCAACTACGAGTAACATGATTAGTCTCTCATCACAAATTCCACTTAGGTATAGGTACATGTATATCATATTCTTTTTTATTATGTATGTAGGCCTACATAAATATCAGGACTAAATAATGCAACTCTTTTTCTTTTTTTCTGGTGGCCCTTTCGCGGCTCTAAAATCTTTCAATCTCAAATTTTGGTGGCCCGACATCGTTTTTAGTTACTCTTTGCCACTGGGTCACTGTAAATGTCGACCCTTGAATCTTGAAATGATAATCCCTGTAGCAGCTCGTCGAAGCTAAACTGGGATCATGTATCATATAACATATTCTATATACAGTCAAACCTGTCTTAGCAGTCACCTGTCTATAGCGGCCACCTGCTTATAGCGACCACTGAAAAATCCCCCGCACGAAATTGCTGTACAAATAGACCCTTTGTATAGCGGCCACCTCCCTGATGCGGCCAGCGGCCACTCATTTTCTATCCCTTGGTAGATATCTAGGTCCTACCTGCGTATACCGGCCACAAAAATTTACCTGAACCAATAAATCAGCCATGAATATGTTTGCTTTTACGTTCATTGCGCGAATTCCACCGAGTCCTGGCTCTGTCATAATCACACAGACATGATTGACAAAATTAATGCAGCTCTTTGTCATGAAAAGCCGTCTTACCACTAATTTGACTAGATACAGATCAGGCTCCAGTAATGCCGCCCTGAATAGATGCCACAAAGGAAAATACAACTCCTAATAATATCCTAGAATTTTACCAAAATGCCGACTAATTAATGTTTCAATCCTTTTGAATGAGGACAAGTATGGTACATGTCTGGGTATTGTTTGTTTTTTACGTCAGCTTCGCACATTAATATCAATCCTCTCGAACTCGCTCGTGAACCCTATTCATGCAAACATTCATGATACAAACTAGAGTAGTTCCTCAGGCCCGAAGTGTTATTTTTTTTTAATCAAAGGAACAGAAGTAGGCAAAAATAATAAAAAAATGAAGTAAATTGTACAACAAACATCCCTATAACATAGCTGAACATGCAAACTTATTTGCTGTTTGTTTGTTTTTTGAGAATAACATGCGGTATTTTCTGCTGTTATATTACAAAATGCAAGTACAGCTCCAAGGGAGTTGGCAAGTGAATATCTGGTGAAAATGCAGTGCAGTGTGCCAGACCCAGAATAAGGCTGAATGTGTATACTGCAGTACTCCATTTAAAGAGTAGTTCGATGACATTGGGCGCTTGCAGACAAAAAAAAAAGTCTATCATTTGATCATTGATCTTATTCCTTGAGCAGTTGTTGAGTGCGTGATCATTCTCGAAGAGATTTTTTTTTCTTTTCTTTTTTTTGAGTTGCACGACTTTTTCTTTTTTTCAAGCAAATTCTTCCTTTTCATTTTTGTGTAGAAGATGATCCAGGTTGATGGCTGCATTGAAATTAATTCGCTCCATTATTGCCTCAGTTAATGAGATCGATCAATTAACTTATTGAAAGAATATGATGAATTATTGTCTATAGGCACAAACCCATTGTTTTATCTGCTCTCTCGCTCTCTCTCTCCCCCTCTCTCTCTCTCTCTCTATCTCATTGATTCGCGCTGTATGGCTGTCAACAAACGGAATGTTATATTCCCTTCCCTATATTCTCTACTCGAACTCAAACTGGTGACATAACTTTCACTGTTACTGCATCAAAGCTATGGAATAATCTCCCCTTGATTATCAAGCAGTCTGCATCCACAATTTCTTTCAAAAAAGCTCTGAAAACATATCTGTCCAATCTTCAGCTCTGGATATCCTAGATATTAATGTCAATTAATGTGTATGTGCATGTGTATGCATATTGTATAGGCCTATGATGAGTATTTGAATTGTGTACACATGTATACAGCGTTTTCTTATTGTGTGCTCTTTAAATGATGGATTTAAAATTGATCATAATGTTGTCGTTGGTCTTTTTTTTGTTCACTATTCCATTTTCAGTTAGACAATCTGTTGCTTTATTCTTGTATATTATTGTAAGCGCTCTGAGCCACGTGGGAAGAGCGTTTCAAACATTCATTGTATTGTATTTTAATGTATTGTACTGTACTGTAGTCCTATTCAAGGCTGAGAACCAGATTTAGAATCCAATTCTATTCTCCCTCTTCCCCTCTCGGCGATGGAGGCTATACCTTCAGGCATTTTGGATGCATTCTATTTTGGTACCGTGCATGTAGTCTTTCGTCTAGAAACACCATAGAGGGAATAGAGAACTCTTCTCGTCTCACGACGAAACTTGAACTGACTGATATAAAATTAGAGGGCAAATCTAGAAGAATATGGCACCATGACGATAAATGAGTTTTCTCTGACTCTCTGACTTTCTGTGGAGAAATGGGCGGAAAACCAATCGGAAATGACATCACTCTACTGAGACCAAAGTAAACTTGTTGAGAATCGCTTTTGCAAGATGCGGAATGCCGAGTCGAGTCTATTTTGCTGGTTCGAGCTATACATTCGCATAACTGGAAGACTTAGCAATGTTTTCCAGGGGCGACGGACCGTTACGTGGTGGTAGCATACGGTCCACACACAACACATAGTACGTATTTGGTGGCGTCTCTGGTTGTACGTACTGATGGTATCATGATCCTGATCGCATCTCGTCATCTCACCGTGAAACATGGCTTTATCTTTTTGTCAGGGGCGCTGGTCATGTTCATATTTATGACGATTATCGAAATGGATAGTGATGTCTGGTATAAGGTCTCCCCAAAAATCGTCGCGACGTGGCGGGCGAGGGAGTTTGGTAATCACACGGGTGACGAGCACGTCGTACAGTCTCGCTTGCGATCGACAATGCAAGAGACGGCAGTTGATGGAGCTAGGACAACCGCCTCCAGACGGTGTGACAACCTATCATATCCTTGCAATCACGAAGTCGGATCTGAAGTGAGTCAAAATAATTCAGAGACGGGCACTGAGAACGACAATATGGCTGCGATCTTTGAATTACAAATCGACAAATCTGACGATATTGTGCGTGTCGATAAGAAATCCACCTATCTCGATGAACCGGTCGACACTCACAACTATACCTACCGTCACAATCCGTGGAGAACGTGTTTGAAAGAAGACGGCAAGAAGCTAAACGTGTTGGTTGTCTTCCTCGCTCTGACTGCCCCCGGGAACTTTCTCAGGCGCCAAGTCATTCGCTCGACCTACGGCGATTCCAGATCGTGGAATCTGAACGACGACATGACAGTTCGAACAGTGTTTCTCCTGGGCGCCATCGAAAACACCACCTTGCAAAAAGAGATCGACGTCGAGTTCCAACGCCATTCCGACATCGTGCAGGAGGATTTTGTCGATAATTACATGAATCTCTCGCGGAAGACGATCATGGGGTTAAAGTGGGTCACGAAGCACTGTCGACACGCCCATTTTGCTATGAAGATCGACGACGATACGATGATGAATCAGAAAAGACTAATTAAGATCCTGACGACAGCTCCAACCTCAAATTTTGTCGGCGGAAAAGTTTGGCCAGCACAAAGTGTGGTGCGAAACAAAAAGCGACGATTTTACCTTTCTGAAGAGTTTTATCCCCATCCAACATATCCTCCTTACATGGATGGCCCTGCGTATATAATGTCCACTGACGTGGTAGAAAAGGTGTACCGCGAGGCAATCAGGACTCCCTTGTTTCCTTGGGAAGATGCATTTATTGGAATCTGTCTGAAAAAGGCCGGAATTCAGGACATGAAAGACGTGAAAAATTTCTCGAGATTCCGCCTATCGAAAGACCTGATTTCCAGCAACAAGACTCAGCTGTTCACCGTGATAACAAACATGAGTCCAGACACGATGACTTGGTTGTGGAAGATTGGAAAAGTTAGCTGATCTGGAGACTGCACGTTGACATTGCACGTTGACATTGACTGGCGGACCAGGGAGTCATAATAATACGCAACTGAGCAATCTGATCCAGTTAAACAAATGAGGATGACGCTACAGATTGATGCGAAGAGACCGAGCACTGTTACAGTTGATTTGTCGATAGCTATATTTTCCTCTCATCAACTGCGAAAATACTGCGTTCTTTCGCAAGGAGTTCAGTGTGTATGGGAGGTGGATACCCATTTACATTTAATGTGTCATACGTTGAAGTTAAGTTACGCTCATATCAGTATTGTATAAGACGTCTTCAGCGTTCGCCAAAGTCTGACTTGCGAAATGGCCTTGTGCGTATACCTTCATATTCATTTCAATGTCTCCTTCAGTTGAAAAAAGAATGAGACTTGATAATTATCATGTCACAAAATATCAAGTTGATAGGAATTTCTTTTCCCATTTCTTATTTCATCAGACAGTTAATTGATTATTGAGTAAATCTTTCATGTTAACATGTCGATTAATATGATATTAATGTGATATGTTATATAGTTTATACGTTTGCATCCTACATGTCCTAAAATCCTAGTAAGTATTGTTCATAGTATCAACATCATTATATCAATGAGTAAAATGTACAATAGTATATAGAAGAATTTAAAATGATTTGGTATAACAAATTGGTGCTGTTGTTGTTTTGTTCAAGTGTTCCACGTTTTACAAGCGTGGCTTTTTTAGTGGAACACTGTTTTCCATCATTGTGATTATTTACTATTTTTGTTGCCATGACAAAGTGCATTGTTTCTTTTTTTACGACATCATTCGTGTATAATATACTTTATATTGTATTGAAAAAAATCCTTTATCAGACGAGTGTAAGAGAAATGAAAAAAAAATTGTATCACTTTGGATTATGTCAACTTTTTTTTCTTTTCTTTGTGATGATGGAAATAAATAAACTATTGAATTGAATTGAATTGAATTAATTTCTGTTATGATCGCAACAAGGATAGAACAAAGTGAGAGGAAACTAACTTTGAACACTTAGAATTGAGCAGCTAGAATTATGTCATATTTCGCTTTGCTTCATTTTGTGTTATATTCAACTATGAGTTGCAAAAAATAGTATCCCAAGCTGACAGGACTGGTCATTATAGATTATTGTTATTATACATATGCACCTAACACCACCATTATTTATAAAACAAATTGGCCTTAATCAAATGATTTGCGTGACGCACAAGTTCAGTGCAAAATGATAATCATCACCAACAATGTAATTATCGTTAATCATAATTTGATTTGATTTGATTTATTCTCAGTATGGCATCATTTACAATTCTTTCTGGGAATTTCGTAAATATTACTTCCGTTATCAACTACGGCAATGTAAACTGTAAGCACACATGTATGCAAGTAACTTCAAATTGAATTGCCTTTATCATCTCAAATCATAAGAAATATAAATAAAGTAAACTCAATGATGAGATTTTTCTGTATGGTTATGACTTGTATCTCGAGTAAAACTGTGATATATATTCGCTATACCGTATGTCTAAAAACGGGACCCTCTGCAGTAATAACTTTATAGATGATGAATCATTCCAAATACAATTTCAGGGTATGAAACTACAACTCATTGCCCACATCATACAGAAAACCCCATTCGATTTGCTTCAGTGGTAAAAGAGAAATAAGGCATTTTGTAGAGCAAGTCAAGAATCTCTTCCCTCCAAGTTCTGTCTATTGTGTTTGCACATTGATAAGCAGTTCCAAGAGCATTCAAGTGCTTAACTTGGAAGAAGTAGACTCATGACATGCTTTACAACAATCCATCCATATTTCTCTGTGACCGCATAACCAAATCGAATGTGGTTTTCTGCAAAATAGAGCTAAGATGTTATATCTTAAGACTCTGACTCTGACTAAGACTCAACAAGAAGAATTTTCTAAATGGACAATAAATGAATCTGAATTTGAATCTGAACCTGAGTCAGACAGTTTATTCATATTGGGAGTTATCAATGGGAAAATCCGATTGTAATTTTTTTTTTTTTTTGGACATACTGAGTACTGTATAGTTGATGTAAGGAATCTCAGAGTAGGCGCTGTATGTAACATCCAATAATGTACTGACAAGAATCCAAGTGTGCACTCCCGTTATAACGAACACGGTTATAACGGAATTCCGGTTATAACGAAGTAAAAATTCAGGCCGCATCATTATCCACTTTATGTATTTGTATCATTTTATTTGTTCAGTTATAATGAAATTTCGATATAAGGAAAGAAAACAGCCGGTCCCGAGGACTTCGTTATAACGGGAGTCCACTGTAATAGTTCCCCCTCTATTATGAGAACTTCTATGAATAATTCACCCTCACACACCAGAGCCTGTCCATTTGCAGTAGGATAATTATAAAACATGCAAACCGGCAAGGGAGCAACTTTGGAGATTCACAAAACTGTTGACAACGAAGAAAGAAAAAAGAATTGAAAGAAGAAAAAACCCGACAACATAGAAACATAACGAGTAGCTTCAACATCTTCATCGTTATAAGCTTTCGTTCCTGTGATGAAGTAAAGTATTCTTCATGTTGCGTTTTCTTTTTCGTCGAATCCGAGGTTATGTTCGAGGAATGTGCTATTTCTGTCACAAAGGTACCCATAATTCCACTAAAACCTCAAAACATTGCATGATGTATTTGTTTTATATACCTCCAACCATATACGGAACACAATATGTTTTTTTCTTTTATATAAATGTCTATGTATAGAAGCAGCTAGCGACGATCTGTTTAGACCACAGTGGAAGCGACTTACACACAGTGATACCTGAGGTCGATGCCTGTAGCACTTTACACAGCACGCTATCCATGAGAAACAATATTGTAGCGTACTATGCAGCGACTAACGTCGAGTTATATAGAATAGTACTTTTTTTCATTATTATTTTCAACATCGATATTATAGCACCTTTACGTTTGATCACATGATGCTATGTAGACAGATCATTGAGCATGATTCACTCAAGAGGGCATACACATATATACCAGGAACCCATTTTATAAAAGATGTCAGGATACCAACTCTTGCTCGAATAGCAACTTCCCGTATAGCAACAACCAATCAGGAAGCTGGATTCTTGTCGTTACCATGACAATTGCCATTCCAGCATGAGTTGCCATCACAACAACTTGACGTACAGATTTGTTGCTCTTTTGAGTCACTCCTTCACTTAAGTTGTTCCATAAGAATGATTGGAGACATAACCCTCTCTATACCCTTCAGTTAAGTCGCTGCCCCATCACCCCCCCCCCTTCGCCAGATTGTTTCCTTTCTCATACCCATCTCCAAACAGTTACTGTTCTGTCTACACGAGGAGCTTTCTCCTACTCTACTTGGTTTTACGTCCTATTGTTATTCACTTTCCCTCTCTGCCAAGCTTGACCCGAGGCATTATGTTTGTTGTTGCTGGTGTGTGTGTGTTTTTTTTCTACTACATGATTTGCTATACCACCAATATAGATACTTGGATTTTTTTCCGGCTTTGTCACACAAGCATGTCAAGCATGCCATCAGTAGTTGGACGGTTGTGGTCTTCACGCAACGAGAATAAATGAGGATACTTATACGTAATAGACACAACATTGTAGTGTGCTCTTAACTTTGGAATCATCGACTGTTGGTCCCCAGTAGACACTGTAATAACTATTTATGTAAAAGACGAAAAAAAGATGATGAAGAAAGATGAATAATACATTTTGCAAGCAAACTGGTGATACTTCGTGAGTAAAAACAAAAAGCAACATACTTTACACACAATGAACTATAGAGCATTACTATTTAAAAAAAAATGCAATAATGACTTAGTGGGCAAACATCGAGATCGACTGGCACAGAATACGGTTAATAATCATCGAATGCGAGGCCAGGCGATAATTTATAATCTAACATCGCCGAGGTGATCCAAGGTGAAGGCGAGGGCTGATAGACACTCTTTCACCAAGGTGGTACCCTCCCTGCTTTCACCGAGGCGATGTTAGATTGTATCCATTGTCCGAGTAATATAGGAGATGATTATTTTGCTCTATATCTCACATCTACTGACAAACTTGAGATCTGATAAAAACGTATTCCATCAACCATGCAAATTTTTGTTTTATAATCGCGCTGAATATTGCAACAGAGGCAGTATACAATCGCGGCCCACGACAGTCGAATGAACGAGGGTAACGTTAGATCTAAGTCGATAATAAGCGATATCGTGTCGATAATATTGTGCGATGCGCATGTACAAATAACATCTACCGGACTTGGCCGTGGCCGAAAGACGCGAGCGATACCTTAATCGATTGCAATGGCGGGTATATTTGGTTAAAAGCTGTTTGGTAAAATATGATAACGAAAAAGTATATCACATAATCACACCTGTCTGTGACAGTACCACGGCATGGATGTTGGGAGAAAAACATGTCTCGGTCGTGTGTTCCAAATTCAAATATAATGCCATTATGTGGGATATAATATAGAATAACAGCAATTTGAAAGAAGAAAAAACCCGTCACCTCTAGTCCCTGAGGCATTTTTATGCAGTCCACCCGATACTCACCTTGAGATTTTACAGAACATTATAATGGTGTCGTTATAGTTTACCACAGTTTTTGCATTGCGCATAATTGCGTGTGGTCTCGCGAAACACTAAACCTAAAGAAAAGAAGAAAACGAAAATGCGGCAGGTACATTAATAGTAAACATTGTATGAGAAACCCGCTTTTATCCTGAAGTGAGTATGGTTAACTTTCTCTTTATTCTTTCTGTTGGCTGGGACACCTACATGGCTGTAGCTTACAGCGATTTTCCTTCTACAAAATAATCCAAAGAGGTCTCCTAAATTCTACCATCAAGTAAGTCATGTCAGGCATACATTCTAGACTCGGTCTTGACCAAAATTTGCTTTAAAAAAAGTTAAAAAAAACACGCTCAGAATGATGTCTTGCAGGACCATCTTCCATAACGAATAGATGAGCATTATTTAGGCAAGTTGATTGTATTATAAAACTGTGCGCCAAATTGCACAATTTCTGATTCCAAAATGAAAAGCTGGAGGGGGGGGGGGGGTGGGCATCTGCTCCACCCTCTCCTCCCCGGTTGCTTCGCTGTCGCAGTTTTCCACCACCAGCCAGTTGAGAAACTTGGCATCTCTGTATCCACGAAACTATGGAACTAGTGTCTTTCAGCTTCAGTCAGTTTGAGCGGTAAAAGAAACACTTATCCTGGAGGAGGTTCTGTACCTTTTTTGTTTTGTTTTCTGTTTTTTTTTTTACATGACATTTTGTGAAGTACTCGCGTATATTTTCTTTCCCAAGCCTTTGGCTTTCACGAGATCATAAGCGATCCAAAATCTTCTCATCAAGTTATCAATGGTAGAATGGTGATTAGTGCGTGTCTCCGCGGTCGACTAACCCCTGAACGAGGAAGCACAAAGAGGATAGCTACTTCCTTGACAAGGGAAGGTCTTATTGCTTGCCACTTCACCACATTCTCTATTGATACTGCTATTGGATGCTCTGTGCCTACGTTGTATGGGTTCCGTTCGGCCAATCGCGATTGACCTTGCATCGAAACGTCTAGTGCGAGTATAGCTTCTACGACATTGTATTGATTGTGACTTTACGGTCGATACTTTCTTACTCTTCGGAAACTGTCGATGACTAGAGCAGCGAGTGCAAGCATGCCTTGAGTACTGTGGTATACTCTGTATCAAGCGTTGACGATGACAACTTGACCGTGTAACGAGAGCGTCATCGAGGTTAAACTTTTCTTCGTGCCGACAGTGGAATCTTGCGTCTGTTTTGTTTGTTCAAGTCTAACCTGTACGTAAGTGGACGACCTGAAATGTGTTCTAACACATCCATGGAACTTAGTTAATGAATTACTTAAGTAGATACTGTGTATGCGAGTCTGATTGTACACGAACGTGCATACTAATGGTACAATGACTGCTTCCCATCATTTTACGGCAAAGCATGGGCTAATTTTCCTGTCAGGAGCGCTGGTCATGTTCATATTCATGGCGTCAAGTAATATGGGTAGTGATGTCACCGTTTGGTATTACGGTTCCCCAAAAGTCGTCGGGTCGTGGCAAAGTGAGCACGATAATCGCACGGACGACGACCTCGTCGTACAGTCTCGCTTGCGATCGACAATGCAAGAGGCGGCAGTGGATGGGAATAGGATAACCGCCCCACGCTGTGACAACCTATCATATCCTTGCAAACTCGAAGTCGATTCGGACGTGAATCCAGAGATGGGTACTGAGAACGACGACATATCCACGATGTTCGAACTACACATCGACAAATCTGACGACAGCGTCCGTGTTGATACGAAGAATTCCACCTATCTTGACGAGCCCGTCGACACTCACAACTATACCTACCGTCACAATCCGTGGCTGACGTGTTTGGAGGAAAACAACAAGAAGTTGCAAGTGTTGGCTGTCTTCCTCGTTCTGACAGCCCCCGGGAATTTTCTCAGGCGCCAAGTCATTCGCTCGACCTACGGCGACTCCGCTTCCTGGAATGTTACAAGTAACAACATGACAGTTAAAACGGTGTTTCTCCTCGGCGCCTTTGAAAATGCCACCTTGCAAAAGGAAATCGACGTCGAGTTTGACCTCTATTCCGACATCGTTCAGGAGGATTTTGTCGATAGCTACATGAATCTCACGCGTAAGACAGTCATGGGATTGAAGTGGGTCACGAAGCACTGTCGACACGCCCATTTTGTCATTAAGATCGACGACGACACTATGGTGAATCAAAAAAATCTACTAGATATTTTGACGACGGCTCCGACTTCAAATTTCGCGGCCGGAAGGATTTGGCTTGCACAAAATGTGGTGCGAAACAAAAAACAACGATTTTACCTTTCTGAGGAGTTTTATCCCCATCCAACATATCCTCCTTACATGGACGGCCCGGCGTATATAATGTCCACCGATGTAGTCCAAAGGGTGTACCGTCAGGCAATCAGGACTCCTCTGTTTCCATGGGAAGATGCTTTTATTGGAATCTGCCTGAAAAAGGCGGGAATTCCCGTCCAAGCCTTAGAGAAGTTTTTGAAGTTCCGCTTGATAATAGACGACATGCTTCCCGGCGACAAGATGCAGCTCTTCACTGTGATCACAAACATGACTCCAGAAATGATGACTTGGTTGTGGAAGATTGGAAAAGTTAGCTGATTTGAAGACAGCATTTTCATATTGCTGGACAAGGTCGAGAACGATGAACTAATAATCAATTTCACAACTCAACCATATAATATTTAGCCAAATGTCATAGAACCTTTACGATACAAGTCGAAATTGCTTGTATGTAGCAAGATATGGACAACTCTCTGTACTGGCGTCGTGATACAGATAGATCCGAAGAGAAAGAGATCAAAAGAAGAGCTAAGAATTAATAAGAGGAAGAAGAAAAGTAAAATAGAATAAAGATGCTGTGCAAATCACAGCATCAAGTGAAGTACATATCTGTCTAGGACCGTTGTTACTATATCGTCGGGTTTTTTTTTTCTTGCTTATATTTCAATTTTACCTCGATTAAATGTCAAACCTCTGGACCCTGATTTTTCCCTAGCTGCTTGAAGCATTTCTGTCGCTAGATAATTTAACGTCAACTCTGCATAAAAAAAAAGGTTGTTTTCTTTTCTTTTTTGGGGGTGGGGGATGGGGGTGAACAACGTTTAGAAGTGATGAAATAAACGGTTTTGAAAATCACTAATACATTCGCTGCTCTCTGGTCTTCGTGAAATATCGGTTTATGCTTGAAAAGTTATTATTTCTAAAAATGCACAATAAAATTGCTGACACACATTGTGGCTTTCTTTCAAAGTGTGTAGCACTTCTACTTTTCCAAGAATAAACGTGTTTTTTTTTTCGGGGGGGGGGGGGACCGGTTGATGCATCTGATAATAATGATAATAAATGGATGAATCTAATTTCAATTCTTATAGTACGTGTAGGAATACCTTTTTTTCTTGATATAATATGAGTACTCCTTAACGAAAGTCAAAGTACAAAATAATATCACAACGTTGTGTGTGTATTATACGGCCATTCCGGAGTTACCATTTGGATATTCTCCTGACGCATGAAATAAACATGTGCATAACATGTTTTATAGAATTGATGATGTAAGAAAGAAGTATCAACCACAGCAGATAGAGAAGAAAGTGAAGAATAGTCGATTATGTACCAGACCTACGAAATCAACTGAGCTGACGTATGAAAGTGAGTTAACAAACACATGAAATTGATTTGGTCATCGACAGTAAACCAGCCACGCACTGGTGATATCGGCTTTCACCAAATACTATGTTTTGATGATTTGTCATATCGTATTGTATAGTTTTGTATATCGGGTGCGAATAACGAGATAACTAGTTTTGCCTGCGTGCAGGATTCACATATTATAACAAATCATATCAAACTTTTTCATGTATTTCAGATTTGATTTTTTTTTTCAAAATGTGATCTTGCTCTGTATGTATGTGTAGGGAGGTGGTTTAATGTATATATCAAAG
Source organism: Diadema antillarum (assembly GCF_040938485.1). NCBI lineage: Eukaryota > Metazoa > Echinodermata > Echinoidea > Diadematoida > Diadematidae > Diadema > Diadema antillarum. The sequence goes on along the minus strand of NW_027272026.1, from coordinate 308,421 downwards.
TATGCCGATGACCCGATCCTGTATATCGTAAAAATTCTGACCAAAATGATTGCAATATTCTCCAAAGTCTTTGACACCAATGCAGAGCAGCTTCCTCCTGATCAGAGGCTTACGCAAATAATTACAAGACATTTGCTATATCGATAGTTTGCTTAACAATTGTCAGATCACGAAAATTCCTAGTTTGCTTGCGTTTTTCATCGTTTCTGTAACTTCTTTTTGCAAATTTCATATGACGTCATTTTGCTGGTCATATGGGGCCAGGATATTGTTATTTCGAATTATTGATATAGGCTGACCGGATTACGTACGAAAGTTAACAATCTTTGTATTTCCTTTAGTTTCGCAGAATAAGTAAAGAATATTGTAAGTAAAGAAATGGTGCCTTCGTTATATGAATCTTTTCCTGTTTATTTAGTTATCGAATCTTTATTTCGTTCTATGATAACAGTAGCATTATCACTCACTGTTCTTCCTGTAGTAATACTATTTGAAGAAGAACGAAAATTTGAGTTGTCTCATCCATCTATTCTTCAACAGGGTGTAAATGATATGAAGTTCAACTGTCTTTGTGCATGTGTTAATGCAATTTGGGGATATCGTTTCTACGGAGTACAACGATAAAAACTTGTTACACCCGTCTGTTAATTCATTATCAATAATTGCTCACTGTCGGTCATCTTATTACAGTGCCACTTCGCTGAGGTGCAGTTATGTTGATAATGATAAACATTGTCCTTGACTGGTTACTCGAGTACTTTCTGATTACGTTTGTATCTATTGGTGTTTTCATTCCATGCTAAAGAAAGCCTTTTAACAGATCTCTAGTCCTTATTGATACAACTTGTAATCTTAGACATTCGTCAATTTTTTTTCTCTCTCTGTTTAAAATATATTCTGAATATCATAATTTTGTATCTGTCATCTGTGCATGGAAACTATAACGAGTGAATAAATCATCAAATCAACAACAATAATTAATGCTTTGGGAGAATGTTCTTGCATCTACGTAGATTGTGTAATGTCCACGTACGCCCACAACAGGTGCCAGTTTTATGAAGAAAGGTATAGGGATCTCGAGAATTTATGATAACAGGACCTCTAAGTGAATTAGAAGTAAAGCAATGTTCTAGCTCATGTGACTCCAATTCAATTTGTAAAATTTACAAGCCAATATCAATATTTTTGTTCTGCTAGCATTGTGAAGAGCTTTTGACTTAGCATTTTCAGAAGGCAGGAATTAGACTAATAATTATACCCTCTCCATGATTGTAACAGGTCAATGGAACTTGACGCTACACTTTGCACTTAAAAGAAAATGATCGAGAGTTTGCGGATTTCATTTCATATTTTCTTTGTGTTGTTGCGCTATGTGACACCGCGAGTGTTTGTATAGTCTTCTACTATACTCTTGGTCATTTTGCCTCTGACGAAGATTCTGCTATAGGATCGAAAGCTCAGGCCTCTTTTGACTCCACGTCTTCTAATCTTCTAATCTAGTGATGATGACAATGATTGAACTGATTTTTCTTATGTGTAGGCCTGCTTCTGCATTCTGTAGATTCACTTGTATAGTTTTCAGGTTGAGTGATAAATTCACTTTAAGGGTAAAAGCTCCAGACCTGAATTTGTTCTTATTACATTTTGTTATATAATCGCCTAAAATTTGATTGTTAAATTTGTTGTAATTTCACACATATTTCGAGCCTCTTGATGTATGATTTTCATCTCTCTTTCTTGTAGTATCAAGATTGTTAAGTGCGAATAATAACCATGCAGTTTACTGAAAACCATTTTCCCACATCACGTGCAATGACAGATGCTGTTTCACGTGTACTTTACATTTTACGAAACGTACTTTTCGTTATAGACCCACGGAAAGTTTCCTATCGTTCACACTTAACAAGTTGCAGAAACGACAATGTACACCTGAAATACATCCAGGGGTAACGTGTGTTGTGAAAAGTAAAGGCTTATAGCATTATCGATTGACACAAATTGTTTCCTATCGTTCACACTTAACAAGTTGCAGAAACAACAATGTACACCTGAAATGCATCCAGGGGTAATGTGTGTTGTGAAAAGTAAAGGCTTATAGCATTATCGATTGACACAAACTGTTTCCATTACGTAACTACAGGTAACTCCTCATCCAGTTGTCCTCATCATGTACCACCACCACTCGAATAAATTTTATCTTATAGGTACAACGGTGACTTCTATCCTATTCCAACAACAAAAGAAAAAGATAAGAGAAGGTGAAGCTGGGAAGAATCAGCGGGCGATGCAACGACTGGATCTATAGGAACTTGCCATAAGATGGCGAATAAAAATAGCAGGTGCAGCGGAGTGTGTCGTAATGGGTGGGACTAACAGAGGTGGAATATATGGCGTACAAGCGGAGGGGGGGGGGATCGAGGGAATTCCTGTCTCCTTTTATTGTTTGAAGATAACAGAATGTGACATAACTTACGTAACAGAAAAACGAAGTGTATCAATCGATGATGTACACTTTTCACTAACTTGAAAGAAACGTGTGCTTAGGGTTTGTTGTTTACTCGGGATTTTCGTTGTTTCTCTGTCTTGCGCGAACGAAAGTTATCGGGGGAAATCAACTGCCCCTTTTCGAGTATTATATGGTAAAAAGAGGTAGGGGCCTACCGGCTGAGCAGGGGGCTGCACCAAAGACCAGACCACTTGACATAGCTGGGACTTTATGCATCGTGCGTTTTCCTTTGTGATCGCTTATCCCAAATTCCTTCTTACTACATTGTATACTTAACGGTCGATCAGTCTTCACATGACCATGCAGTGAGCGTCCTATATTTCCAGCTATCCCTTCATCTTTTAATACCTGCTTGGCAGCTCGCAAACAGTAAATAGGATATACTGTATTGTGGATACAGACATGAATGATCGAGGAACCACTGTCATTCAGATAGGGCATCGTGCGTAACATATAACACAGCGTCTGCCCAAAGGCAGTGTGTAGGCCCTTAAGATACATACATAAACACAGTCACGATACACTTAAAAAACATGCATACATTGTGCGTACCTTATATACCACGTATCGTATAGTGACCCTGTATCACATAAAAAGCCACAAAAAGTAGCCAGATAACATTTTCTTTTCTTTTTTTGTTCTTTTCTAGTTACGATCCTATTTTGATAGAGGTGACTTACAGCTCTAAAAGGACACATTGTCATCCAGATCAGTTCTTGTTATCCTGCCAAAATTATGATTAAAAATAAACACGTGAGGAAAAACTTCTGAAAAAACACACATATAGGGATGACATCAGTATGATCTATTATGTTGGTCAGCCGGGAGTATGAAAACTACTTGACAACCTGCACTGTAAAACGGATTATAAACCTAAGACCTGGTCATACATACACCAATAATGTGATATTCCATTCATTACGTTAGAGTACATATACTGTGTATGTCAATGCCGTCTCTTTGTAGAATATTTTCATGAGGGTTTGATGCAGATCACTGGAACATAGCTCACATACACGCAGAGACAGATATATATACATACATACACACACACACACACACACACACACACACATATATATATATATATATACATATATAAATATACAATTATTATTATCATTATATACACACACAGAGATATATGAAATATGTAATATACGTATGGATTATGTAATAGAGAGAGAGGGGGATAATCATATTATGCAAATGATGCACAGGACAGCAACGTGGATCGGTAAGAACTGGATGCGCGAGTTTAACTTTGGAACTGTTTAAACCATCTCTCTGCTCTCGTGGGTTTAAGTCTTGTTTCCAAAGTCATCGCACCGGTTGTCTATCTGACAATGACAATTTACACAGTATACTGATAACTATGGTGATGATGGTGATAATAACAATAACAACAATAATAATGATAATAACAATAATAAAAAGGTCTTCTTTATTCAGGCTATAGCCTCTTTAGTGTTGGCACTGCACTATACCATTGCCATTATCATTACCCTAACGTTGCCAGGTACCTACTTACACATCTGGATCGAGAGGGACATGGTGGGTAAAATCATCTTGTCCAGCCTCTAGGACGTAAGCACTGGGCGGGAATCGAGCTCGGGTCCTCCGGTTGGGATTCGAGAGTCTTATTCATTATAATTATGCCATCATAAACGTCCCCAAACATCCATTGCTGCAGTCGCAACCATGAGCCGTCATCTCTAAAGCCGACGTATGATAATGTATAGTCACAAAGGGGTTATAAGAAAAAAAGAATGTCAATTGTTCTATATCAATGAAGGAGCTCTTGAATTACTTCAGCCAGAAAGCAGAATAACAGTACCCCTGCCATATTTTTTACCATTAACAAGACGATGAGAATATAGGCCTACTTTTCTTGCGAATTTTGAGTAATTCTCTTTTTCTTTCTTTGAAAATGCAACTAAGCCTGGAAAGATCACGAGAACGGTTGCTCATCGAATCATTTAAATAGAGCTGCCTTCTTTTTCGAGAACCTGTTTAGTGTATACAAGAGACTGCCACGTTACTGTATGACAAAGTAAATCGGATCAACCAACCCACTGAGTAGTAATACGTGTAGATTATTGCACTTCACATATCATGCAATCGTACCACCAGTGCACACGCCCAGCCCCGTGTTCATCGCAGACGCTCCCAAACATTGTTTTGTTGAGTAATGCAAAAGTTCGCAGACCGTAATATCGTCAATAAAAATAAAATGAATGCACATCATGTCATTCTCATCGTGAAACCGTATACATCCCTCGAATCTCACGAAATGACAAACTCACACACACACACACACACACGCACACACACACACAAACACCAACGGCGTAAATCCGTACTGAGGAGCTGGGGGGAGGGGGGGGGGGGGATGATCGGCGATAGTCACCATCACCACGATTACAAGCCCATAACCAGACCGGCGCAGCCTTGGGGGGGGGGGGGGGGGGGGAAGAAGCTTGGTGCCCCCCCCCAAAAAAAACAAAAACAAAACAAAACAAAAAAAAAACAAAAAACAAAAAACAAACACACACACTTTACAGGGATCGGATGTCCCACTCTTTTGCATGAAACATAAAGTGGGAGGAAAGTGGCAGCAAAAATATGAAGACTTTTTGTTGGGGTTGTAGCTTTTTTTTTTTTTTTTTTTTTTTTTTGCTTGTCAGATGACTTTCGGCGGAAAATCAGACCTTAAAAGTATGAAGACACTTTTTGTTTTTTAAAATATCTGTGAGAGGGAGCGGAGCGACCGAACGGGGGGATGTGTGTGTGTGTGTGGGAGGGTATCCCTCTCCCACACGAGGAAGATTTTGCATTTTCAGACCTGAAATTCAGCGATCTGGGGGGCATTTCATGAAGCGTTTTGGTCGGATATTTTTCTTACAAACTGTTACAAGCTATCGAAATCCTTGCATCTGATTGGCTAAGAGCAAATTTGTTCGACAACTTTGTCGGACAAAATGCTTCATGAAATGCCCCCCTTGTGCACACTTTTGGTGAAATTTGTGTTGTTGTTTTTTTCTTAAAAAACAATAAGAAAATGAAATATTCACAATATATCATTGAATGACTAAATCGTGGTATTTCAGCTCTTGCTCCGCCTGTGCGGCATCACTGTGAAGGCCTACTAAATAGTGGGGCCTATCACAGGCGTAGACAGGATTTGATCTTCGGGAGAGCGGTTATGCGAGGGAGTGAAGCAAACGAGGGGGGGGGGTATTGTACTGGGGTTTCCTCCTCCCACGGTGGAATCTTTTAGCGTTGAAAATTTTGACATTTTACAGTCCAAAAACTGCCGTTTGTAGCTATATTCTTCGCTTTGGATATTAAGGGGGGGGGGCGCACCGGGCGCAACTGCTGTCAATCACTGGCAGCAACATCAGGGGCCCGTTGCATAAAACTTACCGCTGAATTTCAATGGTAACTACCGTCAAAATTAGGCGTCACAGCCAATCAGCATCAAGGATTATAAAATTTACCGCTAATTTGAAGACTTACCGCTAGAAAGGAGCGGTATAAGTCCAGCAGTAAGGGTTTTATACAACAGGGCCCAGGAGAACGGCATAGCGATTAAATGCGACCGAGCGGAGCGAGCGAGCTTGAAAATTTTGACATTTTACAGTCTAAAAACTGCCGTTTATAGCTATACTTTTTCGCTTTGGAAATTAAGGGGGCCGCACCGGGCACAACTGCTGTCAATCACTGGCAGCAATCTCAAGAGAATGGCATAACGATTAAATGCGAGCGAGCTTTAAAATTTTGACCATTTACAGTCCAAAAACTGCCGTTTTAATGGCTGTATTTATTCGCTTTGGAAATTAAGGGGGGCGCACCGGGTGCAACTGCTGGCAATTACTGGCAGCAATATCTGGAGAATGGCATAACAATTAAATGCGAGCGAGCGAAGCGAGAGAGCTTGAAAATTTTGACTACCGTCCAAAAAACTGTCGTTTTTGACTGTATTTTTTCGCCTTGGAAATTAAGGGGGTCGCATCGGGCGCAACTGCAGTCAGTTACTGGCAGTAACATCAGGAGAATGGCATAACGATTAAATGCGAGCGAGCGAAGCGAGTGAGCTTAAAAATTTTGACATTTTAAAGTCCCCAAAACTGTCGTTTGTGGCTGTGTTTTTTCGCTTTTTAAATTAAGGGGGGCGCACATGGCGAAAACTGCTGGCAATTACTGGCAGCAACATCAGGAGAATGGCATAAAGATTAAATGCGAGCGAGCGAAGCTCGTGAGCTTAAAATTTTGACATTACAGTCCCAAAAACTGTATTTTTTCGCCTTGGAAATTAAGGGGGTCGCATCGGGCGCAACTGCAGGCAGTTACTGGCAGCAACATCAGGAGAATGGCATAACGATTAGATGCGAGCGAGCGAAGCGAGTGAGCTTTAAAATTTTGACATTTTACCGTCCCAAAACTGCCGGTTGTAGCTATATTTTTTCGCTTGGGAAATTAAGGGGGCGCACCGGGCGCAACTGCTGGCAATTACTGGCAGCAACATCAGGAGAATGGCATAATGATTAAATGCGAGCGAGCGAAGCGAGTGAGCTTAAAATTTTTACATTACAGTCCCAAAAACTGTCGTTTGTGGCTGTACTTTTTCGCTTTGGAAATCAAGGGGGCCGCACCGGGCGAAAACTGCAGGCAAGTACTGGCAGCAACATCAGCAACATAATGATTAAATGCGAGCGAGCGAAGCGAGCGAGCTTTAAAATTTTGACATTTTACAGTCCAAAAACTGCCAATTGTAGCTATATTAATTTTTTTCGCTTTGGAAATTAAGGGGGCGCACCGGCCGGGCGCAACTGCTGTCAATCACTTGCAGCAACATCGGGAGAATGGCATAGCGATTAAATGCGAGCGAGCTTTAAAATTTTGACATTTTACAGTCCAAAAACTGCCGTTTGTAGCTATATTTTTCGCTTTTGTTTGTCCCACTTTTATGGGGGAACCACCCCCCCCCCCCCATCGACGCCTCTGCATATGAGGGATCTGCTGCACACTTTTTGATAAATTAGGGAAATATACGTCAATCTCAAAAGTGTACAAAGTCTATCGAAAGGGATCCAGTATAGCGGAGCTTTTGCATGTTTATGATTGCAATTCAACGATCTGGTGCATAGTTCTGGCGGTATTTGGACAATTTTCCATTAAGAAAGTTCGAGATTTGTCCTCATCTCGGGAATTGCTTGGGGGATAAATGATTTGTCTGTCTAAGCACTTCCGTAGGGGCGGGGCAAATGCCCCTCCCCCCCCCCCCCGATAGATTCGACGCCCATGATATTCCCTGAGTATGCCCATAGATGTATCCTGACTGAGTCATCACTCACTGTCGTTTCTCAGGAATGATTCAGGAAATGGAGGGGGTTCAATTATGGCGATATATAATTTTGTTATTGTTTGTTTGTTTGTTTTCGTACATCTTTTGTCGATTGTCCCCAGTTACTCGCGTCATAGCATGTTTACATGTAGGCCTATACTATTTGACGTTGCCAACGTCTGAGCCATACCTTACAGTGTATGTCGATGATACTTTCTTCGCGAGCGAGCGAAGCGAGCGAGCGCTTGAGAAAATCATGTATACATTTTCCTATACAAGATAGAATACTGTTCAGCTCTGTTACCTGTCTGAAGGCCGGTGTACAAACGTCATGCAATATGCCAAAATTGATACAATCGGATTTTTGCTTCCTCCATTTTTTTTTTGCAAAATTCAGGGGGGGGGGGGATGATTGTACAGGCCATCCCCCCTCCTCCATTTCAGGGGGATATATCCCCCCCCCATCCCCCCCCCCGGGATTTACGCCCATGACACACACACACACACATACAGTATAATATTATTCACACATAAACATTGTCTTTCAACATTTTTTCGTCCTCACTAA